>NC_045694.1:17727877-18035912 GCF_003331165.1 Xiphophorus hellerii | reverse complement strand
TCGTCTGTGTGTACTCGACTTAGAATTAATCATCAATATTAATTTTATCATCTTAAAGTCACTTGCATGTTATTTCATCAGTTACATGCAAGCCAGGAACAAAATACTATTATCACTGCTCATGCACCGATGAGCTGAGTGCTGGGAGGCAAATATGTCTGAGTTAATTGTAAAAACCCTGCTGATAGTCACCTGATGCCCCACTCAATCCCATCTGATAATGAGGTAATGCTGAGCAGAGCTTTATCATTGGAAATTGTAAAAGCGGGGCTGAGCCGGTTTCTATAAGCAGAATCCTGCAGACAAGGTGCATGAGCTTACATTTCTAGTGGAGCAAAGTCAGGCTGGGACATCTGATAGCCACGCTTCACCATCTTGTAGAACCTGGTGTCCACAGCCATGCTGGGATATGGACTCTGGCCTGAAAGAAAAGCCAAAATGTTTGCCACGTTTGCAGGTGCATCATGACTGGAAAGGTGAATACAAGGTAAGCTCTGAGATTATTCCTACCTAAAGAGAAGATCTCCCATAAGAGGATGCCGTAGGACCAGACGTCACTCTGCACAGTGTAGACACAGTCAAAGATGCTCTCTGGGGCCATCCACTTCACAGGCAGACGGGCCTTCACACACACACAACAATATGTTAAATCAAACAACTCAGAATGAATAAAGTAATGGCTCTTACAAGTGAAAACAGATATGTAAAGACACAAACACTTTTTTTTTGTCTGACATGACGGAACTTGTCTGATTTCAGATAATGTAGAAATACAGCTGTTTTCATTTGCTAAATTCCAGAATAATGAGATATTACGTCACTTTCTTCCAATTCAGCAAGTTTACAAAGATTGGTGTAACAATGTAGTGACTTTGTAAGTTTCAGATTCATTTTCAAACTTTAAAACAACATGAGGATGTCAAGCCCTCATACTATTCTGGAAGGAGACAAGTTCTGAGTCCTAGAGATGAACATGTTTTGGAGTGAAATGTAAATATCAACCACAAATAAAAAGCCACTTTGAAGATGCTGGCGAAAGCCAATGTCATTATCCACATGGGCTGAAAACCCACTCAGTGATAAAGAAGGCATTACTCTAAAAGCCACACAGAACGCTAGAAGACAGTTCATAAATGTCCTCAGGAACAAACACCTCAATTTTTAGACACATGTAATGTGATGAAACTTGAAAACAGACATCATAGACATGTTTGTGTATGATGACAAACATGAACAAAGTCAAAGATCTGACTCTGTTCCATCAGTTCTGTCAGAAAAAATGGGCCAAATTTCTAGAAAGCTATCGTAAGAAGCGTGTGAACAAACATGCAAAACATTTGACTCAAGTCATACACTTAAAGAGTTATTGAACACTAAGGAAATGTATGATAACTTCTGAGGATAAAAGTAAAAAAATCTCAGATTTTTTTTTGTTTTGTTTAGAAATAATTTGGTAATCCTGAGTGACCATTAACAGGGGATCTTCTATAAGGCTTTATTAGCTCTAGTGGCCATTTTTTGAGAGCGGTCATACAGGAAGTGGGCAATGAGAGGGGAGAAGACATGCTGGCAAATCTCATCAGACCAGGACTCGAATCTGTGATGGCCGGATCGAGAACTAAGGTTCCTGCACCAACACAGCACCAATACACAGGAGCTGTTTTGTCTGATTTAATGTTAGTAAGACAGAAAAGGTTCTGAGTCACTTGTGGTTATAATAAATGTCTAGTGATATAATT
This sequence comes from Xiphophorus hellerii, assembly GCF_003331165.1. Lineage (NCBI taxonomy): Eukaryota > Metazoa > Chordata > Actinopteri > Cyprinodontiformes > Poeciliidae > Xiphophorus > Xiphophorus hellerii. The sequence continues at coordinate 18,034,173 of NC_045694.1, read as the reverse complement.
AAATACATGTTAAATGCTAAAAATATCTGTTAACATTTCAGTTTGCACAATTTATTTAGGAACTCAAGAATTGTAGTGAAGTTTTTTTTGACCCAATCTAAAAATAGTAACTTTACTGGATCTTATTTAAAAGAGCTAATCCTACTTTAATTAATGTTCACCACAGAACTTTTGGGAAAGCCAGATATTAAATAAATATCTCTAAGATCTTTGATAAAATTAAGATTAGCTTATTTCAGCAATTTTTTAGCCTTCTAGTTATCATAAATTACATTTTTATAAATGTTTAGTACATCTCAACTAATGTTTCCAGGAAAGGTTGGCCTCATTTACTCATAATTCAGTGTTGTCACCTTAATTGTCGTTTTTTTTTAACTCAAAGTTTATAAAAATTTACTCAGTTATTTTATATGATACTTTTTTACTATAAGTCTTTCAGGAACTCTTTACAAGTTGCTTCACACTGCTGGTAAGCTGCCTGGAATGAAACTACTTTCTATTGTTTTTGTCTGTCCTGAAATAAATCAGGTATTTAAAAAAATAAATAAAAATGAACAGTCATCTTATGAAAACTAATATTTAGCCAAGACTGGTATGTCTGCTAAGCTGTGGACTGCAAAATCAACTCTATAAAGTATAATACGCCGACAGGAAGTACTCAAAAGTCATTCTTGATTCAATGTGTTGAAATGAAAATAAAACCGGATAAATGTGTTAGACAACATTACGCAAAGACATTTTTGTTTGAGCATTTTGGTGAAAGGTGTGAAAGGACACCATCGGACTTTTGCATTTTTGCTTAACGTTATCATAATGTGAGACTCACTGCATGGGACAACGTTAGGTAGGGTTACGGTTAGTCAAAGTTAGCACTTACGTTGCCCTTCACAACATAGTTGGAGTCATTCATGATGTCTCGGGCCAAGCCAAAGTCACAAATCTTTGCCTCTCTGCGGCTGGTCAGGAGGACGTTCCTGGCAGCAACGTCTCTGTGGATACACTTAAGAAAAACAAAGCCACACAGTTTGTGTCCTGTTATAACGTCTTGCAACATAAAAAGCAATCAGTTTAGTGTGGTTCCTTAATATAGCAGCAATTGTACGATGAAAAGCTTCAAACTATTACCAGTAAATGGATATAAGAAATGCAAAGAGGGAAATTCCCACTCTTAACACCCGGTGAATAATTTCACAGGCTTCCTTTTAAAGTGGAACTGTCATCAGTGGAAGCGCCTTCGCTAGTGTCTGTGACCCTGTTCAGGAAGGGAAACGAAGCTGCTCCTATTAATATTTTACAGAAGTGTCTCCTAAATTTTCTATATTCTTACATTTTTAGCAGCAAGAAAGTCAAGGCCCTGCGCGACTTGAAGGGAGAATCTCAGCAGGTCGTCAATGTCCAGTGGCCAGTCACCAGTCTCCTCGCAGTCCGATTCTGAACGAGAATCAGAGAAAGGTGATGTTTAGTGAGTTGTTCTCTCTATGCTATTGTTTGGATACAATCTCTGGAGCTGCTTGTACCTCGAGATTGTTCTGTATTTGGCAGCTGACTGGGTCTCATCTCTAAGTAGCTGCTTGAGGCGAAGCTTGAGATCCCGCTGTCACTGTGAATCAATTATCACGATAAGTGGGTTTTTCTTTGAATTCATCCTATGCTATTAGGTCCCATGTTTGGTGACGAACCTTCTGACAAACTGCTTCTGAATGCAAATGTTTTTATAATCATTCGAGCTCTCGTCGATCTCGGGAATATTCATGACAAAGTTTACAAAAGTTTCTGCTTTCTGGCGAAGGAAGTTCAGTAGGTCACCGAGGCTGCAGTACTCAGTGATCACAAGCACTGGTCCTGGAGAGGAAACACAGTTTAAAAGGGTTTTCATGCAATTTACTTTGTAACACTTGATTTTCCATGGATTCAACAAAGTTTCATAAGCATTTTGTTTGTGCCGTCTGACCTCCATAAGTGCAGGCCCCAAGCAGATTGACTATGTGTTTGTGATGCCCCAGGTGACTTAGGATCTTCAGCTCAGACATCAGAGCCTCCCTCTCATCTGAATGGGCGCTGGCTGCAGACAAACAGTACGGACCATTAAAAAAAAAAAAATTTTTTGTGGTATTTAACCTTTATAGAGGTTTACTTGGAGTAAAATACCCTGTTTCTGATAAAGCAGATCTCACCTTTTAACATTTTCACAGCCACACGCATGACATTGTCCTCCTTCCCCAGACCGTAAGCCGTTGCTTCAACAACTTTTCCAAATGCACCCGCACCCAAAATCTTTCCTGTTAAGCGACAAAGCACACAGGCAGATCATTTCTAATCCTTCTTGCTGTGTTATTCATGGTTCTACATCATTCATTTTTATTAAGATCCAATAACTATCTTTATTTTTAGCCATCCTATCGCTTTAGGTTATGTTGGGTGTTTCAGATGATTATTTATTCTGAGTCTGGTTCTGCTGAAAGTTCTTGTTAAAAGGGAGTCATTCCTCTCTACTGTCACCATATGATTACTCAAGTGAATGACTCAATGTAATCAGTTGAGCTGCTTTTTTGTAGTGGCCCAATGTAGACATTTGTTCTAACTTGTTGATTTATCAATACACCTTATTTCAAGTGAATTGAGTTAAAGCTAATCAAAAATAAACTGTTTATGATTATGTGTTCAAATAAAAATAGGCACTTAGGTAACCTAGTTTTAGCTTGTCTCTTGGAAACTCCCATTTCTCGTTGTATGGCAGCTGTGTGGGGTCGATGAAAGTGTAATTGTTGCCATCCCTTGCTTCTATGATCTTCCAACGGATTTCGTAGCGGGGTTTCTGCAAATTAAAGTCAGAAAACACCTCTTCAGTTCAATTAAATCTGTAAACTTTCCCATAGTCCATAATTCAGGGATGAAAACCAATCACCATATGGAGCTTTCAGTGTACCTGCTTGTATTTGTAAAGCAGGATGGCCAACAGCACCAGGAGGATTGCTAGAATTCCTGCAGCTCCACTCAGGGTTGTCGTAAAGAGCTTGTCTGTCCGATTAGAGAACAAACAAACAAAATGAGAAACTGTGATTCGCAATCTCTAAGATCTAGAAGAAAAGTCACATCCTCACCAGACACTTCCATGGCAAGTGTGTCTCTGCTCACACCAACAAGGTTGAAGGCTACACACTCCACCGTCATCCTCTGGCTGGACGGTCCAACCGTAAGGACACTCTCCACCTCCACAGCTCCGTACTCTTCCCTCTGGACTTCCACAGTGGGAGCCTGGAGAGGGATGGCCAGCTGCAACCCTGATGTATTTTCATTACACCTAAGCCACAGTGAGAAAACAATGAAACATGAAGAATCTCAATGTGTAATGTTAGGACAAACTTAGTGACAACTTATTAGTTATTGCAGTCAGGTTGTCACTCACGTGGGTCGTATCCCCAGACACTGATACCAGATGATCCTCGGAGCCGGATAGCCAAACGAGGTACAAGTCAGAGTAGTTATATTTTCCCATCTGACCACTGCATTAGGTCTCTCTGGCATTAGTTAAATGGAGAGACAAAAAAACACTGTAGTTTTACACATTGACTTTAGAGTGAACCCTTAGAGGAATAGTGGAGACAATAAAAAATTCAAAGTAGTTTAGTGAGATTCTAAGTTACATTTGAAAGTTCTTGCAGCAGTTTTCTTAGATCCTAAATTACTTTAGTGAGATGTAATAAATGTTTTTCAAGCTTTTGAGTTACGCTTGTGGCATTTCACTATGGTGCATTGGTTGACACTTTCGCCTTGCAGCAAAGTGTCATGAGTTCAAGTCCTGGCCTTGCCTTTGAGTGTGCTCTCTGTGCATGGATGAGTTCTCTCAGAGTACACCAGTCTTATCCCATGATCAAAAAACATGACTGTGAGGTTAATTGGTCTTTCTGAACTGCCCTCTGGACTGAGTGTGCACATGCATAGGTCTATATGTTTTCCTGTAATGGACTGGCCTGCAAGGAAAATTGGGAATAGACATTTGGAGGATGGAAGATCCTGAGTGTGAGATCTCACAAAATATTTAGCAAAATCAAATCCTTAGTTTCCTGACCCCACTATGAACAAGGGTGTTAGGAAATGGATGGATGGATGGAAATCCTTAGATATTTTTCTTAAGATCCTCCAATAATTTTGTGATATTCCACAAATTCTTGTAGGATTTTAACTTATCTGAGATCTCCACATCATTCTGACAAGAAATACAATGACATTGATTTATATTTCTTGTCATTTGCAGATAGTCTTTGCACACTGCCAGCTCCACTGTTTACACCTCCCAGTGGTATTGCTGCCCTTGCCTGCTGTTATCGTCTCAGAGACAGTTTCTACCAGATATCAATAACAAAACTAAATGCAATCAAAAACAACCATTAATCATCATAAATGATGTATGTGAGAATGTGGCTGTTCTTATTTAGTAGGGGTTTTTTTTGCCAGTTGTTTGTTGATTCTTGCGTTGTGTGTGAATTGTGAGACAGTTATTTTTTGTTTTTGGGCATGTGCACTGACTGATGGCACCTTTTGAATTTCGTTGTTCTTGTGACAATGACAATAAAGATTTATCTTATCTTATCTTATCTTATGCAATTTTAGACATTTTTATTGGACCTCACAAGTCCTTTGATTTTTAAAACCTTTGCAAGGATCTCCTAAATGTACTTTTTAAAACAAAATTATTCAGTGTCACTTGCAGGGTTCAATAACTTTAAGATCTGTTAGGAGAGTCAAGGACATATTTTTGCAATCAAAAAAACAAAAAAACAGAGTTTACTTTAATTTGTGTCACTTACGATACATTTGGACTTGAAATGAGATGGATGCATCGGTCAAGTCACTCTTTGCATGGAAAGTATATTGTCCTTGCTCCTGTATGTTCATTCTCTTCACCTGCAGAGTTGCGAGGTATCTAACACAGAACAAAAACAAAACAACATAAAAAGATATTTTAACTGAAAAACAGAAACACTTTTAGAGTAAGAAGAAGTGACTAATTCTGCGGTTTGTATTCAGACAGTTCCTATGTATCACTCCTTCGTAAGTCCACATTTTAAAAACAGAACTTTGTTCTTCCCTTTAGAAGTTTTTTTGACCCGAGTGGAGACATGATGACCTACATGTTCCTGGTCAAATTTACACAAAAATGCACTGACAGCATTTCAGTACAATTTCCTCTTCTGCAGTACTATCTAGCAATTGGACAAAGCTCCTTTATCTCCAGGCTTTGCACCTGTTGTTGTATCGGATGAACTTGTGCTCCTGTGTAGATGTGTTGGGCGGTGTCGGAGTCAGCCATCCATGCTCTGTTATATGAGGGTAGGCTTCAATGAGCAAGCTGAGCTCCAGGTCTTCTCCCTCTTTCACCACAACAGAAAGACCCTTGAGGGTCAGTTTTGGTGAGAGCTGGGGCAGCAGCCTGATGTAGGGCTTATCTGAAGAAAGTTCAGAAAATCAGCAACTTTGTGCATAATAAAGGTGAAACATAGGAGATGAAGCTGTTTTGTTTCTTACCCACAACCAGCAGGTATGTAGTTGTACTGTTCACTCCGGCTTCGTTAGTTCCAATGCAGGAGATGTTTCCAGTGTCTGCAAGGTCCACAGCAGAGATTGTCAGGATGCTCTGGATGTCTAGACGATTTTCTCCATTTGAGCGAACTGTCTCTTCTACTGTTGGGTTCTAAAATGAGAAACACAAATCTGAGCCAAAATCCAGATAAATGCTTCAGACAAGACTTCAAGGATGCCTCCTCCCACTGACCGATTTGGTGATGTATTTCCATGTGACGTTGTAGTTGAAGTTTGGATTGTGTGTTGTGCAGCGAATCTTAATTTCTTCCCCAACTATCCGTACATATTCATCTGTCTCCAAGAAGACATATGGAGGGAAGCGAAGCTCTACAGCAAAAAATAATAATAAGAAGAATACATTTGTTAGTGCTTGACATTTAGAAGGTTTTAGTCAATCAGTTTTGCATGGCCAAGTAATCTCACTCTGAATGACGTTGATGGAAAAGGCCTTGGAGGTCCGTTCCGCCCCATTAACCATGGCGGTGCAGACGTAGTCAGCGTTGAAGCTCGGGTGGAGGCTGTGGATGAGGATGCCACGATGCCTGTCCACAGTGAAGTTCATTCCGGGTGGCACAGTGGTGCCGTTGTCCATGCGGAGGCCCAGATCGGTGGCTGAGGGGTCTGTTAGCAGGCAGGGCAGTAGGAAGTTCTCACCCTCCTTAATCACCACACGCAGAGATGTGCTGCTTGTCCAAAACACTCGCTGTGGGTCTGAAATGGGGATCAAAATGCATGTAATCAGCCTTAACTAACTACTGTAACACAATCATGCAACAATTCTCAGCTGATCTCACTCACCTTTCACATACACATGCAGTGAGGAGGTCAGATTATTGAAATCGGGATTAGCAGTGTAGAAGCACTTGTACGTTCCAGTGAATTCTCCCGAGGAGCGTTCCACCTTGAAGATGCGGACGTTCCCGTTGCCCCTGGATACATAACGCCTGTGTTTGGGCAGCCTGGGTTGCCAGTTTACAGGTCTGTTGCCTTCACACCTCAGATCCAAAGGCCTCCCAGCCTTAACCACCACCTCGGGGCCCGTCACCACCTTGGAATTGACTTTGATTATCGGCTTCCATTCCACTGTTTTAGCAAAATGACATATTTTTCTTTAGATCAATCAATCAAGCTTTAGTAACTTTTTTTAGTTTGTTCATTCCATTGTACTGATCAATGAGACAGAGTTATCTTGGAATTTAACCTCCTTTCTGCTAAATTCTCACTTCTGTTTTACATCGTCTGGGAACCAATAAATAGAATGGATTCAGGGACTGTTCCTGGTATTAATGTCCTACGTCTTCAACAAGCAAAGAACACAAGAAGCACATTTAAGGAATTCATACATTAAATGAAAGCCTAACAGCTATATTTAGAGAATTGTGAGCCAGTAAGTGTTAGAAGAGACCATGCTGAATTAATTATTTCTGTCTTTAAGAACAAGCATGTCTTGCACTTCAATATTAAGGAGTTTGTTGATAGCAACAGTCAAGTATTATGAATCTAAAGAGGGCTCATTTTAGAAAGACTAAGTCACTTCTATTCTGGATTTTTCTTTCAGTGTCCAGTGCTTTCAGTATGGTGACAAAAGTTTCCCTTTAGAACGCTGTGTTATGAATCTCGAAGGAGAACTGAGATTCCAAGTTCAGCATTTCTCTATTGACCACAATATTTCTCACAGTAACTGGGATTCAAATGTTGTTTCATGGCAATCAGCAGTTCTGTGCTTATTTTACGTGTCTGTAAACAGCTGCCTCTCCATCCCTTTTATTTAAGTGAGTGAACTTTTCATCCAAGCTGAAAATAACCCCAATTAGATCTCATGAAGTGATCCAAGAGCAAGCAAAGCTAATCCATTCAGCTCCCTATCAGACCAAAATTAGAGGATTTCACATGTTCAAATTTAAATACTTTAATCTGCAAAATAATATCTGGTGGGTGATAACCATTTATACCAGTCAAAGCTGTGTTGAAATGCAGCAGGGAAAAAAGAGAAACAATGTCAAGAATGGCCCCACAAACAACTCATGATGTTTTTGTCAATTGTTCTGCTCATTAGACACAGCATTGTGTACAATTTCTACAAACCACGAGCGAATGCAAAAAAGGTTCTCATAGAAAAGTCTATTATTTTGCATTTTATAAAGTTGTGGAGCAAATGAACATGTTCAATCTGGATTAGACTAACTGGATAACAGTTTCATGCATTAATCTGCAATATCAAACCAGTGCCACTTAAATTGCCAAATTTAAATTGTGGAATACACACCAAAGCTTCAGCAGACAGGAACAGAAATAGGACAGCAAAAAGTAAGCGTTTGTCCCGTCTTACCTGAAGCTGCAGAGGCCACAAGCGCCAGCAACAGTGTGAGATAGGATTGCATCATGGATAAACTCCAGACCTGCTGGTTAAAAAGTGACACTGGCTGCTAAATAGTCCACATTTAACTTATTTGAAAGAGAAAGATGAAGAATTCAGAAAACTGTCTAGGAAGTTAGATTATCACTGCATCCCTTCTTTTACTTCTCTTTTCTAACCACTCTGAGAAGCTTTTTTACTTAGAAAGCATTTTATAACTTAGCAAATTGAAAAAGCTAAATTTGACATTATTGAATGGTAGTTTATGTGAAATATTCTCACCTCTAGATGTCTTCAGCTTGAAGGAGGGATGGAATAAGTTCCCTGGGTTTTGGAAGTTCCCAGCATCCAAGCACGGACATAAGAGTCCCTTCCTCCCTCTTCCTTTGTCTGTGCCCTTATTCCTCCTTTCTGCTTGTTTACAGTCACACAGCAAACATCAGTGAGTGAGGGCTGGAGGGTGGAGGGAACTGTGCATGTGTCAAGGAGAAGGCGGTTCAACTTATCATGCTTGACAAATTAATGAGGCATTTCAAATTTGATAGAGAGAGGCCCAGTAAAGACAGCTGTAGAGGTGGGACTTTTCATCTGTATCAGTGCTAACCAGTGGATACAAGGCTGTTTTGCCTGGTAGTGAATGGGCAGATATGATTGGGTCAGATTTCAGACTCTTAAAACATTTAGGAAATGATCCTGTAGAAAATTCTATTCAATGAAATTTACGTGATGCTAATTCACAACAACGTTCATCTCAATGCAAGTTGAATCTACAGAAGGCTATATTCAACTTGAATCAAATTCAGTCCAAACTGTAGTTAAGTTAATCAAATATATCCAGCACAATTTAATCTTGTAGTTGGATTTATACAAATTATATTCAGTCCAATCTATTCTGAACTGTCAAACAATAGACTCAAATAGACAACCAAGAATGCCAAACAATCTATAATGCGATACTGAAGAGGTGAGTCAGCCATGACATCCAGAGCCTCCAGCCCCTTTCTACTTGTACTCTTTCTACTTCCTTCCTGGAGAGGATTTTAACCATCACCAGCATTCCCCCACTTCATACCAACTCCAGTATCCAAACGTGTACTAGGTCTTGCTCAGTGGGCAACTAAAAGTCCTTCTCAGTTGCCTTTCCAAATTCCTTTCAGACCTGTGTTGCCTCAGCAACCAGGAAAAGTGTGGTCTTTCTCTCCATCAAATAACTATCCATTGCTTCATGAGTGCCCAAGGACTCCTGAGGACTAAAAGTTTATTTAGTCCTCAGTCCTTCCATCATTGCTGGTGTCCATCAATAGGTTCTGTAGCTGTGGTTGTGACAGGCAACAATGTTTTGATACTGGAAATTGGATCTGCAAAAAAGATTCCAAATGTGGTTCACCTGGACTCCCCATTGCCTATTACTGAGGGGGTCATATGAGTCTGCTTCTCTGGTCTACATGTGTTTTAAGGATCTGGAGAAAGGGTACAACCTTGAGCCCTAAGACATTTTATGAGAGGTTCTTTGGGAATATGGGGTATCTGGATGGCATTTAAGGGTTAGCCAATCCTTCTATGCTCAAAGCAAGAGCTATGTCTGCATTCTCAGCACAAAATGGAGCCTGATTCAAGTGCATTCATTGGTGCTGCCCCTTATTGTCACTAGTTCTGTTTGTGTTGTTCATGGAAATAATTTCAAGGCTCAGAATTGGAGATGAGGGTGTCTGGAAGTTATCTTTGCTTTTCACAGATAATGGGTGTGGTTCTGTTGGCTTCTTCGGGCCATGACCTCCAACATACCCTGTAGCAGATTGCTGCTAAGCATGTTGAGAGTCAGCTCCTTTAAGTCTGAAGCCATGTTTCTTAGCTGGAAAAACTTGGATTGCCCCTTCTGGGTTGAAGGTTGGTCTTTGCCTCAAGCAGAGGAGCTGAAGTATTTTGGTATGTTGTTCACGAGTGATTATAGGATGTGAGATGGACAGAGGAAATTGGACTGTGTCTGAAGTAATGCAGCTACTACTGTGTGGTGAAGAAACAGGTGAGCTACAAAATAAAGCTCTCGATCGAAAGAGATCCATGTCTCACGACCGTAAGACATGGATCATGACCAAAAGGATGAGATTCCAGATGCAAGTGGCTAAAATGAGCTTCCTCCAGAGGGTGGCTGGACTCAGAGATAGTATGAGGATCTCTATTATCAGAGGGAAAACTCAAAGAAGAGCCACAGTACCTCTAAGGAGTACGTTGATGTGTGGGGCATCTATTCAGGGTGGCACCTGGGCATGCTTCACTGGGAAAACCCAGATCTAACCTTAGGAACTAAGTATCCCGTCTAGCCTGGGAATGCCTTGGGATTCCCCATAATTAGCAGGAGTCATCAGTGGGAAGACGGAAGTATGTGGTTCCCTCCTGGATCCATTGCCCTGTGACCCAGTCTTGGATAAGTGAAAGACAATGCATGGATAGATATAAGACCAAAATCGATTGAGCCATTGACTGATTGTGTACACCTAATTAATGGAGGCCATATAGCTGTCTGTCAATGACTCTCCATGAAAGAGTAGAGCCTGAGCACAGAAACAGAGCCAGGGGTACTTTCAATGCAAAATAAAATGATATAGTACATGAAATCCATGTTTCGACTGGTTTCATTCCTGAGGGGACGCAGCTTCATGTAACTAAAGGTCTATCACAAAGACATCAAAGCCTCACTCTTCTGTGAAAATACATTTGTTCTGCTGAGTATTTTGTCTCACATTTGTGAGCTATCTAGATATACTACTAAATAAGTAAAAGAAGATTAAAATTTTTTTAAATATAGTGATATCATTGATTTATTGACACATTTACAGCATACAAAAAAAAAAAAAACATATAAAAATACATTTGTAAAAGTTAACAAGAGCTTTGGTACCATAGCTTGTGACATAGTGATTGTGTGCTTTTAAACTGTCAAGAAATAAAGATGTGTTCTTTAAATGGATATGCTAAGTACTGAGATAAAATACACTATGTAGCAAAAGTCATCCAAAGCAACAGAAAGTATTATGTTTATGTGTGCACATTAGGCTTTCATGGTACAGTGGATAAAATAAAGTCTACCCATAAAGTCTAAATGTGATGCTTTTACGACACAATAAAGTGACCATGATAAATACATTTTTCTCACCTTTAATGTGACAAGTTCTCCTTAATTTCACCCAAAAATCCCAACAAATTAAAATTGAAGGAAAATATAAAAAAATAAAGAGCAGTGATAACCTGGTTGCATTGATGTACACACTATTAAGCATCAACTTGGTCAAGCATCTTTTAATTTAATTCCAACACAGTCTTTTGTTGCCATTATCACAAACTGCGAATTTAATATTTCCCCTCTTTCAAACTAAAATCTCTTAAATTCAGTTCTGAACTCTCGATAGATCATTCCAGATATTTAATTTCTTCTGGCCCAGCAAGTCTTATTGAGATTCTGACATTTGCTAAAAACAATTAAATTCGAAATTTATCTTGAATTATTGGTGCGTAGTACTGTTCAATATTTTACCTAACTTAAAAATAAGTCAGTTAAGATAAGATTAGTTGTAACCCCAGCACATAATGCTGCCACCGCCATGTTTCACAGTGGGCATGGTGCTCTTATGGTGATACTCAATTTGTTGCTTCTTTGACGAACACTGAAAGTAGCTAAAAGCTATAATAAATCTATGGAGACTGAGTGCTGAAGTTTATTTTCCAAGTATGCACAAATGTGCGCAACCAGGTTATTAAAACTTTTATTTTAATCTTTTTATCTGTTTCAATTAATGGATTTGCTTGTTTTTTTGGTTAAAATCGATTCGGAGTATTTCTCACATTAAAGGTGGAAAATGTACTTAAAGGATTTATCAGTTTGACATTTTAACAGCAATTTATATAATGTACAGTACAGACCAAAAGTTTGGACACACCTTCTCATTGAATTCAATGAGAAGGTGTGTCCAAACTTTTGGTCTGTACTGTACATTAAAGCAACCTTTATGTAACAGCTGTGGGGGAAAAAAAAGTCTGTCAATAAAAAGGCACTCATGTGTGCCATCTTGTGCTAAGGCAGTGATATGCTGTTTGAGAGTTTCCCCTGCTTTCACAGATATTAGATTTGATTCGAATCAATCTATTAGTCCCAGTCTAATGTGGCTCTATGTTGTAGCTTTCTAACATTCACTCAGTAACATAACTTTAATGCAAATATCCTCATTTTCTCTAAGTAAAGTGCAACCCGATAAAAAAAAACTATGACATAAGCCTACAACAATGAAAAACAAAACATCAGATGTTAATAAAGACTCAGGCACAAAAATACACTGAATACCACTAAAAGGAATAATAGAAACATATCATTTTCAAACAGTGCACCAACGTCTCTGCATTTCTGATTCTTGAAATGAAACTTTATAAACATACTACCACGAATAAGGTTGCTAATAGTACAATGCAAGAAAAAGATAAAAATAGAAGTGTAAATTAATAATAAAGTGTCTATATCATGTTTTCAAATTAGTGTTAATCACTGTTGTGAGACAATGTTCTGTTTTAGATTGGTCCTCATTACTTTTCTCTGTGAAAGCTAAAAAAATATATATATATAACCCGCTTCCCAAAAAAAAAAAGAAAAAAAAGTCACATACTCTCAGATAAGACAGTCAAAAAGACAAACAGTTAGTGTTACTACAATAATAAAGCACAATCTGAACCGCCTAAGGCTTTATAAGTGTCTGACAGAACTGGCAACTACAGTAAACATCAACACTACTTTGGTTAAACTGATTGTGTAGGAATGTGACCTTATTCTTCTCCTGGCAAGCTCCCAGAAGAGTGAGAAACATTGTACCATTTTCATTATTTGTAACTTTAGATAGAAAACAAAAACTCTCAAAGGAGGAAGCAGTTTTTGAGAGCTCAGTGAAACTACAGAGAATGTTTCTCAGTCTCAGTTTTTGCTACATTTCAGTTTTAGTCGGGTTTCTTCTGAGTCTACAGAAAGGGGTTCGGTTTCCTCGGCCTTCCCACACAGGGCTACAGGAAACTGTCTTCTACCTCAGGCGTCCCCATGGAGCCCAGCAGTGCGTCCCTCTCACTCGTGTTCTCCACCCGGTCTTCCTCCGGAAGAGTTTCCGCCGTGTCCTGAGATGTGGAGTCAGCCTCCTCCTCCACAGCCAGAGAGCTGAGAGCAGAAAAAAACTCATTTAAATTTTACAGGAAGATACAGTTTGTACTGCAATAATTATTTTAGTTTAGCTCAATAAGAACAGAAACTTGTCTTTGGTCGATCTTTTTACTTCCTTTTTTAAACAGTAAGCTTTATGTATATTATATGCTGTAAACACAAATTCTAGTTACAAATAGTTGTCGTGTTTGCACATAATTTTTACTTATGGAGCAACTACAAATATTTGTTAATAATAATAATAATAATATGCTGAGCCTTTTAGATAATGTGGATGTTTTATGTCTAAACTTTTACTTTATTCTGCCAGATCAAAGTGATTTGGGATATATTCAAATAAATGGGCCTCTTGACCAAACATTTTTCTGTTTTATTTTCGTGAGGGGTCCAACAACCTGAAACCAAACCACAGAACTAAAGGCAGACCTCAAGAGCTTTTTCATAAGCAAAAGAAATTTCAAATAATCAAAAAATGAAAACACATTCAGACCTACATCTTTGTTTAAATATCTCTGTTTAAGTTTGCCTGCTTAAATCCATAATGAAATATGACAAACAGCTATTTAAAAGGGGAAATTACAAACTACTGTAAATTCATGTGGCTAAAAATTTGCCATATAAAGCCGTTGCTTGGCTCCGTGTTTGTATAAGCCATAAAAACACATCTCTGAATCCACCTACGTAATACAACGACTGTCTGAGCTCAACATCTGGATGAGTGGGTGTGTGGTGGAAAAAACATAACACACAGTCATTTCTCTTTGAGTCTGCTTGATTCCTGCAGGAGGGTCCGTACCTCGCAGGGCTTTCCGACGGCACTTCAGTGAAAACGTCGTCAGGCTTTAGGTCTGGGAGAGGAATGATGTACTCGTTGTATGAAGGGATGACTTCCTGTGTGTCTGCCTCTCGCCCGCCGTCTCCAGGCCTCGGGCTTTGGCTGTGGCGGCCCGGGAAGGACTGAGTGATTGGAGAGGGAGAGCCGAAGGCTGGGTTGGCAATTGGAAATGGAGAGGAGAGCCGAGGTTTGGTGCGAGCCACGGCAGGGTGATCGCTCTTGAGGAAGTTTTCATTCACTTGGTTGTATCTCTGTTTGAAAATGGGGGGAAGAGATTGTCAGTCAGAGGAGTGTAGCATGAATAGGAGGTTGGTGCAGTGTGTTTACGCACATAAACACAGACATACAACATGAAGTTGGTACTTGAGTCTTTTGGAAACCAATCTGATGTCAGGTGCCGTTTTGAAATGACGTAACTCTTACAGTGTTACCCGTTTATCACAAGTTACATTTCTTAGGGACTCCTAAATAGTTTTCTTGTGAAAAGGGGTGTTTAATTTAGCATTTGAGTGTTTTGGGTTATTTTGCATCCAGAAAAACACTCCTCAGATTTTTCATGTATTTATCTTATGAATATAGAAGGAAACCTGGAGCTTCAACATTCGCCAACATTTAGATTTTTAATAATACTAATGCTTTCCAGCCATTCCAGCCAGTTTTATTTTATGAATTTCCTTCACATGTTTATGAATGCTGTTATGCTGCTTAACAATCTGGAGGTACTAGTGAAAAAATATACATTATCACACTAAGAGTTAACAGAACAGCTTTACAGGACAAGGTCTCATTATGGAAATGTCTTTTTTTATTTCTATTAAAAAAATCCAGAAATCCAACAGTTTTCTGGCTGTCATTTAGAGCCTTTTCCTTGAGACAATCTGTTGACAAGACAAGATGTTAAAAAGAGATGACTTAAACGCTGGAAAGAAGCTCATGTTCTTCATGCAATCTCCATTATAAGATCCATTTGATTCCATCACTCAAAATGACTCCACAGTCCATGAACTGTTTCTCTTTAGTTAACCCTGTTTTCTTCCTATTAGGTGTTAATCGTGGTTTAATTCTCTGGTATGTAAAGTTAATTCCCTTCATAGGATTTATTAGTTTGCAGATAAACAAACTAAACAAACCGACTTCCTTCAGAGAAAAATGGATTTTCATTTCCTTTACATGCATCTTATACCTGCCAAGTGTTTGCACAGGTTTTAGTTTTCTGCCTGGCACTGCGTTGTGTTTCCTTGTCTACCTGCTTCTTCTGCAATTTATAAAAACAACTGGCTTAGAAAATAAACCAGCAGGTTCTATTTGCACTCTGTGTCACATCTTATGACAGGTTGTAAAATCTTGTTAAGTTCTGCAATAGAACTGCAAAATATATCGAATCGCAATCATCGTCATGTGAAAGGAACCGTTTGAAAGCCGTATTAGGCAGGAGATTATATTTCAAGAGCCTCACTTGTAAGCTATGCATTCCAGTTAATGCATGTGGTCTTGATGACCATGCTGGATGTATAGTTTTTCATGACAGAGATGTGAATGCTCCAAAAAAATTGTTTGGACACTGAAGTGAAGTAGAAGAATGAAAAAGTAAGGAGAATGTGGGTAAATCATAATTAAAATCACCTTTACAGAATTCCCAGTCTGAAATCACATTGAACTGCAAAGATAGGACTTTTAAGAAAACAGTTTTAACTTTCTTTTGGTATATTTTTTCACCGCACCAGAAAGTTTAGCCATCATTTGCATGTATATATTTTATATATTGTCTTGTATGTATACTATACAATCTGTCCTTAGATGTGTGCAAATTACAGGAAGCATCTTACTGCAGCTCCTTGAAAGAAAAGCGCTTTTAGCAAGGTAAGTCATATTTTGCGGAGAAATCAAATTATTGGATTTAACTCAGTGACTGGCCATTTTTAACCTTTATGCAATTTTCATTGTACTTGTGGTTATTTTTCTTTCTTCACATTACAATAAAAAGAGAGCCTTTGCATTTGTTTATAGCTGACCAAAAATGAGAATGAGATCAAATAGTTATTTCCTGAATGCACATAAGTATTTGTTCCTGATCAAAGCTTGAGACAAGAATAGAAAAACTCTTAGCAACAGATTAATGGAACTAAATGCTACCCTCCACTAAGTTGCAGATAATATTTGATGGAATGTTTTAATAAAGTCTTTACAGCAGGGTGCCTAGGTCCAGCCCTCGAGAGCTACCGTCCTGCAACTTTTGGATGCATCCATTCACCAGCACCCTCTGAAACAAATGGCTGAACTCCCTCATCAGCATTTCCTAGCTCTTAGAGACCTAATACAGTAAGCCATTTGTTTAATGCAGGTGTGCAGCAGCAGGGATCCATCTAAAAGCTGCAGGATAGTAGATCTTCAGGATTGGACTTGACCAGCCCTGCTCTACAGTTTAAGAAGTAAAATCCAGTACACATTATGTACCTTTTTATAGCTGTCCATCAGCATGTTTCCCACATTGTGCACCAGGAGGGAAAACTCGGGCCTCTTCTCAAATTTCTCATCCCAGCACTTCTTCATGATCTCATACCTGCAACATGACCCACATAAAAAAGGTTTAAGTCAGGAAGAGGAGGAATTTTGGGAGGAACAGTGTTAACGTAACTCACACTTCGTCAGAGGCGTGAGCAGGCTTGGCCATCCTGTAGCCTCTCTTCAAAGCACTGTAGAAGATTTCATTCATGGGCAAATCAGGGATAAGGAGTTCCTCCTGCAGGGAACGTTTAAGATAACAAAAAAAAGAGATTTAGATAGATTTAAAGAGTTAAAATATGAGTCAGATTTTTATAAAACAAAATAAAATTTCTAGAATGGATGTCTGGCAAAAACAGATCACAAAAGTGCAGCCATATTGAAACAGGAAAGAACAGAGGATCTTTCTTTTGCATTTACAGAGGCCGGATTGTGAACATGTTTTTACCAAGCAAACAAGCAAAAGATTGTTAAAAAAAAAAAAAAAAAGAAAACTAAACAAAACCTACAATACCCTGAGAAAGGAAATGCTGATTTCAACGCTTGACTGTGACTAATAAGATTTTGACCCGATATGAGTTTTCAGACAGATAGTTATGTACATACAGTCGGACGCAGGGTTTGAGATTTGCCTCAGTTTAATGTAGCAGGAAAATTCTGGATCTGACTAGGACTCTGACAGGTAAAACTGAAAACATGGTTACAGATCTTTTTCTTTCTTTTTTCTCTTTTGCACATTCTGAGTGTGCATAGTTATGCAAAATTCATACTGACCCAGAGTGAAAATTTCCCAAAGAAGAATGCCATATGACCAAACGTCGCTCAGGGTGGTGTACAAATTGTGGAAAATGCTTTCCGGTGCCATCCACTTCAGGGGCAGGAATGTCTAAATGAGAAAGAAAAGAGAAAAAAGCACATAAACATGCTTTCAGAAATTAAAGAACATTTTAAAACATGATGAAATTAGCAGGGGTAGAAAGAGTTTGCTTGTAGTTTTTCCTCAGTATTATACAGTCCTTCTGCTTACTGTATGACGTTTCAGTACAGTAAAATGTTGCTTTTGGTTTGCAGTGGAATACAAGATAGGCAAAAATGTCTTGTTAGTTAAGAAATGTTTTTGACAGACATTACATGCACATAAATGAGATGATGAATAGAAATAAACTTCTGTATGTTTTAAGAGCATAAATCAGCATAATCTGTTGGATGTTTTTTTTTTTTTGTCAATTTTTGTTGTATTGTAGCACTAAATGTTTCAACAAATTAGTCTCTGTGTATCCTTAGTGAGAAAATGGGACTTGGCAGATTAGGTGTTAAATTAAAAAAAATTTTGGCCAGTAAAAAACTGATCTCTAATAATAAAATTTACTGTGACTGATTAATTTTCTTCTTACGCTGCCTTTGGAGATGTAGTTGGAATCATGCATGATGTCTCTGGCCAGGCCAAAGTCACAGATCTTCACCAGCTTGCCCTCACAGATCAATACGTTCCTGGCTGCCAGGTCACGATGGACACACTGTGGTGGAAACATCAAAGGGAGTCAATAGAGCCTTACCTGTCAGTACATCAAGTTTCAGACCTTATTTGTACTATTTAATTTGAAACATTATGTTTAACACCCTACATTCTTTGAGGCCAGGAAGTCCATTCCCTTTGCAACCTGGTAACTGAAGCCTAGGAGATCGTCGTAGGTGAGGGTGGGAGAATCGCCGATCACCAGATCCAGTCTGCCCCCACCTTAAAGACGAAACAGGGAGAAACAATCAATGGGAGACCAAAGGAGATGATTCGTTTCAGGCGTTATAATGGCTGACCTTCAGTGAGATGCTGTGATTGTATGATGTGACGCTCGTGCTGCTTCTTATATTGTTTAAATCTTTGTACGCTTGGTCCAAAATAAACTGCATTGTCTAATGTATAAAGAAATTTCTCAACTCTGACGAGCAACCGGAGGATTACTGGATAACTCCGCTTTATATCCGTCACAGTCGTTTATCAAATTTTTCTTTTTGCTTTGTGCTCATAATCCAGAATTCGTCATGCTTTTGTGTAACTGGAAAACAGATTTTCCCGTACTACTCTCCAGAGTAGATTTAATGAAATGATTTACGGGACAGGCTGCAAGTCACACCTTGTTCCTGGTAGAGGTCCTGCTGGTAGGGGGATTCATACGGGGACGGCTGGATGTCTGCATATTTAATTGTGTCCAGCTGCTCCTGCATAGGCACGTAGAAGGAGGGCTCATCTTTGCTCATGTCCATGTATCCTCCGTCGCTCTCACTTCCGAAGGACACATAGCTGGAAGGAAAAATTACGTGTGTGTGTGAGGGGTAAGGGAAGGCCAGTCAAGTGACACAATTAGCAGCCACCCCATCACATGTAACATCTGTAACAATTGCAGTCACGAGATAAGAGGGGGTGTCCCCGATCTATCTGGAGCTATATCACTTGCAACGACAGAATTTTATGGATAATAAAGTTAGAGACTGTGCAGCTCTGAATGCATTTTCTCTGCTCCTCTCACCCTTTTCTCTGGCTGAGAGGGGTACTTCCTCTGGAGATGATGCATCCGCTGTCCTGGTTCTTCTCAGCGTAGTACTGCAGGAAGGTGTGCTTGTTCCTATGCAGGTAGTCCACTAGGTCACCATAGCGACAGTACTCAGTAACCAGGTAGAGAGGGCCTGAGAGGCAGAAGCAGAAAGAAAGAGGTGTTGACATAATACACAAAGAAAGGCTCTTGTAATGCAGTGTTTAGTAAAATAAAATACATACATCTTAAATATTTTGAACCAACACAAAGTAAAGCACAACTCTGAGCAGAAGCAAACTGATAATCGTTTTTATATTTTTCTACAAATAAGAATAATCAAACACCTACATAGACTTCACAAAACAACCAGTGTTATATAATTTTATTTGACCAGTTGTCATAGTAAAGGTCACCATGTTTGGTGCAGGCTCCGAGCAGGTTAACAATGTTGAGGTGAGGTCCCAGGTGACTCATGATCTTCAGCTCGGACATCAGGGCCTGAGTCTCACTCCTCCTGGCTGTGGCTGAATGAGAGCAGACAGGAAACAGGAGCGAAAATATGTTTAAAAGTAGAACAGTGTGAGATATGAGAACCTAGCATAGAGAGAGCAGGAGTCGCTGTGTTTTTGCCAAACAGCCTCAAAAACCTGCGAGCTAAATCCTAAATGAGTCTGGCAGCAAAACTAAAGCTCAGCGGGCCTGCTGATCTCTCTGAGCTCACAGGAACATGGAGCTGGTGTCACATTATCTGACAGCCACACAGGGGTCTCCTGTTGTCGCTCTCACAAACTACGCACATGGTTCTGCACTGTTTTTTTTACTTTGTGTGTCTTACATTTCAGCATTTTCACTGCCACCTTTGTGCTGGAGTGGGAATGCGTGAGACCGTACGCAGTTGCCTCGACCACCCTGCCAAATGCTCCTGATCCAAGCGTGCGACCTGAAACACAAAGAAGGGCTCAGTGGGACGCAGAGTGAATGGAGCACACATCAGACCAAAAGGAAAAAAGAACAAAAAAAAACCACTTCATTATAATTTCAGCACAAGTAACTCTCTTTTAATTTTTAAAGGAAATTGAATTTTAAAGTGTTTATGTTCGATTAAAGAGGACTTTTCATCGGAAGTGGATGTCTAACTGAGAAGGGATCAGATGTTTTCGGCTAAGCAGCGCGGTTTCTAACTTTTAGAGAAAGCATCCGACAAGAAAACTTTAAAAAAGCAGCTTAGGAGTGAAGATGGACTGAAGCCAGTGAGACAGGTTTCAAAAGCTTCATTATGTATGCTGTAGCTGACTGCATGCAGACAACCCAAACCACCAACATAACTAAAGCCTTGGAGGGACACCTCCAGTTTAAGCTGTCTGTCTTCCTTTGAGCTACAGGAAGAATAAGAGCAGTCTGTTTAGAGCAAGAAAAGGGAATGGCAATATTTTTTTTGCAACCACAGAAGACGGAAACATAAGTACAGCAGATTTTTCAAACAAAAAAAATCAGTTTAAACCCCTTTTAGTAAACCTATCAACAATAAAAATTGGGAAGGAATATTACACTTTCATTAGATTATATTGATGTTTCTAATAAAATAGTTCAATTATAAAATGAATGATCTATGACTGTTTGTAGGTGTTCAAAGTTATTATTTTAAAAGGCGTTTTTACATTTTTGCTGTCTTCACTTGGATCTAATCCAATCTTAAATAATAATTTTGATTATTTTTTACATTAGAAATGGGTCTGAAATGCATAAAAGAGTACATAACATTTTAACAAAACAATTAGTCTTTTGTTTTTGTTGTTTTATAGATAAAACAAAATCAATTTTAGAAAATACCTCCACTATTTTCTGAAGACATACAAATTTTATTTTTTTTATTTATATTTTCAGAAAAGCTTAAAATAATGGCTGATAATTGCTGTCCTATAAAGGTTGGAGTACCTAGGATACTAATATAGTTTTTATATCACAAGCCCTTTTCTGGGTAAGATAATGAATAAAGAAAGCTAATGAGGCCCGAAACCTTAAAATAAACAAATATGTTCACTTTACAAAGTCGTTTAATAGCTCATTTAGTTCTCAAAAGGCACCAAGTGTAAATGACACCTCCATCAAGGCTGAACATCTTTAAAAACAAAGCTCAATTTAATTTTCATGTTGTGACACTTGCAGTTATAATGCCTTGCGTTACCTTAACTTACCGGAGGTGTACCCTCAAAATTCATTCATCTGTACATCGTCAGTGTTTAAGCAGATGCAGCGCTGCAGGCAAGACTCACCCAGCACCAGGTTTTCTCTGGGCATCTCCCAGGCCAGGTCATAGGGCAGATGGATGGGGTCCACATAAATGTACTCATGTCCATCCTGGCTCACAGACTCTATCACCTTCCATCTGATTTCATAGCGAGGTTTCTGAGAGAAAAGTCAAAGATGGAGGAAAATCTCACATATCTTGTATAATCTTTACTATATTCTCTTTGAAAAATGTGTACTGGGAATAACTTGGATTGGAATAAGTGGATTCATGAATGTCGTACCTTCCTCCATACAGCGATGAGGATGATTATCGACAAAATAAAAATGACCACTAAGGCCAGAACAGCAGCCAGCACTGCCACCTTGGAGAACCACGCTGCAATAGAAAAGAAGCACCAGAAACATTTGAGACAGCGCAGAAAAAGTGGTAACTTTTAACAAAAGTTGGTACCAAGGGTGCCATTTCGGTGATTTACTATTGTCTTGTGTTTTATTTCAGTTTTTTTTACGATGTATTTAGTTAATTTAATGAAAATAAATAAATAAATAAATAACATTTCCCAGGGACACCTACTGCTGGACACAAGTTTGACGTCCCTCGTGCTGACGTCCCCGGGCTGGTTGGAGGCCTCGCAGCGAACTGTGACCTGCTGAGGATTATGGAAGATCACCTGGCTCCTCACCATCGCTGACTTTACGCGCCTGGTCGTAGCTGACATTGGTTTGGATGCTCACCACCTCCGGTTGTGGCTTCAGCGGCTGCCATGCTGCTGTCCTGTTGCTACACCTAAAGCCGGACAGCACAGAAATCACGCCAGCTGCATCAACAAAGAGCTGAAATCAAAGCAGATGCTCTGAAGTGAGCCGTGTAAGGTCAGCCCTCTAGTGTTTGTTCTGTGGCATTACAGGTGTAGTGACTCACTTGAGCATGCCGTCACAGCTGTACCATTGTATGATCGGAGCTGGAAACCCTTCAGCGACGCAGGTCACCACGTCTCTCATCCCTGGGAAATGGTGGTCGGTCAGGTCTTTAATCTGAGCAGGAACTACACGGAAAAGATTGAAGCAGACATTATGTATCAGCAAAACTTATTTTAAAACAATTTTTAAATAGTTGGTTTTATTCGTGAGAAAAAAAGAAAAAACAAACGTATCAAATGCATCTTCACACCTTGGACTTCCAGGTCAAAGATAATTTCCTTTTTGTCGTCTCCATTGGAAATGATGACCGTGTAGACGCCATTATGCTCAGTCCTCACCCTCACCAGTGTGAGAACGGTCACATACCTGAGGCAAAACAAGCATGAGCAGAACATGGAGGATTTTAAAGCACATCACTGGTCTTCACTGGTAAACTAATAGCGCTGATAGTGAATAGCAGGTATGAGAGAATTTGTACTACATGACTTCATGTCAGCCTCCAAGCTTGCATTCCAGCTCCACTACATTGACATTTAACAATTTAGGTTGAAACCAGTCTTGTATTTTGAAAATAATATCAATATTTTGGAGTAATCAAGGAATCCTGACTTAAATCTGAAAGAGAATCCATGGAGGGAGCGAATGATTAGGTTGATAGCAAGACGTCCTTTCAACCTCAAAGACTTAGACAACTGCAAAGGTTTGTTCATTGTGTTGCCAATAAAGATTTTTTCCATTAATTATTGAGAGGTGAAAAAATATTGTTGCTTTGTATCCTTTAATGCAGTATATGATTTACACATTACTGAGATTACTTCTTCATTTGAGAGTGTGTAAAATGGGAAAAGCACAGCTCCTTGTGGGCCATTTGTCTGACAGGCATTAGGGAGTTGTGACAGGTATTTGGTGTTTATGGTTCCTGTGTGTTGACAGATGAAGTTCTTCCCTCTGGAGAGTATTATATTTCAGTGAGGAGGTCTCACTGTGTGCTGACTGACAGGACCTAGATGTGTGGATTGCTTAAATCAAACAGGATATTGAACACCTCATATTGCAGCTTTGTTGAATTTGTGTTTCTAGGAACATGGCACAGCTGCAAACTCAGGATGGATGTTCTACCTTATTTCATGATCCTGTCTGACTTGTGATAGCTTTGTCTCCCCTGATGGTGGTCCCGTCTTTGGTCCAGCGAACCTGAGGGGGAGGGTAGGCCTCAATGTCCACTCTCAGCTCCACGTTCTCCTGAAGCTTGGCTGAAATGTTTTGCCACTGAGCAGGTTTCACCTCCACAAAACCGTGTTCTGATAGAAAAACAGGTCCAGCGGGTGAATGATCTACAGTATGACAACTTAAATAACATAATTATTCTGCAGAAATCAATTTAATCTATTAAAGCCATCAGAAATTTTGCTTGTCAAGTTATCCTCTGAATGATAAACATCTGAGGAATAGTACCTCCATTGGTTGCTAGGCATATTCATGGCAGGTCACCAGTTCACTGGATCAATATAAGGCAAATAACTATGCATACAGATACTTACACCTAAATGCAAATTTTATTCATACCTAAAATAACATGCAAATTGCACCCAAAAAGCCTTCACAGGGATTGGAACCAAGGTCCAACTTGGAGAAAGCTCATATTGCTGCCTTTCAGAAGAACTCATTTGCAAGTCTTTACTTTTGCAAAGTTCTGCATGCTAATATTGGTCCTTTGTGTGCGTCAGTGGCTCTCAAAGTATAAAGAAGTTGAAAATACTTCACAGGTATTACTGAAAAAATATTTAAATAATAATAGTGCAAACCTTTCTGGTTAGCAGGACAAATGGAAATAAGATTTTAAAGCCAATCTGTCTACTAAATTATTCATAATTCATACTAGTCATACTATTTGTCATGTTACAACTAGAAACATAAATGTATTTTATTAATATTCCACATATTTGTGTCCCTATTGTTTTTTGTAAAATTCAAAGGACATACATACTTTTCAAGAGCTAGTCTGAAAATATTCATTAGGAGTCATAATGGACAAAAGTCACTGAAGTCTGTTTTTAGTATTCATCAAATTCAAGATGTACCAGCTGAATCCTTTGGCTCTGTTCGGATTTTTTGGCTTAAAGTACTGCTAAAGTATATGTGTTTCTGGCCAGAGACACCTAACTATAATGTATTACATACCAGAAAAACTCTATAGGTACAGCAACAGACTTCCTTATGAGGTGTCTTTCATCCCAACAGAGCAATAAAACCAATGAAAATAACAAATGAGCTAGCTGTGTTAAGTTGGGTCTATTTCTATTTGGGTCTGTTTGTGTTTCTTTACTAAAAACAGTAGCTGGTAATATCGGTGTCCATTGCTAACTGCTGCTGTCAGGACATGGTCTTCTTTCCCATTAATGTGTCCCTGTTAAAACTAAAATATGTCCTGGTCTTCTGTCTCCATTGAACCTGAAGGTTCAAGTTATTTAAAGCTTTTGTACACACTCTATGCCTCACTGCAGACGGAGTAAGCATTCATAGACCCCAAGCGTATGCAGTGATGGTCAAGAGACAAAGTCTAGAATAAATTGTGCAGTACAAGAAACCTTGTTTTTACTGGCTTTCAATCTGCTGTTGTAAGTAGGTGACTTTATATGCCTGGTTAAATACTTTTCCACCTACAGTCTATATAAGGCTGGTGTGTGCTATGATTTGCAGGTGTGCTTTATAGGGTATCACTCCGGGATCTCCCACTTTGTCATAAAGTTTATTTCAGATCCAATCCATGAAAAATAAATAAAAACGCTCTTTGCTTCTTTCAGACACAGGTCATCTCTACTCTTTACCTCCCAGTGTTGATAATAACAACTATTCCTTTTGTGGTGAGTGAGGCACAATAATAATCCATTCAGCATCAGTTTGTTTGGAATTTTGTGTGTGTTTCTAACCAAGCACGGTGATGTTGACGCTTGAAGTAGCTGTGACGCCCGCTACCATTTCTTGGACGTGGCACACGTAGTTTCCGCTGTTCTCCACCGTAGTGCGAGGGAAGGTCAGGCAGGAGTGCATCTTCGGGGAGAAATACGTTTGTGGTTCAACCTCAACAACCTTTAAAGAGGAGGAACAAAACAAAATAAGACTGTCATTTCATTCTAATTTCCTCTCATCTAATGCCTTTTGAGCAATCATGTTCTATACTGGAAACATAAAAGCTAGTAAACTGTTTGTTGCTGCAGCTTTCACTTTGTTTCATATGCACAGAAATCATTTTAGACATTAAACACGGGGCTCATTAAACATCTTTGACTTTTTAAGGAATTCTGAATTCACTAATGGTATTTGTTGTCATTCTGACTGGGAACTTGGAGAATCTAACTTTCAAGTACAAATACAATCAGCAAAATCATTTCCAAAAAGAAATATGATTGAAATATGTTGTTTTTTTTGTGAGCTATGACAGCAAAAGGGAATCTATTGGTGGTGACTTGTACAACGCACATCTGCATGAGACAATCACTTCAACCTTAATCACAATGGTTCGCTAGGTAAAGCTGAAACAAATACTGAAAACTCTATAGAGTTTCCCAACATGCAACAAAATGTGGTGTGAAGAAATGGCCACTTGGTCAAGTACACATTGAATGTTTTTAAAGCAATATTTAATCCAAACTGAGGTGTGTCACTACATCTTGTTTCCATTTGGGCTTGGTTATGAGGCCGGAGAGAAATCGCAAAGGGGGATTTGAACAAAGGCGCTTGTTCTGCTCCACTCCTACTCACCGCAGTGTGTGGAATATCCCAAGAAAAATACACCAGCTCCACTCCGTGCACCGTGCAGTTTATAGTCAGCGGCTCGCCCTGCTTCAGGACCGTCTTTGAACTGTTGATGTAAGGGTTGATGTCTTCGGCCACTAGGGATGGAAAGAGAAGTTGCGGGGCAGAGTAGGCATGATGGCAAATTGGTTCAGTCACCAAATTATTTGGTGAAGAAATTTTAATAATTAGAAATTAAAACAGATAAAATGAACATCTTAACACAATATTCTCATCTAATGATTTATGGCAGTGTTTGATCTATGGCTGCTCCTGTTTAGTTTCTTAAAATCTTTTTTTTAAAAAGTACACAATGACCTTCAAGAGCTGAGCTATTCATCTACATAATTAATGACAGCGCTTTTTAAAATCATTAAAACAGCTGTAATGTTGGTATGATCTTCAATCAATGATTTGTAAAACTGTCCACACAGAATTTTACCTAAAAAAACATACCAAATACACACAAAACACATTGCTTCTGTGACTTTTAAGTTCAATAGTTTAGTTTTTGATTTGGACTGAATAAAAATGCGAGTGTTAGTGAGTGTCTGGTAGTGGGTGGCTGCTGTGAGCTGCACTCCAACCTATAATGCTGATGACGTTAAACTCCTGAGACTCTTTGACCTCCCCATTCAGCTCTCCACGGCACACATATGCTCTGTCCTCCAGCTGCGCCCTGTACCCCTCACTCGGTACATAATGCCCTTTGATGGGCCTGTTGGTGTCCCACTCATACAGGATGACAGTGATGTTTGGGTTGGTGGCCACAC
The DNA here is from genome assembly GCF_003331165.1 of Xiphophorus hellerii. NCBI lineage: Eukaryota > Metazoa > Chordata > Actinopteri > Cyprinodontiformes > Poeciliidae > Xiphophorus > Xiphophorus hellerii. The sequence continues at coordinate 18,007,436 of NC_045694.1, read as the reverse complement.
AGGGGACGATGCTTTCTTCACTGGTCTTCGTCACCATGCCGTGGGTGCTCTTTACAAACCAAACTTCAGGATCTGAAGAGAGAAGTAACTTGTAAGTTGACAGTCGGAGTTAGTGCAAGAGGTCATGCTACCGAGAAATGAGGCGCACCCTACCTGGGACAAACACTGCCACTTCCTTTATCTCGTCAGAAATATCATCGACGCACTGATACACGCCAGTATGCACCCAACTCACACTTGTTAGGTTCACAGCAACCGACGTAGTATCAAGTTCAAAGATTTTGTATCTTGATTTCATATTCTCATCTAGCTGGTTCAGGTAGTAAGTTGAATCGTCCCTCTTAAGCGCCCACTTTGCGTGGCTGGAGCCGGAGCAGATTAGGGTGAGAGACGAGCCTTGAGCCAGGACAAACTCTTTGTCATCAGGGGTGATCTCCAGGCTGCGCACTTCTGGGCAGAAATGCACCAAAGCTGCAGTTTGCAACAAGACATGAGGTCAGTATGTAAGAGGGGGGTGTCAAAGAGATAGCAGAAGAAGTTCAGAGGTTAAATCAACAATGTAAGTCAGATCCTGTCCTATCTATGACTGTTGAAGGATGTGAGTGGTCTGGAGCAGATGAGAGGGAGGATGAAGACGACTTGTCAGACACAGATGGATACAAAGTGAGAGAAGCATCGTTTATCTTTTGCATGAAGAATTGAAGTGTTATCAGGTTCTTTATTAATTGGGGGAAAGGTCATAGGTTAATAAACAAATTTCACCCTACTTTTTGGCCACACTGAATAATTTCCTTAAAGTAAGTGTAACTGAGTAAATTGTATAAGTTAATGCTTTGCTTTGTAAACTGATCAGACTCTCCAGGATCTTTCGCTATTGTTATTCTGAGGTATATATATAGTATTTCCAAAAGGCCTAATTCTTCTGCTCATTGTAACCAGGCTGGATACGGATGCATACTTAACTTACCAGCATGTGAGGAGTTTGGGAGAAGCGGTAAAAAATATTCCTCACAACCACAATTAAATGCCACCCATCTCTCAGCTGCCTGCTCTTTAGCTGGAAAATGTCTTTTCTGTTCCGCCATCACAATAATATCTATAGAGTTTGTCTTACTAGAATCAAAATGATCAAATGAGACTGATATTAACCCTTCCGATGTGAAAAAGATGATCTTGTTCACTGTTTTCTATGGTGGAGGATCTGCGGGCCTGTTTATTCTAGAATATCTGAGGGATAGTCTGGAGAGACGAGAGTACATGAACTAATTCAAGACTTTGGAGGATCTAGATAAACTGTGCAAAGATGAATGCGCAGAGATCCCTCTTTATTATCTTGTGAAATTATATAAAAGACTATTAAGATTGCAGGCATTAAATGGGGCACTTATGATAAGTTGGTAAAAAAAAGACATTTATCTCTGAAAACAGGATGTTTTTTCAACATTTTAGTGAAAGTTTATGTTGATGGAATAAATAATGCATATTTGCACATTTTATAAAGAGTACCAATAAGTATTTTCTGTTTTTCACATCCCATTTATCATTTCTGGAAGAAAAAACTTCTGAAGAACCTTCTTATGCATTTTCACTTCTTGTTTGTCAAGTGAAACTGAACACTAACCCGTTAAAGCGACCATCAGGTGGAGCACAGATGCTATCAGCCTCCTCATTGTGGCTGCCTCGTGACCCCACTATTCTGCAAAAAGAAAGATGGTGCAATCATGAAGTGAGTCTTTATGATTCATGCAGCTCAAAGTGTTGTACACGAGAAAAGCCATAAATGTACATGGTATTAAAATGTGCAAAAATAAAGCACAATATTAACAAAATATAAGTCAAAAATACTCTTGGTAAAAAAAAACAAAAAACTTTTAAAGTAATTAATGGAACAGCTTGTATAACTTGAATAAATAGAAAGTTCCTAAGCTTTGATGTATCATTAAAAATACAAAGTGATGTTGGAAAAACACCATAGTATCAGTTGTTAAAAAGCAGCTAAAACTGGACTCAGATGCCTTCTCTTTTTGGTTTGGTCAAGCAGCCTAACTACTCAGTTTTGAATAAGCTGAAATCTTCCAACAGCGTCTTTTATATATATATAGGGAGAGAGAGTTGTAAAGAAAGCATTACCATTTACTGTTTACAAGGTGACTTGAGACAAGAGCGTGGATCAGATTTTCTGCATTTGTTGGCATTAAAAATAAATTTAGTGATCCCATGTAACTTAGGTGGGATAAATGTTTTTGACAGCTTTTCAACCCTCAGACAAATTATGTAAGACTTTACATAGTAATCTCATCCACATTTTGCCATCACTGCATCTCTTTTCAACTCTTGGTTGTAATAGTAAAATTTTAGTTTTGTTTAAAAAATTGTTGTTCTACTGTTTGTTTATCACAGAAGAACAACATGTGGAAAAAGCTCTAGATGTTCTAGATGTCCAAACTGTTCACCTGACATGTTTACAGTCATTTTACCCCGAAAGCTTTTGTGTATTTATATTACGTTATTGTACATGTTCCACAATTGCTGAATGACTGATTGCAGTGTGAAGTGTTTTGGGATCCTCTGGATTTAATAATGTGCTATACAAGTACAAAGTAAAAGAGCGAAGCTGGGCAACTCCAAAGAAGATATTATATTTCTCAGACGAGGGATCACCAAGGCTACATCAACTCCTGCACTTAATTCTTGAATAATAAAAAGAACATGATTTATCTAAGGTTGCTGATTGTTTTCATAAGAGCAGTGACCTGTTTTGGAAAGTAATCAGAATCTTTAACAAATATCCATCAAATTGAGCAAAGTAACAGAAAAAACCCAGTTTTGGTTACATTAATGATTACACACAGCTTCACAAGCATGACAAAACAACTTTTAAATGATGGCGGCTTGACATATGCTGCTCTAGCTCAAATTAAGTGACAAATGTTTGTGAGAACACTCTGTTGCGCTTGTAAAGCTTAAAGGCGAAATAAAACAAAGCATGTGATCCATCACGAAGCTTTTTTCTTTCTTGGCTCCTGAGCTAGTCTGGAGGTATTTGATGCCTCGCTGCACCAGGACAGAGCGACAATGTGCGTCTCCTTTTGTTCCTGGTTCGCCAACATTCTGCACCCTCACAAACCAGTCAGTGTGTGCATATCTGAAGCAGGCTAACTGGCAACAATGCTATGTCCAAGTTATTCTGGGGTCATGCTGAGCCATTAATTGGTTTTGGTGTAAACCAAAGTGAAAATGAGGGCATTCACATATGCATCCGACAGAAGCGAACTGGCTTGGGATATCATGTTGTACACTGATGCAAATGCAACATCCCAGATGAACTGAAATGATTTTTTTTACTGCTAAAGACCTTGTAACTTCACACAGCTGAGAAGGCCAGAGGATAAAGCTGGTGAGGGTGTGGAGGGGTGGTTTGTTGTTATGTTTGGGAGGGGGGTGAAGGCCGGCTGCACGCACACGTCTGGAAACAGTTAAGGATGGATCACAGGCCTGTACGCAAGAGGGTGGGAAAGAAAAAGGGGGCGGAAGAGTGAGGCTTGGGAAGAGCGTTGGTGGAGGAGGAAGAGAAAGAGGGAAAAGAAATTGTGAAATCTTTCAATTAGTTTTTTTTTTTTTTTTTACTTTATGTTACACAAAGATTTTACTACCTCTATTTTAAGATTTTGTGCTATTTTTATTTCGCTATGTAAAAACAGCATGTTTTGACATTTACTCAGCTGTCTAATTGATAAGTGTTTCAGGGGTTTTCATAGATATGTTTTCAGGTATAAAACAGCTGAAATGTCCCTAACAGTTTGGCACACAGAAATAAGCCTAAAGTCAGTCTGTTACTCAAACCAGATACAAGTTTGTCTCCCTAAATTAACAGCCTCTGGCACTTCCGTTCCCAAAGCAGAAAGCTCAAAGCTCTTGAGCAGTTCCAAAAAACACGGCTGGTCCATTTCCTCCCCCGCCTCCTGGTTCTAATAAAATGAGGTGAAGGAAAGGCGGATGGATAATGAGCAGAAATGTACAAACTTCTAGATTCTCATTGGCACCAAAAAATACTCAACATATGGACATACATTAGATTACAACATGGATGTACTCTTACACCAAACGCGCACACACACAGAGACCTTCCCTCCTTTTTCTGCTTTTGTCACTGATGTCTGTGTACAGTTCATGTTCCCACAGCATTAATCTAAAACTTTCCCAGGACCACCGATACACATGGGACCCTACTGGTGATGACGGCAAGAGTGGAGGGGTCACTTTGTCCCAGGGGTCCCAGCAGCAGCAAGCTGCGAGGGTCCGTGCCGTGAGGAAGCTATTCGTCAGCGCTCAAAATAAAGCCCCTAACCTCACTGTCAGTGACAAAGGCTTTGAACGACAACAGCCAAGTGACGCCAAAGGCATGTGTTACTTGGCATAGTCAGGGATAACAAATCATATTTAAAATAATAACAGTTTGACAAAATAAGCAAAACTCTTATGGTCTGAGTTTTAGAGTTCATGCTCGTACAGTTCCTGTGCAAAAGTATAACTTTTCTAATTTTGTCTCATTCAATCCACAACATTTAAAAAATATATTTTATGATGTGATTTTATGAGCAACACAAAGCACCACATAATTCTGATTATGAATATTTTGCCACAGATTCACAACTGGATGTATGTCTGAACTTTAACTGGGCCATTCTGACACATGAGCATGATTTGATCTGAACCAGAAGTTACCAAACCTTTTACAATAAAGCTAAACGATGAATAAACAGTCTCAGCTAAGACCGAGTTTGAACATTTTTCAATTTGTTGTATCAGACCATTAAAAGAAATAAGTAAAAACAAAAAACACATTTCCACCAACTGGATAAAATTTGATAGAAAGTCGTCCAGAAATCAGCACTCCAAGTAGAGAGTTGGAGGTTTCACACCAGCTCTGGATTAAAAATTCCAATACTGTATATACGATATTTTATATTATTTTAATAAAATTAATGTAATAAAGAGGTTTCTGCAGTAGTAAAGAGGCTTTTGTACATTTGAATGCTCTTATTAAATCTTTCACATTGACAGTTTTACACAGCCTTCTTTAGGACACATGCCAAATTATTTAAAGGGACAAAATGCAAAGAAACATAGTAACTTGTACTGCAAACAACAATTAGGCCTGATTAGTAAGAATACAAAAAGGAAACCCCCATACTTTTTTAAACTTGAAATGGAAACATGGTTAGGTTAGATTTGATTTCACTCCAAGATCCAGGATCCTAATAGTAGACGGAAACTTTTATGCTTTTATCTAAATCAGTTCGCAGCAGCTCTGGTTGTTTGGTTAGGGGTGTTATTCTGCTGGAAGGTGAAAGTCTTAAGTCTTTTTTGGAGCCTTTAACAGTGCTTTCTCAGAGGATTTAAATTATTTTATCTCCAACAATTTTCCCATCAACTCTGACCAGCTCTCCTTGTTCCTAGTGAAGAAACACATTCCCCAGCATGACACCCCAACCACTTTCCACCATGGGAATGGTGCGTTCAGGGTGATGTGTAGTTTTAGCTTTCTTTTGCACAGTGTTTTGAAAGGAGGTCAAATGTTTTTCAACAGAGTTGAGCAAAAGGCCTGTTTGCTGTGGCCCCTACAGAGCTTGTAGCACACTGCAAGCTGTGTTTTATCATTTAGAAACATGTATCACAATCACTGGACAACCAGCTTTGCATGGGTTTATTTAATAAAATTAATGTAATACTCATTGAAGATTGAGGTTACAGCTTGACAAAATGTGAACATGTTCAAGAAAAATTCATACTTTAGCCAGGTATTGTGCATCTGAGATTAAATAGTGGAGAAAAAAAATCCATATTTAGCCTACATGTACAGACTTTTGTAGACTTTCAAAGAACCAGTCAGACAAGCAATCTTAAAAAGATTTTGGAGCTTAATGACATAAACAGGGGGAAAAATCTGCACAGAAGTCAAGCAGCGTGACATGACTTCTATAAAAAAATGCTTGAAAGCTGTTTGATCTCTTAACCTCAAGGATGCTTTCTGGCTGAGCCGCAACAACAGAGTCATTTACAGTAAGGAATGTCCACAGTGTCCACAGTGTCCACAAATAAATCAGGGTCAAGTCAAATCATTTTAATATGAGATCTCGTAAAGTATCTGCAAAACATGTCTCCAAGCCAGATGTTTATTGTTGTCATTTAGGTCTTTGGATTGGGCCACCACGTTCCCGCTGTAATCTTGGAGGTCTGAGGAAAAACAAACTGTGTTTACTCCAGCGATGGCACAGAAATCACCAGACGGGATACACTTCTATTCCTCCACATGAATTTTCCCACAGATGCTGGGAATTTAGCGGTTTATCGTAAACAAACTCTCTACACTCAAAGTGTCACCAGCTAACGAGAAAAGATCGCTGATGTCGACCTCAGCGGGAGGCCCAGGGCCCACGCTCTGCCTCAGGATGCAGCTAAACCTGCTCCTGGGATTAGACACATATATAGTGAGGCTGCAATGTTTTACTTAAACATCTGGCACTGATAAAGCGGAGCTCGATAAGGTGGGAACCTTTGTCCAAAGAGCATTTGCAGCCAATTGTGTGAATTAGTGCATCCCAAGAGGGGAATGCTTGCACTTGGAAGAAGAGGGGGTGTGGGGTTGAGGGAGGCAGTGTGATCCATAACAAAAGCAAAAGCAAACTCCTCACAGGCTGCAGCTGGAGGGATCTGACTTCCGGCACTGGGAATTTTCTAGGACCTGTGTGGGTGTGATGCATCCCTGACACAGTGATCCGTCAAAACCGCAAACCAAAGACTTACAGACAATAAGGACGCCACAATGAGTGGAAGACCAACAGTGATGAAACTCAAAACTTCTTCACATAACAAAATGCATTTTGACTCACAATCAGAGGGCCGGAGAAACAAGAAGACCAAAAGAAAGCAAAGTGAAGCGTACCATCAAATGCATGAAACGACCAATGACAGAGCATGACAAGCCAATGAAACAACAAAAGGAATACTGTGCCCTCCACCCGACTGTGGAAAAAAGAGCATGCAGACATATGGAATAGTCTTTATGGGAAAGAAAAAATCAGAGCAGATTGGGGCAGCAGAAAAAGTGCACAAAGAGTCTGAGATCACAGACACTAATGTTTACCCTGCTTAAGTGAGCAGGAAGCTGAGATCTGCAAAACAAACATCTCCAATTTAGCGGGTCATGTCTTTCCAAGAAAAACAATTAAACCTCGCAGAATCTGACACTGCCTTATCAGAAACACTGATACTATCTGGACATATTTACATGCATAAATACATGGGATATACATCTATAAAATCTAATAAAGATAAAACATTGTAATTAATTCATGGGTATCTACAGTTTGAGAGAGCCGAGCGGCTGTGTGGGAAAAAAATTACCAAGAGTCTTTGTTAAAACAAATCTCTTTTTTTATCCCTCCTCCTGGACTGACTATCCTCCCCCCAGAGGAAAACCTTTTGGTCCTTCAGCAGCAGACCCGCAGTGCACTGTTCCCACCCCAAGAGGCTGCAGGGTCTGCAAAGTGTAACGGGACTTAAACAGCTTTACATTAACAGCACTGCAATAAATACTGAAAATGTGTTAGCCTGGGAACAACTAAACTATGCTGCAAACAAACTGTCAGATTAAGTGCCATATAAGCAGTAGAAAACCTTTCAGGCAGCAGCTGAAAGATTTAAAAGAAAACAATGGAACCTTCCCTTTCCCAAACAAAAGTTATTTGCTTTAGTTCATTTTGTGGAAAAAACTGGCGATTAAAGCACAATGTATTTTTATATTGAGTATTTGAAGCCGTTAATACAAGCTCCAGTTTCTGCCCACCTAAAGATACTAATCAAAGGCAAGAATATTAAAACAACATCGTCTTTTTGAGTGTCATATCTTAATTCATTTTCCATGGCATGTTTATTTCTTATTTATTAATTTTTTAAAAATAATTTCTAAAACGTTTTTCACAAACTTGTAAGAAACCAACCTTTTATAACACATTTTAGTAGTAGTCTCACACAATTAAATCAGCTATATATTTTTGTTTCAATGAAGAAATATCCCATTTATTAGCATTAAGTATTTAAAAAAAGCCACAAATTAAATGTTTTTTTTTTCCAGCAGTGATAGATTGTAAGAATAAAAAATGAGAAAAGTTCAGCTGGAGAAATGCTGAGTACTAGTTTTTTACTTTTGACATTGATTAAACTGCCTATTAATTTATTAATCAATTTGTTTTTCCAGATATTTTGTTTCCCAACAAAATTGTGAAAGGCCATTTACATAATGACGTTTATTGGTCTCTAAATGAGATGGTTGTGGTTGATCAAATGCTCTACCAAGCTTGACTTGCAATGTTTTTGTTTAGGCTATATTTGGACAGTACAATTTTAGTGGACATGATTTCCTGTCGTAAATAAAGTCAAGGACAGACCAATCTTAAGTAGCCATTAAAAGAAGGTTTGTGAATGTCCAGTATCTGTAGGGGTCAATCTAAACTGCTCCCATATCTACCATCAGAGTAATAATTAAAAGGTTTACAACAAGTGAAACTGTCCTGAGTGGGTTTTAGCATCAGGTTTATCCTCATGCTGTTACCAGCAGAGTGGACAACAGTAAGGGAAATAAGACAATGTAATTTATTCTATGGCTGTTGCACATATCCTCACAGGAGTGTAAATAATTGTGGAGGTGATTGCAAATACATGGCGTATATGAATGACAGGTTTGTTTTCATTAAATACAAGAGTTTAGAGTTTACAAAATGTGGTCTAGTAAACCCAATTTGTGTTCAGGGATAGGTAAGACAGGATTGGAGCAGTGTGATGTTTTAGTGATGTTTATTTTTTTCAGTAATTTCTTGGTCATGATATGGTCATTTTGAGGAGGACCCAAAGGGAAACAGACAATTAGGCAGACATTAGAATAAAATAAGTGATGAAGCAGTCCAAAAACACTTACAGAGAACTAGGAACACACAAAGGAGCATGATTAGAAACAGGGTTTGATGTAAGAATCATGACACAGGTGAGAAGCATATTCCCAGAAAGGACTAAAACAACAGGTGGAAGTAATTATAGAGAAGGGAAGAGACACATGAGATAATGCTATGTTCCAGTTAGAACTCAGAGCTGGGTTTGACGTCACAACCAAGTCGTTTTTAATTAAAGAAAATCAGAATTTCAACATGTCAACACCCTTATACAGTATTCGCGTTATCTCTTACAAACATCATTTTAAAATTTATTTTCCATGAGCAAACACCACTTTTAATTTGATTAGTTGATAGTTGACGGCGCTACATGTAACACTAATTTCAGAAACACTCTTAGCTGTGTGTCTTGCAAAATAATCACGTTTTCAATAGAGTGGCCAAACTGAAACACAAAGTCAGCCTTATGAGCCTTAATTGTGGGTAGTTGGAGTTGCTCCCAGTCTCCCAGTGGGTAATATGACTTTGAAAGTTGTTTTTTAAAACTGGGAAGTCGGAATTTTCCAGTTCCGAGTACCACTTAAATGCAGCATAATTGCCAAAGATAATGAGGAAATAATCAAGATACAAATGCGGATAAAACCCAAACATCCCAGGACTGTCACACCTTCTAGCTCTTCTATTGGTGCAGTTTTATGTTCAGCTAGTACTGACTCAACTTCCTGAATAATTTTGCATTCTGCACCTACGGTTTGTATTCACACCAGATCACACACCCAAGTTTGATTTGTTATTTAAAGCAGTCTTTATTTTCCTACAGTTTCTTTGTTCCCAGTTTGCCATCAGAGATCATTGTGTGAGCATCTGCCGAGTCTAGTTCAGTCATTGTCATAGGAGAGCTGATCTCAGGAAATAAGCTGCTACCTTCTCAGCCCGATGAGGGCACCTGCATCGCAAAATGCCAAAAATAGATAAAGTGACGTGGCTAGATGCTATAGTGATAAATTTATAATAGAGAATCACATGCTCATTGGGTTTTGCACAAACATCTTTATTAACACGGAGTGATTTGGGGATCTGTGTGTCATGTGAATGATAAAACTTTACTGTGAAATATTGATCCCATCATACAGTCCCATGCTAATATTTTTATATTTCTCAAACTGTAGAATATTTGTCACATTTAAACCACAACATTTGAGGTATTATACTGGAATTTCAACAAAAGAAACATTAACACAATTGCGAATAATTAGGTGGGCTGCACAAACGTGGACTTTATGGAAGAGTGACAAGACAAAAGTCGCCATTGAAAGAAAGCTATGACTTTTTGGATATTGCCAAAAGTCATGCAGAAGTCACAGCAAGCAAACAACTTCTGCATGAAGTTGTTTGCATGAAGCAAACAACTTCATGCCAGATGACCAAAGCTCATCTGGCTTTGGTCAGATGAGAACAAAACTCACATAAAATGTTATGTGTGGTTGGAAACAAAAAATACTCCACACATGCCACTTCTGTGGTGAAATATGGTGGTGGCAACATCATGCTGTGGGAATGCATTTCTTCAAAAGGTACAGAGAAGCTGGTCAAAATAGGCGGGGAGATGGATGGAGGTAAACATGCAAGACAATCTTGAAAAAAAAAAAAGCTGTCAGAAGCCAAAAAGACTTGGAAATGTGGTTCACCTTCCTGCAGGATATCAATCCTAAACATTAGTCAGAGGTGCAATAAAAGGGGTTAGATTTAAGTATTTTCATATTGTAAAACGGCACTTTGAAAGTCTCAGACCTAAATCTAATTAAGAATCTGTGGTAAGAATTAGAAATTGATGTACATGTTGCTTGAACTAAATGAATACAGACATAAAATAAAACACTTGCAGCTGTTGCTGCAGCAAAACATGGTTCTACAAAGTACTTAGTTAGGAGAGCTGAATCAAAATGCGCACCACACTTTTCAGTTTTATTTGGAAAAAATATTGAAAACCAGCTGTTATTTTCCTTCCACTGCACTGTTAAGTGCTACTTTGTTTAGGTCTATCACATAAAACTGCCAGTAAAACACACTGTGGGTACAACATGAGAAAACATGATATTTTACCAGACACTGATTGGATCATTGATATATCGCCGCAGTTTAATATTGGTTTATTTTCATTTGGATAAAAAATATAATGTTCTTTTTTTGCGTCAGCTTTATTTCTAGCCTCCAGTGTTGCCTCAGGGAGATATGTGCCTGCAGCAACAGTCACATCCAACTGTATGGTGATAACGTTTTTTCTACAATCTGATGCTGGGTAGGTAGTGTTTCTGGTAAAAACATTTGCTTGCTGTGGTCAAAAACATGCAAATATAGTAATGATGCATGAAAAACGTACACAAAAGGGAAACCAGAATAACAAAATATTGGCTAACTGTAGAGTCCAGTCCAAAAGAAATGAAGAGACAGGTGTTAATGCTCCTTGGGTTCAATCCAAGCCAAAATAACATAGTTGTTCTTCTTTTGCAGAGTACAGTATGTAGTTGCTTTTCCATCATTTTAGAATCAAAATACACAAGCTGTGCCCCAAAGTCTGCCCCTTTGGGACATTTTCTGCCAAGTTTCAAATATTTTTGGGAAGGAATGAGGCCAAAAAGGGGTCTTCGTTTGTTTTGACAGTATCAGTCTGACGGGAAATAGTTGGTGGAGATTTGTGACTGAGTTGCACTGACCCCAATTTAGATCCAAGTTACACAGCTGGACATTGAACTTTAAAAGGATCTGTTCATCGCAAAAATTGCCTGTATGTTGTAACTTAAGTGGCTGACGCTGCAGTGAGGCCCTGTCAGGTTTGCATTATCAGCACTTAAGGAAAAGATCTACTGTTATTCCATTTTCATAATGCTATTTTCTTTTTGGTTTAGTGTTTGGGTACAGAGCATGTGAGGTCCAATTTCACAAGCCAAAGTGACTCTGTAGTCATGGCTAAGCAGCACATGTTTAGGAAACTGCTGATTTTGGTTTGCTCCCCTTTCAAACAGAGTTGTAAATGCTGTTTGTAGTGGCAGTGGGGGGATGTTAAGGGCTTTCTGCTGCAGAATGGCATCTTCAGATGTGGTAGCTCTTAGATATCAGCTTAATGATCTAGATTTGAGTCAGTCGGTAAATTAAATGAAAGAATAAAGGGATTAAAAAAATAATTCAATTACGTCTTTTTCATTCATTAAAATGTGGGTTTAGTACTAGAGTGGAATTAATGTATCTTTAGTGGTCAATTTAAATAATGTGATTGTAAGAAATTAAATGTTATACACCACACGGGGTATGAATTTTTTGGCATAAAATGTACAAACTTCTTCCCAGATTTTAGTTTTTTTATTCATTATATCCAGACAATAAGATCCCTAAACTTCATGAGAAGTGAAGTCCCCTTACTCAACTTGCAGTCCCCCTGCACCCACACCCACCAAAGAAACAGAAACAGCTGAATACAATTAGAAATAACTGGTTTTAAATTCCACTTACATACTCAGATACTTTAAAAGAGAGAGCTGGTTTCAAAAGCAAAAGAAAATTTCAAATATGTCTTGTAATTGTTGTAATTTCTGTTTATGTTGTGGTAAAATATCTGAAGTTTGTGATTTTCTATTGTATTTCTTAGTAAGTATGGAAGTAAAACAACTCAGCAAAACCTAATCTGTGTTTTATGCTATTCAGAACCTGCTTGTCTTATAAAAGCATTAGGTTGTTTTTCTTTGTCCTCTTTCCCCATTGCTCTGTATCACTAACTCCAATATGTTTTTGCTGGCCAGAAAATCCCCAAAGAGATTTCAGAGAAAGAAAAGAATCTGACGGACACCAATACTTCCTGTCTCGTTCTTCATGCACTGAATTTAGAAAAAACTTGATGTTTGCATGATGTTAAAACTACACAAGGTTGGTAGTTTCTTCTCAAATACCAATAAGAGGAAACAGATGTTTTCTTCAGAGAACTTGCTTTTTGCTTTTTCTCATTTCTGTCTTGTGCATCTCTGACTGTCACAGATGGGTTTTTATTATGGTGCATCTCACATGTACTCACATCACATACTAACCTATGTAACATCATGTGAATCTGAATTTTTACTAAAAAAAGAGGCCCTACCTACACCAATGTTTTATTTTTAAATAGAATGATCAAAGGTTCTCCAGATTTGAAAGTTAAAAGCAATCACTCATGCTAAGAAAAAATGCTACATTATTCTAACTTTCATTATAATTTAAAACAATTATTTCACTAACAAGGACCACGCCACAAAGATATGAAGTTAAAATGAAGGAAGGGCCTAAGGAATACATGAAAGGGATGAGTCATTAGAGGAGATATGTGAATGGAAACTTGGAAGCAGACTCATAGTGTGTGGAGATATTCAGGAAGTGACCTTTCCTATGCCTTGCTAGGGCTGCCCCAAATGGAGCCTGAAAGAAGGAGGAGTTAATGGGAGCAGAGAACAAGGTGAAGATGAAGGTGAGGGGAAAAAGAGGGGGATGAGTGGAAAAGGAGGGGATAAATGGAAGAGAGGGAGGTGGAATGCTGACGTAAGGGAGCGGGAGGGCAGGTTTCAAAAGCACGCAACAGACGTGGAACATGGGGTGAATTAAGTTTATATAGACAGCTGCGTAATTAAAGGAGTAGTTGAGGCGTGGTCCTTCTCCCCAATCTAAGGTAGCATATTAACTCCATTTTATTAACAGACTTTTCTACGTTTAATCTTTTTACCTTTAGTAATGATGTGTCACAACATTTAGAACTTAAAAATGTTGTGCCTTACAGTGAGTATGATATTTGTTTTTGTATTGATACCTGTTAAAAACTGCTGAAATGTCACTCACCAAGGAAGAAGCCATGATTCTAAAATGGATTTTAAAAAGTTACAGTTTAAAATGCTCTCAGGGACAAAGATCTCAGTTTTTGAGCACATTATTCTCAAAAAACAAGTATGAAGCCCAAGAATATCATCCCAACTGTCCAGTATGGGATGGTAGTTTCATGTAGCATGAAGTTACATGCTGTGTAGGCATCTCACTCTGGGAAGAACTGCTACACTGCACAAGACAGGTGACATTCTGAGGAAGAAATGTGGAACTTCTGAAGCAATATCTGAAGATATCAAGCAGAACGTTAAAGCTTAGACACAAATGGATCTTTTGCATGGACAGTGACCATAAACCAGGGGTCACCAGCAGGTTGCCTTTAAAGGCCAGCAGTTCCAAAAACAGATTAATTCAATCCCATCTGACATTTGTGGACAAATGTTCCTTATAATTCTGGGATTCACCAAAGATATGTGATGTCTAAAACAGGAAACATGTTTATGATTTCTTGTCAGACAGTAAGAGAAAATGATGCCTCATTTCATACATTCTAAGTAAACATTTGGTCAAAGGATTTTGTGTCTATTTCTTCTAAAACAACAGTGCCATAGCAAAAGAAGGGAAAAGAAGATACAGTGAAATAAATGCTTCCTCAAAGGCTTGTCTGGCTGAACTTCCTGACTGTAGATGAAATGCAGCTGCCTGTCAGCTCCCCCTGAGTTGGTGGGGAGGGGGAAAAGCCAGATGGACAGGCGGCAGTACAAGATTGCTGCAACCCAAAGCACTCTTCACTACACTTATGTGATTCAAGTTTACCGTTTGAATCACCGTTTGATAGGGTCACAGAGAACCAACTGCTCAGCTGAAAAATATGAAGGTTGAATCATAGCCTCTGTCGTGCAACTGACCACAAGGCTTTGAGTCACAGCAAACGTACACTCATCAATCAATGAAGTGATAAGCATGTGATAAGATGTCAGCTATAAGTCGGCATGTGATAAGATGTCCAAACTCAGTATTTCATCCAGATATGAAGAGCACGACAGTGGTTTGGTTTTCATACTCCGGCTGTTCAGCAGCTGCGTGCTCGGCTCTCAGAGAGACGGATAAATCACTGCAGGACAGAATGGGATCAGTATGTGTTTTAAAAACTCTATGTGGAGCTCAAACCTTTACATGTCGACACTGCGGAACACATGTGAGCCCTAAGAGAGTGCGGACATGTTTTCTGTATGGTCCTAATGCGAAGCACATTTTCTTATTGTGGATGGCATGCAGAAAGCCAGGAGAGCCAGGAAACAGCTGATGACTAAGGATTAGATCCAGGCCAAGGGGAGGAATGGGGCTGACTGTGCTGTACAGCATCAGGGCCAGCAGAGGAGCTGTGCTGCATACCACTGACTTGACGCACTGGAAGGAAAGTCCCCACTTTTCATGAGAGATGTATAACTTTACAACATTTTTAAAAACCTGATACAAAGATGTGCCAGAGGAATAAGTTGTTCTGACATGCATTACAGTCTCTGACTGCTAATGGTTTATCCACGACTTAAATGCTGTTTTCCAAAGATTTCTCTATAGAACAGATTTGGACAGCAGACTGGGACATCTACATGGTTTGACTACATCAAAAACTCCTTCACATAACAGGTGGGACAAGCTCTTTGAAATCACATGCTTAATTAGACAAAAAGGACAATGATCTGTTTCCAGAAGATGGATGTCCCCTGTTAATCAGACCAACAAGTTCAGGTGCAAAACACGTGGCATTCAAATGAAAAAGACATGAAGGAAACACATGTCTTGGCCGTTAAACAGCTAGCATCACCATAATGTCCCACTGAGTTACAGACTCAGTTCCAGTATCCAGTATTGATTTAGACATGAATCAATGGTAAGTCAATACCCCAGGTTTAGTCCTACATCTTACACCTTTTGTTTTGGCGACATATCGGCAGAACAGTTTTGGGCAAACGATTTAATTAATTCACTTCACACAATTAACCAAACATTTATAAGGATGAAAAATAATTTGTAAAGCATGCAGAAATGTCAGAAAGCAGTGTCTTTGTCTTTTTATTCAAGAGCTAAAAATGAATAATGGTTAAAAGGATGTCATATTTACATATTTGTACAGTAAGGTTTGTTGCGGGAGTTCTTGCATGGATATGCCTTTAACTCCCCGACCCTTTCAAAAACTTTTGAATCCAGCCTCAACCCAATTGCAAAACAATATCATTTTGTTTTTATTGAATCTGTTTGTTGTGCAACTTTTTTTTTAAAGCATGAAACAGCATTTCCAACAGAACTGCTCACTTTAACACAGCAGCAGCACATTAGAATCTCTGAATAATCTCACTGAATCACCCTCGTAACATCGAGATGACACAGCACTGAGAGCATGTCTCTCAGACAAGAAACGTGGATTCATTTGTATTTATTAAAAAGAACCCTGGCAGCTAAAACAATAAATGTCTACAAAACCGTGACGGTGACACTTAAAAGAGTTCATTATGCTTTTGATAGTGGGTTAACCATGCTGAAATTTAAATTAACAATAAAGAATTTGATTGAGAACTTGGAAAAGTTTTAAAGTTCTGACACACAACAGATTTTTAGCCTTGACATCAATGGACAAATCAGACTTCTAAGTATTTTCAGTCAGAAAATGCTCAAAGGGAACTCATTCCTGGCAGTAAAACTCTTCTCCTCAGATAAATGCCACGAGATTGTTCAACAGATTGCCCGCTCATTGGTTCACAGGAGATCTTAAAGGAAGGGTGAAGCTGTGTTCAATTAAAGCTCGGTATGTATCATCACTGCGAAAGGAATGCATTTGTAGTTGAAGAGGATGCTGGAGACAGTGACGGATGCTGGGTCTGATTTCGATGGACAGCCAGGAGGTATACAGAGAACATTGATTCTCTCAGCAGCGTTTAGTGGGAAGATTGTTGGTTCACTTCGGGTGACTGAAGAGGGTCGTATAAACAGGCTCTTTAGCAGTGAAACACAAAGTGGAGGGCATGCAAACAGGTTGTAAAACCCACAATGTGTGTGTCTGTGAGTGTCTTGTCAAACGTTTTCTCTCAGCGAGAAGATAAACTCTGTCAAAGAGATGTGTGTGTGTGTGTGTGCGTGTGTGTGTGTGTGTGTGCTGAGATGCTACCCCATCAACATGTTGATGTTTGAACAGGTTGCTCATATTTTCATGCTTGTGTATACACACTGAAGCATGCGGGTAACAGACACCCCCTATTAGAGACAGAAAAACATTAGGTATCACGCAACAAAATGGGTAAAGAAGTTGTCCTTAGTCTTTTAAATCTGATTAGATTAAAGTCAAGAAACTCTGCTGTGTGCTCTCTCCATGTCAGACATCTGTGAAATCACATCTGAACAACTTTGTTCTGCCAACATCTGCCATACAGGCTTGACCAACCGATAACAAACACATCTTACCTTCAGAGCGCTCCTGCAGACACGGTTGAGTCTTCCCTCTCTGACCCCCCTCCCAAAAAAAGGAAAAAAAAAAAGCCTGAGAGAAGAGTTCGCCAGCTGTAGTCCCTCCAGGGTCCGCTGCTTCAAATGTCCGGTTCTCTCAGATGTTCTGAGGTTTCTCTCTGCTGTCCCAGGAGTCTGTTGGGAGGAGGTACCGCTCTGAGAATGGCTGTTTGTTTAGTCAAATCACAGCAACATGGGGGTCTCTCTCTCTTTCTCTCTCTCTCTCCTCTCTCACTAAACAGCCTAACACTTTGAAAGAGTGGTGTAAGTATGAAAAAAAGAGAAAAAAGTTCCCACTGGAGACATGCAAGACACACTCTCCCTCCCTGACAGCCTCACAGAGAGCAGAGCAGAGGAGTTAGTGGTCCGGCCCTCAGTGAGCAGAGAGTGAGAGAGGAAGAGAGAGAGGTGGGAGGAGAGGAGAGAGAGAAAAGCAACAGAGGCAAGTTTTACGAAAATGAAAGAAGAGGCAGACAAAACTTCAAAAACACAGATCAGGTTCTGCTTGTTGTTCTTAGGTAGCAGCTCGGAGGTCCCCTGAGCCAGAGCGATTTGTTTATGAATGGAGAGGCGAGCCTGCTGGAGGTGAACTGAGACAGTCTCTACTGGCAACGGCCGATCTGGACTGCGTCTAACCCTGCCATAAAACAACAAACACAATGAAAAGGAAAGAGGACGAAGAGTGAGAGGTTGTGGCAGAGAAGAAGTGGAAAAAAAGGTTATTTGGCAGAGCTCTTGGTGCCCTACTATGGAAACAAACAGTTGTGTCAGTTTCTCAGGAACAGGAGAGTGTTTATATAAGTACACAGCCAGCATGAGGTGTAGAAGCCAGTAAACACAACCTGATTTCAGCTTCTTACTATTTTTCTTAGTAATTGTCTTTCATTAATTACATAAACTATCACAGCACCTTGCTCTGCTCTCATACTCTTTTGTTTTTTTCTCCGTACCCTTTCATCCTCTCCTCTCTTGCTCACAACACGTCCTAAATATTGGCTCTCCTCCTAATTTCATCCTTTCCCAGGGCAGGAGGGGCTTGGACCCCACTCTTGATGAAGGCTTTCTTTCCTATAACAAGCAGGCAGAGTGAGGGGAGGAGGGAACAGGGCTAAATTGGACAGTAACATGTTGTCCTCTAATTGTGAGGGTAAATCTAAAAGCCCTGTTAGATGTAATTAGAGAACTCCAGTTATTTGATAGAAGGGGAGAAACACCACACAGGGCAGATCACCATCTAATTTTACTCGTGTAATTAACACACCTTGTTAAAACAGCTGCCCCTGAGCTACAGCCAAATTCTGGAATATCTTTGATATTATAAAGTAAGAGTTGAAATAACTAAAAAAAATATGCCGGTGAGCTACAGCTTGGAACACATATTTTCTACTTGACGAACTGTATGATAAAAAAGATAGAAGTCTAGCAAAAAACACCTATATTTCAAGACGTCATTGCTCATCCATCCATCCATCCATCCATCCATCCATCCATCGTTATTTATTTTGCATCTACAATTTTAAAGTGAGCTGCAAAAAAATGCATTTGATTGTGGAATCTTCATATGAGAAATCTATAGGAAGCCTGCAAACAGGACGCAGAACTGTCACTTATTTGAATTTCATTATTATATATAATTTTAGCCTGCAGTTACCATGGAGTACAGTTGGGAAGACACAAAGGGTTCATCTATCGCTCTATATTTGGCCGTAGTGCTGAGTGCGGCCTGTAACAAGCTGGACCTCCAAATATTCTGCCAAAACAATGCTGAGTCTATCTGACTGAGTAAAGGGTGTGTCCTCTCACTGCTCAGCCCATCTGATGCTACAAATCAGCTCGAAGACTGTTTACTGTTTATTTGGTATCTGGTTAATTAAGTTTAGGTGATGTTTCTGAGAGGCAACAGGCAGGATGAAGGGAGTAAGGAGGAAGGAGCTGCAAGGTGCCCATGCTGAAGCCTGAACCTGTAACAAATCCTCTGACTGATGGAGATAGATGATAATGATGGATGGAAAACTGTTTCATTGGGAGTCCCATCAATTTTAGTTTATGCTGGTAAAAATTTTAAACAAACAATGACATGGAAATTAAAACCGGAAAATGAGACATGACAATTGGACACATTCTGAAAACAAAAATGAAACACAACACTTTCTGCATGTGAGTGACAAAATTAAGACTTTGCTTCTTGACATTTTTACTATAGTTTTAGTGTTTAGTTCCTGGAATCTGATCATTACAGTCCTTCTAGTTTAGATATTAGCAGAACTGATATGCATTATTTAACAACTCTTTACTTAGTTAAATAAGCAGGATGGTAGTTCAAAAATACTTAATTTCAAGTAAAATACCTATATATAAATCAGCTTCAGTATGCAGGATTATTATCAGTAATCTGCAAAATCTTCTTCTCTAACTGAAGTATGCAAATTTAAATCTTTAGTTTTATATTACTACTAACAGAACAAACATCTGTGGCCAAGAATAGGTTTAGTTTTAAAGATGCTTTTCTTTCATTTTAACATTCTGCACTTACAGTAGTTCAGTTAATGCTTCCTTTTGTAACCAAACTCTCTGTCAGGAATCTTGCTGTTTGCTTCTCTGCGGTTTGTGTTGTTTCTGAAGCGCTAGGTCTCCACTGGAGGGCGCAGTGGGACCGGAACTGACCTTATTTCTTCTTCTACGCTTCAGTCACTTAAGGCTTGTGATGAAGACAAAACTATTCAGTGTGCTTCTTTACCGCGCATCATTACCTTCTTCCGAGACGATAACCTTTAGATCAAATTTCCATAGCTGGGCAACCTCATCTTTCTCACCCTCCATGAAACCTGTTCCTGCAACAAATCCACCTCTGCTCCACCATTGCTGTCCACATCTCCGCCTCCACACAGACCTCTCCACCTGAATTCATTCTCCCTGTTGTCCTTCCTTTGTGTCATTAAGCTCATTTTACAGTCTTCATTATTAAATAGGGGGTTACTTTTGTGTGAGCCAGGGTTTAAGCACTCCCGAATGTCCACCATGTGAGAATCCATGATTTCTCAAACATATATAAAAGAATCAAAGCAACACTCCAGGTATGATTTTGATGAGGGAGTAATATTTACATTTACATAATCTCCCCATCCCTCAGTACATTTTTCTTATTTTGGACAGTCTGTTTGAATCAAACTGTGAAGAAGACTATCGCATAGCCCAGTGTTTCTCAGTTCCCGTCCTCACTGCCCTACTATCTCTTTTGCAGATCACCTGATTCAAATGATTGCATGATCTCTTTTGCATGCCCTCTAGTACTGCAAAAGCTTGTTAATCACTCACTTATTCAAGTCAGGTGTGCAGCATAAGGGAAACACCTAAAACATGCAGGGCAGTGGTCCCTGAGAACCAGGATTGAGAACCACAGGCTTCGCCACATGGTCCGCTCGCTCCACTAAGTGAGCCACCCAGCGTCTCCGTGTGTAGGGTTCTAAAGTTATCAGCATATACTGGAATGAAAATGTGACATTTTACACAAATTTTAACTCTAAGACATCTGAAATGATCAGACCTTTCTTGTAAGTTTTCAAATGTCAAAATGGGTTCGAAGCCTGTAGCACTAAACCTAGAGCCTAAAAACTAATTGTATTCGCAGGTGTCACATGCAGTAGAAACACAATATAAATCTTAGTCCAAAGTCGTTATTGCAAGTATTTCCTCTCCCCGCACTCTGCTCTTCTCAACATTTTATCTCATGCTGTATTTTACAGCCATATGGTTAACAGAAAACATGCTTGGTCAGACTCCATACAGGGCCTTGAAAAGTATTTATACTCAAACATTTCCACATTTTTGTCACATAACCATGCATTTCAGTTTATGGCCAACATGGAGAACTGTGTTTAATTGGGATTATAGAAGGAAGAGGAAAAAATGGTTTTCAAAAATGTTTACCAATAAAAATCTGAAAACTGTAGTGTGCATTAGGTTCCCTCTGCCAAAAGCTATTTGGCATTGACAGAAAGGATGGATGTTTTTAATTGGTGAAACTCACATATTCAATGCTGCTATTTAACCTATGAATGCACTTTTGATACAAATCTAACATCAAGTAAAAAAAAAAAAAAAACAGGTTTGCAATGGAATATGATTTATTACCAAGACAAGTTATAACAACAAAGAAAAAAAAAAAGTCAACCAAGCACAAATTTCCTGAATTTTTATGTAATGTATTTTAGGAACTTTGTTACGTACATGATGAAACCACCTCTGTTTGACAAAACAAACAGAAATCCAGAAACTAATTCTACTGTGACAGAGTGTTGAAATATCTTACACTGTTTGGATACTGTAAACCTCTGTCCATAATATCGTTTCAATCAGATTGTGGGTTAGAGCACCACTTAGAGGAAGACTATGGAGAATTAAGAGCCAGGACTCTGACGGCAGATCTCTGTCTCACACATGTGAGCTCAGAAGTGAACAGAAGTCTGTCATTAGTTCTCCCTCAGTGACCTTTAATGAGAAAAACTATGCTCAACCTACACTGTTTAAACAGAACCTCTATACATGGACCATGGACGTGAAGTAAACACTAATTTAAGTAAGCAGAGAGTGTTCCTGCAACCCACCTCTGCTCTTCGTTTACAGGAAACATCAGAAGCCATTTAGGTGGAGTCTGGATATTAAAAGCTTGAGATTTTAGTAGAAGTTTCAGGATAGGAAAGGTCAGAATGGATATACTTCTCAGTGTGCATTAGCATATTCCTTAGTGTATTCTTTAAGAGGTTAAACCACATTCAACTATTTTCAGGACAGTTGGTTTTTCTGGGCACCAACCTTTAATGTATTTCCAGCTTTTGATGGTATGTTTTTGATGTTTATATTGCACTTAATGCTTGGGTCAGCAGCATTACCGCCTCCATTAACATAACAACGGTTCTTGTTAACAGATTGGACATTAATGTTTTCTCCAAGAAAATGCCATGAATCTTTTATGAATGTTTGCTACATTCAAATGTATGTAGGCTCCAAGTATAAACTATTAAGAAATGCTTTCTGCAGAGTAGAATGATGGCAGCTGAATGCAGAAAAATATAAAGAAAGCAGCAGGTGATATGCAGTGCATGAAAAAAGTTTGTTTGGTCTTGCTAAAAAATAATTCATCTCAACCTGGTCCTGGATATTTATTGCTTTCTTTTTGCTGCCCTCTGGTGGATATTTTTATTCCAACTTTCCTGATTGAATTTCAGCAGCTTGACACAGATTAGTCATTAGGACAACGAAAACATAGTAATTACAAATAGTAAACAGAGAAAAAGAAACATAAGCTGGTTTCTAAAACCCCCCTTAAACACACCATCTTTTTTAGGTACCAATCATGAGACAGATAACAGAGATCCAGTTCCTGTATCTACACACAGTAACACTACATAGACTCACCCATCCGCACAAATAGACAAGATATAACAAAAAAATACATGAATAAATAATACTAATACTACTACTAATAATAAAGTAAAATTAAGACAGAAAAAAATATAATAAGAAGAATATATAAATAAGGACATAAGTACAGAACTAAATAGAGACAAAGAGGCCTACAGATAGTCTAGTTTGATTCTGTCTCTACTTTTAAGCAGGACATGGATTGAACGACAAATTCAAATTTTAATTAAAATGTGTCCTTTTTTACTTACTAAAAGTAAAAAAGGACAAATTTTTTACTTTTAATAAGTAAAAAAGTAAATAAATAAAGTCTTTTAATTTTTTTACTAAATCAAAAGACTCTTAAGTCTTTTAATTTGAATGGAAACAGATTTTAAGCATAATTTTATTCCATTAAATTCAATAGTATGTAGAATCCACCCTAAATACCATAATTTAATCTTTGCACATTTCGAATTCTCTCCAGTAGTGATGATATATATATATATATATATATATATATATATATAGCCTATTTTTTAAAATCACAATACTTTACTGTAATAAATGTGTAAATATGGAAAGATAAGAAAAAAAAAACATATTTATGGACAAACAATCAGATATTTCAGAGCAGCGGTTGCTTTTGGGTAAAGACCAATTGTGGATCTTTTAATTACTGTAAATAAACAACTTCAACCGTAGTGGATGACTTTATCTTGTAATGTGGTAAAGTATGTTCATGGATTAAGGAGATAGTGAATGCTGACATCTCACATATGTTAGCAGTTTGAACTGAAAACCTTTTATTACTTCCTGCTTTCATTTTGTCTGGTTCTGATCCTCCATAGGGGATCCTTCATTAATAAACCAAAGTAACTATTAGGAGCCTCCTGCAGATAGATATGATTTAATGGAGTCACATACCATATTCCTAGGGAGCACTGTAATTCAAAAATTACTTTATCTCGATTGTCAATCCAAGTATGAAACGTCCCTCAGTATGGCACCATTCCACACCTGAAAAATTTGGTCATCCAACAATACAAACCACAACATTTTATAAAATTCTGAAGGGAAAATGTAAAAGAAGAATTAACAATAAAGATAATATCATTATTTATTTACATTTTAACCCCTTATCTGTCACTCTGAAAACACATAAATGTTATTCAGAGGGTCCATGAGGACGACTGTGTCATCAAGACAGTTTTAAGATACAAACGGCATGTCAATTCTTTTATATTCTTTTCAGTAATGAATAGACAAATCATAATCAGCATCAATCAAATGCTTCTTAGAATTGCAGAGCTTCTTATATTTTTTTTCAGTCAGTAGAAACATGTCTGTAAAATTAAAGGATTCACTTAAATCTAAATCTACCTGCTGGGTGAATCATTTTGGGCCAATCTGTAAATATGGTTTTTCTTTCTTACTCTGCTGAATGAAAGAACCTGGAAGCAAAGTTAAACATTGCTGAAAACATAACATTCAAGCCAATGCTGGCCATCTTTTATGTGATGTGAAAAGATATTTTTGAAGTTTATAGTTACACAACTATAACAACGATAAAATCTATGTTTTATTTGCCTACAAAGATCTCTCTGGCCTTACAACTACCATTTTTAACGCCCTCATTCCTTGTAACAAATGTCCTCAACAGTCTGCAACATGCTGTGCTGACAAATTTATTTTCAGGCTTCCTCTTTTTTTCTCCTCACTTCTCCTAAATTTTACCTTTCCAAGACAGTGCAACTTAATTTAGAAACTGTCTTGGAACCTTAAAAGTGCAGTTGCACCAAAGGAAAATAAAGGAATAAATTAGATTAAACCAATTTGCCATGATGACATAGAAGACTTATGTGTATATTCTGATAAACATGTCAGCTGTAATTATGGAGTGTGGGTGAAGTGTTTTCAAGAAAAGGGTGCCGATTTTAAAAGCGCCTCAGAAAACCAGGAAAAAATGGAATGACTCATTTGTGGGGAACATTTTGATGGATAAGGAAAAAAGGAAAGATTTCCAATAATTCCTCTTAAATGCTTGGTTTGAATGTGTAAAATAAGGCCTTGGGTGTAAGAAAGTGAACTGCACAGGAATTAAATGAAGCTTTCCCTCCCCTGACCCTGATCTGATCCACTTTGATTTACAATCACAGTTAAAATCACGAGTTTTTTCCTCAGATACTCCTTATCTAAGGGATCTTACGGGACATGGCAGGTAGGTTATGGCCATTGTCCTGGCGTCGCCTGAACACTTAGGTGAGTCTCAGGTAAACCGTGACGTCATTCCGATACTTTTGACCTCCTTGGCAGTAAATCCATAAAGGTGTGTATCCTCACCGCTCAGTTATAGCCCCGGACTAAAGCCTGCTGGATACAAACACAGCAGCCGAACATGCGCCTGGAGGCCTGATTCACCTGAGATCCGACCCCTCCTGTCGAGCGAGGACTCCGGCATGTACCCCAACTCCCAGCCGGTGAGGCACCCGGCTCAGACGCTGTCCCTGCACAGCCAGTACCTTCCGCCTGCTTATGATTTTCCAGGCTACCACCACGCCGTTTCGGGGATCGCCGACCCGTCGACGACCACCTGGAACCCCGTTTACACCCCACGGGAGGAATACCCATTCAGCTTCCCCAGCCCCAGCGCGGGGCAGTCGAACTACATCTCCCCGGAATACAACATCGCCCCCTCAGCCGCTGGAGGAGGAGGGTCTCTCACCCCTTACATCTCCCAGGACCCCTTCAGCTCCAGGAGGAGACCACCTGAGCCCATCAGACAGCCTTTTTCAGGTAGAGCTTTATTCATTCTCAACATGATATTAAAGGAGAAACCATCTCTATTTTAATAGTCTAATATTCCTACATTAACACGTTCTGAAGAAACACTTGCCTCTCTCTCTGACATACACGCAATCTGACGCAGTTTAAACATGTGTTCTGTTATCTTGCAGCTTATCAGACGCCCTAAATGTCAGCCTATTAGTACAACAGGAAAGGCATCATCTTGATAAACTTTTCAGTCACTACGCAGTGCAGCAACATAAGAAGCAACAGTTTAGCAGAGGGCATAGGCAACTACTGCATGCTTTTTCTTTCCTCAGACAGCAACATTATCCACTGTGAGTTAAGTCAGTCTGAGGACACATGCATTCATTCACACTGTTCGGCTGTCCCTTCTGGCAGCACGCTTTCAAGTGTCAGTGCAAAGCTAACAGTAAGGGCCATGAAGTCTGCACAGCTACCACTCCCCACCCTCTCTGTCCACTGGGTGTGTCCAACACATTGACAAATCACCCGCAGGATGGCAGAGGAAGTCAAACTACACTTCCACCGAGCAAGCGTTCAGACTTTACCTTTATCTCCCTTTGTGGGTGCGTACATGGATCTGCCTCAATCGATGCCCTCGCATGCTCAAAATTTTCTAATCAATAACTCTTGAGTACGTGAACATTTGAATGAATGAATGGCTGCCTGTGAAAACACCAATCCAAACAGAAGTCACAGAGATAAGGAGAAGCAGCAAGGCGACGCATAGAGGAGTCTTTACATTAGTTAGTATTAGCATGATTAATAGAGCTGATGAGGATTTAAGTGGCGCCTGACCTGAAAGTTGGCTCCAGACATGTTTGGCCACTTCTGTCACCACGTGTGACTCATTGACACATAGTTTCCTGTTGCTTTACAAGTATGGCTAACACAGCTTCATAACCCTGCAAGGGACGTTGTAGAAAGAGAAACACTTTAGTGGGGCAATGCAAAACTTTTGGAAGTTTCTGTAAAGTTTTTCTGCAAGACTCCAACAGCAAGAAGCTTCACCAGCAGCATGTGGCCAATGCATCCATGACCAGAAACATATAATCTGTTATAACAGAAGTCTGTCCACTTCTTACAGATCCTTGTTTTTTCAATGGTTCTTGTTCGTTTGAGAATCATGCAAATACCATGATGTTCAGATGAATGGAACAAGTGTGAAAAATTAAATACCAAACCATATTTGCAGCAACAGAAATGCGGGAAACCTTTGTGTTCTCTTGCAAACTTTTACAAAAGTGCAGTTGCACAACAGTTTTTGGTTAAATAATTTTAATATGCAAGTGAATACTTAACATAAGTTTGGAGCTCAGTAAGGAATATCCCTCTAAGTCTTTGCAGGATCTTGCAAAAAAAGTAGCTCTAGATCCCAAAGAACTCTACCAAGAAACAGTATCAAAAGTAATTTTTGAGAAATCACTAAAACACTTTTCTTTTCACTTTAATCTCTCTTGCTTTCAACAGTGTCTATATTTTTCTAAACTTTTGTGCTATTCAGTTGGAAAGACTCGGACAAAGGACAAGTACAGGGTGGTGTACACAGACCACCAGCGGCTGGAGCTGGAGAAGGAGTTTCAGAGCACCCGCTACATCACCATGAGGAGGAAGTCCGACTTGTCAATGGCTCTAGGACTCTCCGAGAGACAGGTGCGGATAAGGAGGTGACACATTAAACAGCAGCAAATCACAACCAAACACAAAGAACAAACTAAGATCTAGGCAGTTTTTGCAACTCGGTGTCATTAAAGGCCTTTTAAATTATATATTTTTTCAGACATACAGTATTTTAAGACTGTAGTTTTAATAGTAACAGAGTTGTGTCATCTCAGCTTGTCTGTGCCAAATTATCTATAAAAAAGTGGTAAACGTGGCTACAAAAATTGATCTACATATGTATGTAAATATTTTTGCAAAAATGTACAAAAAAATGTACAAAAATAGTTTGTACATTTGTAGTTTTGAAGGCAACAGTGATTCAGAACCAGTATACACAGTTCTTGCAGCATGCTTTTTTTTGTGTGCAATTAATAAGATATTTGCTAATAAATGACAATATTATGCATGTTTTGCAACAATCAATTTGCCCTGACAGGAAGATACAAACATATCAGACAGGATTCCTAACAACTTATCTAATAATATCTCTAGTCGTGCAAGTAAAGAAGAAGCTGTTTCAAATTTTGACAGAATGAATGGCTGCCTGTGAAAACACCCAAAAACTTGTGACTTATTTCACAAGTCCTTCATTTCTTGCACAGTGTGGTTAAGCAATAATCTACAGAGTGACAAGAGTGCCCCCGTGTTCAGGTTTTTTAAATAGGTAGGTAGCTGTCACTAATATTTAAATGTTGAAGATTAAATTGTAATTCTCAGATAGATTACAGTACACAAGGTGCAACTTTATTTTTGAATTGTTTGTGTTTTCTTTCTGTTGCAGTTAAATGTGAAACTAGTACACAACAAAACTGAGTACATTAGAATACAGATACGTTTGTAACCATGTTTAGATGTCCAATGCTTGAAAATCCCCATAAACTGTGAGTGTTTTGTGGCCAAATGCATCAGTAGCAATAACAGTGCACAGCTCACTCTTGCTTTTTAATGCAGCTCGTATTAATGTGTCTTTCTGCCTGCTCATTTATTTAGCCGAACCCACAGCTTTGTGTAATACTGGCAAAACCCAAAGTAATTCTTAGGAAACTCAACATTGCTAAACTTAGCCACAAGTCAACAGGGTGGGGTAAGCTGCTTCAACCACAGAGTTAAACTCACACAAGTGTTCACATCCTTTGAACTTCTCCACATTTTGCCACATCATGACAGATGTTCATGTATTTTATTGGGATTTTATGTGACAGTGAAACAAAGAGTACTGTGTATTCCTAAAGTGAAAGGATAACGATACTGTAAATAGTTTTCAATTAGAAACAAATCCCAAAAGTGAAATCCATCCATCCATCCAAAAAATAAGTCATTTCTTTTTTCCATATAGTTTTAAGAAAGGTTAGGTTATGAAACCATTGAAAAGTTCAGATAAGATAATATCCTGTGCAGACCACACAGCATGATGTGGAGATGATTTTCTTCAACAATGTCAACAAATCTGGATCTAATGGAAAAATAAACATAAAGGAGTAATGGAAGAACATCTTAAAGGCTGCAAACTCTTGGGACTGGGATGGATGATCACCTTTCAGCAGGACAACGATCCCTAAATTTCAATCCGGAGGTACAATTGGATGGCATAGACTATGTGTTAGAATGACATAGTCACAGTTACTCTTGGCTCGTTACTTCTAATATGATAATATTGTTTTGAAACTATTTTCAAGCAATATATTGCTATGGCATAAGAATGCAAGAACACATTTTCAAAGATCAGTGCAGCTTAAATTCTAATGAACATATAAAACTGGAACTACAATACATTTAAAATAATCAAAATAAATAAATAAAAGAATAGAAACAACAAATAGAATTAATTATCAAATCTCTGTAAACAAACTTGTCCTTAAAAAAAAGAGCTAGTTGAGAACAATGCACCAGATTGAAGACTTTGGTCATCCAGATTTTGGTACAAAGAAAGAAAATTAAAAAAAAAGATAAATCATGCATATGGAAATTATTGAGCTTATTTTAATTCATCATGCGATTAACTAATTTATTGCTCATTGCGACAGGCCTAGTCAAAAGACTCACATCTGCCACACTTCTGAGATATTCATTTATAAAACTTGACAATTATACACCACTTTGTGTTGGCTCTGTCCCAAAAATCCAAATAAAATACGACGAGGTTGGTGCTGGTAAGGTGACAATTTACATGATTACCGATGGAAAGCTGTCTGCGTAACAGTTTGAGATGACTAACTGATGCTACCAAAATAGCATTGTGGAAACATAGCTGAAAGCAAAACAGGACGTGTTGTCATATGGCATTTGCGGCCTTCTATAAGAGATATTTTTATAAAAACATAAAGTAAAGTTTTCTTCTACTGTTTGCATTTATCAGGTGAAGATCTGGTTTCAAAACAGACGTGCAAAAGAAAGAAAGATCAACAGGAAGAAGCTGCAACATTCCCAGCAAGCCTCCACAACGACTCCCACCCCACCTGTTCTCAGTGCCCTCACTGAGGCCCATGTTACCTCCAGCCCCGGCGCTAGCACCAGCATGCTGTCGGACATAAAAACAGAGGAGTACTAGCTGGATTCCTGATCTGAGACAGCGAGCGTGTCCGGAATGTAAATAGTATTTTGTTTTGATGAGTTCAACACAGAGTGATTAATCGTTCATATCGCTGATGCCTCAAATAAATTTTTTACAATGTGAAGCTACACTGTAAAACCTTAAAAATCATTCACATTTTGTACAAGTATGGACTATTGTCAGATCAACACATTATCTATTGTCAATTTTAGAGTCTATATAATGCTGTGAAAAAATATTTGCCCCCTTACAATTTTCTGCTGGGTTTTTATTTGTTTTTCTTACCGGAAAATCAAACACATTTTAATTCAGACAAAGGGAACACGAGTTAATATAAACATTTATTTCATTTATTTTAAAATAATGTTTTCACTTGTAAAGGAGAAAAAAAACTATGCAAAACAGCCTGCCCTTATGTGAGAAACATGACCCAATATGTTTTACCTCTGAGGAGATTTAAAACAAATAAAGTTATTGACATTCATCATATCTGAAAGTAGTATCATGTTTAAAGTATTTTTTTTTTAAGTTTTGTGACTCCATCAAACCACAGTGAGTGCCTACAATGCCTCGTCCAGACTGTCAAAAAAAAAAACCCCACAAAACAACAGCTTAGCCACTAGACCAAACTGCATTATATCAGATTAGAGTCCACAATTCAAAAATAATTAAGTGTCTGAGGATAAATTTGAGGATAAATCTGACTTAAAAGTGATTTTTTTTTTAATGAATGCCCCCATACACCTTGCACGACATTTACATACCATTTAAGAAAGTATTACCGTAACAGTTGTTGCCACCAATAGGTTTTCTGATGATTTGAAAAGTTGTTTTTTTTTCCTTGACAAATGTATTCATCATTTTAATATATCTGGTTATCTTTGGCTGGTGATCTGACACATTTAAGTGAGACAAGAAAGCAAAATTAGTGCAATTTTGTACTATAA
This sequence comes from Xiphophorus hellerii, assembly GCF_003331165.1. Taxonomy (NCBI): domain Eukaryota; kingdom Metazoa; phylum Chordata; class Actinopteri; order Cyprinodontiformes; family Poeciliidae; genus Xiphophorus; species Xiphophorus hellerii. The sequence goes on along the minus strand of NC_045694.1, from coordinate 17,976,780 downwards.
AATATGTCATTCCATCACTGTATGGAATGACATGTGCTTCTCAGTCAAGAAACACTAAAACAACATTTTCACATGTTCTGTTTGAAGGAACAGAAATAATGAAGTTTGTTGGTTTAAGCTTGGCCTAATGTTAACTTTATGCTGCATTAAAATGTGCCTTGTGGTCAATTTTTATCAGACTTACGGAAACTGCTTACTGCTTTTTTGCATGCATGGGCATGCAACTGAAGTACAAAAATAACTAACTTAGACTTTTAGAGAAGTAATGCTTGGTTTATAGGAAACCGAAAGAGCAGAGCAGAAGGGAACTTAAAGAAAGAAGAAAAAAGAAGTTAAAGTCGGCAGCTGTGAACAAACATTTTAAGTTTCATATAATGTTAGCTTGAAGTACAGCAGCGATGAATTGATGTGAAAATTGTTGTATTTAATAATTCATTTATATTTAGTCCTTTTAGCCAACATAGCAAATGCTCTAAGGACGCGAGGGTGTAGCTTATAAAACATTAGCTCAAGGAATGAGAAATTCAGATGAGATTTTAGCCACATCCTGACAGACTGACTGCTCAACCACATGCCACGTGACAGATAGTCATTGTGGCTCTAAACACAGACATTGAGCTGTGCCACAAATTTGAATTTTTAAAATAAATAATGTGCTGTAAGCCTCAAATAAACCTAATGCATTAAAGTATACTTTCATGAAAGTATCACTTGAGTTTGAGTCGTCTATGTTGTGGCAAAAGCGGAAGATCAAGTGTAAAGTTGAGTCATGCACCGACAACAGTCATGCTATATTTATGGAAATACAAATCTTATCTTCATGCATGCTATATGGACCCCTTATGTAAGTTTGAAATTACTAACCTCAAAATGTTTCATTTTAGGATAGACCAGGCTAATACGGTTGGCTAGAAATAAGTTATGATGTCCTAACAAAATGGTAGAACAACACAGAAGCTGACTTTGACTTTGACTCATTTTTATGTGACGTTTCTGTAAAATAAAGTTTGAGACTTGCAAAAAAAAGTACCAGCAGCATAATGCGGCATAAAGTCTAGTACAAAGCTTAGTGTTAAGTTATACTGGCACCATGATATAAATTCATCACCAAACCAAGCATGAAGTTAATCAGATGACATCTTGTTAACCTTTTCTTTCTTTGGTCAATTTGTAGACTAACTTTTATCTTCAAATGGAAAACTGACTTACTTGAGGCCCAAAAATTGGCACTGGACTTTGTTTTATAGTGGGCTAACTTTGGCATTGCAAGGCAACATCACATGAGCGTGCCATGACGATCATAATCTCTTGACATTTATTGGAATTAAATGTTTAATTGTCTCTGTTTGAAAGTCTAGCATTTTGCTGTTTTCAAAGAACCCCAATAACTGGTTCTGTGTTTTAAGAGGAAAGAGAGGAACTGACTGAGCCGCATGAAGAGATCTTAGATTGTAGTTTAAGGAGAATGCAAATGGCTTCGATCATAAATGTACTTTATGGCCCTGTATGTCAGCTGAATGATTGTTAACCTTTAACCTCAAACCATAAAACTTAACATATCCTGTTGCTGATTAAACAGACAGAAAGTGAAAGCCAAACTTCTAAAGTAAAATCTGACCAAAAGATCAAAGTATCACTAAAAATCAACAACTGTGGAACAATCTTTTTATACCTGCCTGTTTTGATTATTTATTTTTTTACTTTCTGAGATGTAATAAAAGCTCAATGATATAAGCACATATATTAGTATCATTCATAATAGTTTTAGAAAACAATAATCTCAGAAATTAGCTTTGAATATAGCTGAGTTCCAGCTTGTTCATAGATTTGCTAAAAATCTATGACATACAATGAATATTGTATGTTATTAAAGTTTGTTGAATATTTTCTTTTCTTTAAGGACTCAAAATGATAATCTGTTTTATAATACTTCAATGTATCATATTTAAATTCAATGTGATATAGACCAAAATAAAGCGGGGGATTTTTGTGAAGAGGAAAGTGACTTTATAAAACTTTTCTGCAAATAGAAATCTGAAATTAGTTGTGTGTGCTTGCAGTTTGTGTTTGAAAGTCAACGCAGCCACTTTAATGTCTGTTTTTAACAGCCATGGATAGAAAGTTTTCTAAGTTCTTTGTAATTAAAGCTCAAGTTCAGTCAGATTGGAGTAAAAACTAATGTCAACATAACTTTTTAAGTTTTACCACAGATCCTCAGTTGGATTTAGGTCTAGACTTTGACTGGGCCATTCTCACATATTTCTATGTCTCAGTAGGCTTATGTCTTTTCGATCTCCTAACAGATTTTCTTCAAGAATTGCCTCATATTTAGCTCAATCTAACTTCCTGTGATCTCTGACCAACTTCAATGTCCCTGCTAAAGAAACACATTTCCCACATCATGATGCTGTTGTACATCTGCAGCATTTTAAATGTAGACCAGCTGAATTTTGATCTAACTGGATCATATTTTCCCCGTGTCTCTGTGAGGAAAAACTACAATCAGTACATTTTCATGAATTTTGTTCAACAATAGCTTTCTTCCTGTCACTCTTCAGTTAAGAGCAAATATGTGGAAATTTGGGCATGCATGACTGTGAGCGTTTCTGGAACAATAGTGTTTATTGATGGTGTGACCCAGTACAGAGGCAGCTGAATTAATTCTTATTTCAGAAATATAGTGTGTGGCTTAAAACCAGATGATCCAAAGCAACTCAGAAGTTTGAGTAGAATACTCTTGAGTTCCCAAGTCAGTCACCTGATCTTAACTCAACTGAGCCTGCATTTCACTTGTTAAAGACTAAACTTCAAACAAAAATAATCACAAAGAAACAGCAGCTGAAAGGTGCTGAAGTAAACGCCTGTGAGAGCATTAAAACAGAGGAACTTGATGTCCACAAATTCAGGACTTCAAACTGTCATTGGCAGCAAAACATTTTCAACACAATATTAGAGGTAGACATTTTATTTTAAGTTATTTAAGTTGTCCAATATCTTTTGACCTCCTAAAATGAAGGGATTGTGTAAGAAATGCTCTTTGACTGCACCTGAGCTGCACAAAGAACTTTCATTTGAAGTTCTTTGTGGTAATTTATCTAAACTAAATATGAAAAAACTTTGTCTCTCCAAATATTTATGGGCCTGACTGTCAGTGCTACTACACTTAATCTTTGCCTTCTGTTCACATAGGTACTTGGTAAGGTGGAAACCACACAGGCACATGACTAAATATAGAAAAGATAACCTGAGGGCGTTGAAACGCAACCTTCCCTCTGTTATCTGACAAGATGTTAGATGTTGTTTCCTCAAACTGCTGCATATTAAAAGAACGCCACATTTTCAGTTCCTCTGTTATGTGTGTGTTTGCTTAAGACTGTTTTCCACTGCATTTATCTCACTACATGAAAATTACAACTAAATGGGGAAAATTACAAAAGTTCAGTAGTCAAAACTAAATTGATAAGATGAAATAAATTATGTTTGGTTTGCTGTGCATGGCAACATAGCTGAAATATAATGTGATTCTTTATTTGCCTATGAGGTCCAGTGTGCATAAAAGAACATTTTTGAACAACCCAGTGCAACCAATATGACCAAAGCTAGAAACCATTAAGTTCATACAAGAATTTAAACTATAATTGTCTTAGAGATAACTTAGAATGTTTGTGTCATGGAAACTTTTTTTTGTTTACTTTAAACCTCCCCTAGAGATAAAGTTTCTCTTGTTTCTCTATCTGCTCTAGAGCCACACAGAGATAAACTCTCTGACGCTGACATCAACTAACTCCCAAACAAGCTGCAAATGCACAACTGATTTGAGCTGAGGTTAATTTACATAAATTATGATTAAAAACAATTCATAAATCATTTATAAATATGATATTAATCATTAATTTATCCAGAAGTGTTTTTCTTATTATTCTGGTTGATGTCAACAAATAATTGCATATGTAGCGACTGCATTACTTCAGCTTTATAGTAGCAGGTGAAAGTATAAACTCCACTCACTAAACTGGTATTCATCAAACATATTTTAATTTGACAAACATCACATGCAGCTTTTTGTAACAGCATTTCAGCTTTTCAAGTCCAATAAATATTTAGGAAGAACACTTTTAAATTAAAGACATTTAAAAGAAATATTTTCAAGTGCTATTTGGTGTTGCTCACCAATCTGACTTTACATTATCAAGAAGCAAGAATCACGTTTAATAAGTTAAAACTGCAATTATAAATGGACTTCTAAAAAATAAGTAGCACAATAAACCTTAGCTGTAAAACTTGATATTTTAAACAATTTTGCGGCACTATTTTCTTTTATTCAGCATCATAGTAAACAGGAATAGGGAGAATTTATAGACATGCAGTGAATGTCCCACGCTTTGAGCTGAAGCCGGAACAGCTGTATTAATCTCCATAAATGGGCCATGACTTGAATTTCAGGAGGAAATTATATACAATAAAAGCTTTTTTCACTTTACATTTCCCACATCATGATGAGGGGAATCATCTCTCTCTCTCTCTCTCTCTCTCTCTCTCAGCCTTTCATATCTTTGTCTTTGTAAGTGTGTAAAAATAAGCCTGTCAGACATTACAAATCACCTGGCTCTTCGTACTTGTGCATACACAGTATCATCCATTGTCGGGTTAGTTTGAGATGTTCTTGGCTTCTTTGAAAATTTGACCTGGCCGTACTCCACATCAGCCTCCTCACTTTTGTCCACTCTTCTCCCCTGCTTTTTCACAATCCTAACGTCAGCATAGGTCATTTCCTGGTCATCATTCTCCTTCTCCACTGCAGAGAATCAGGAAGAACAGAAACAATGTCAATCCTACTGACTGTATGAGGTATCATTTTGAGTTAGTTATTGAGAAAGCTGTGTTATTTACCTTTTGTGTTTTTCTTATCCTTGTGAACACAGACGAAGGCTATGCTGGCTATCAAGACAATTACGAGTGCTGCTAATACACCACCCATTACAGGCAACACCTCTGTTTGAAAACATGAGAAAATAAGACAAACACGGGTCTTTAAGGTCAGCGTTACTCTGTGGGATTTAAGCTGATTGGCAGGAATGGAGAAAGGGATCGATTATATTGAATCTACCACAGCAGAGTTTAATTTTCACTTACTAATGTACCAAGGTGGATCATTGGCGCTAGGGCTTCTAGCAGAAGTATTTGACTGTGTCTTCTTACCCACAATAGTATTTTCAGTTGTTGGAGGGACTGTTGTTGGTTCAACACACAGAGTGTTATTTTCTTTATACACCCATTTAGCTATTTGTGTCCCATTGGAAGTGCAGTTAATGAAAATGAAGCCTAGAAGCAAACAAAATTATAAATCATGTATGGATCATAATAAAAAAACTAACTATTTATCTTTTCTCACTCACCACAGCCAGCTAAATTCATCTCTTTGGAGGAGTTACTGACTTGATTCTTGACTGAGCAGACCAGATGTCCTGAGATGTTTTGTCTCAGAACGATGATGTTGGTCTCAGTATCTCTAGAGAAGAGCTCAGAGTCTGTCAGGTTGTGTCCATCCAGAGCCCAGCTGTACTGAGGACTGTCACCTTGAGACACACAGGACACCTTCATGTGTCCCTGAGACAAACACTCAGGGACCATCTGGACAGAGGACACAGGAGCTGTGAGAGAAACACATGAAAAGTAATTAGAGAAAATTGATCCTTTTAAATTTGGGTTGAAAATGAGAAAGTACAGAATATAAACTTAAGTCTGTTGCTAAGATATTTTTATTTAAGTAAAATGTGTCTCTAATTCATGTTGTGAAATGAAAATAAAAGAGTAAAAAATTGAAAAAAAAAAATTCAAGATAAATAGTTGATTACCTATAACAAATAGTTGCAGAGTTTTACATCCTGTGATTTTTCCATCTTCCATCCAAACATTTCAAGTTTATATTCATCACTGTCATTCCTTCTCAGGTCATTGATCCTGACTGATCCATTACTGGGAAAAAAGGGAATTCTGTCGTTCTTTGGACTAACAACCTTGTTATTCGTCCAATGTAGTATCACAGAGTTATTCATTTTCCATTTGAATCTGGGTATTTCTGACACGTTGTCCATCAGCTGAATGTCTACTGCTCCTCCCAAAACTCCAAAACACTGAGTTCCATTTTGTCTGCCGTCACAGGAAGTTTTCACTGCTTAAAGGAAAATCAAGAACAAGAATAAGAATTAGAAGTAGTGTATTTATTTTGTTAATCTTGATCACAAAAATGAAGGGATTCTTTAAGCCACTCACAGATTTATAATATAAAACACTGTGCATTTCTCACACCTCACTATGACTTTAAGTGTTTCGTATCAAACAGCAGAGTTTGAAACACAACAACAAAACAATAACTTCAATCAGCACAATTTTTCTTAAACAGAGGCCAAAAATAAATAATACTTTAATGTGACGCCATCACAACTATAAGTTTTAAAGAGGAAATTATTAATTGTAAACTTTTGTTCAGTCAGTTTTTTAGATTCAGGGTGTGTTTTGATATTACAGAATCACATTGGTTTAACAAAGTCACACAAAGTGACTCTTCAACTCATTACCAATATACATAAACGACAAACCTACCAATTTTTTACATTCATGATTAGATTAAGATGAGTAAATATTTTATATCAAGGATCATCAAATCATGAGATCATGGTAAAATGTTTCTGTCAAGCTTTTGTTTGCTGCAGAGATCCGTAAAATTGATAATTTTTGTTTCACTTGATATTGTTTGCCAAAAACTTACTGCTAATAATAATAATTACATTTTTCAGACATTTTTCCAAAGATTAAATAAAATAATCAAGTAAATGAACTAAATGATTACGGTAACTAAATTTACCATCTGAAAACTGGATTCCTAACTCAAATAAATATGAAGTGTAATTGTTATTTGGCTTGTCTTTAGCATTTTGTTTTGACTTAAAGTTTAGTGCTACAGTTTTAATAACTAAAAACGAATAGTAAAAAATTATCTATGCGTTTTTGTAAAGTAACCGTTACATTTCTTTACTTTTATCAACAAATTTACATGTTGCTATTGAGCCTGAGCTGAAACACTTCCACATACTTCAGTCATATATGACAAGTTTCTAACATTTCTGATTTTATATTAAGTGTGTATTTTTCTATGAAATAATACTAATTTAATTAAAATACCATACAATCAAAGTTTATGGAGAAATAAATCATGTAATCTAAGCATTTTACCACATTTTATTAATTTGTAACAGAATAAATTTGGTGCCAGGAAGAAAAGTTAAAAAACTCACCATGAGCGACTTGGAGCGACATCAGTAAGAATCCAATGACGGCTTTTCATCTTTGCTCACAGATTCACTAAACCGCTGCAAGATTTTGAGGTATTTGATCCAGAATGTAACATTTACATTTTATTCTGAACAACCTGCTGTGTGTCCTGTTAGTGATCAGCAACAGAGGAGAACTGGCAAAAACCTTGATCATATGAAATAACTGCAGTGTTCATGTTTTTAACTCACTGAGACGAGGAAAGGAAGTGATATGAGTCTTACTTCCCCTTTTAACCAACAACAAGTCTTTGCTTGTGTGTTGGAGTGAGAGGAAGAAAAAGAAAATGTTCAAACAGGTTTTGAGAAACATTTTTTAAAAAGGTTTCTATATAATATAGAGGTGATGAATATTAAAATAATTCTTAAAGGGTGTGTCCATTACCCTGAAAAAGCAATTGTTGTTATTGTAACTGAATAAAAAGGCACAAACAATATTATAACACAAATGATGACAGTAGTTTCGAATCAACATTTGATAAATATCTTCTTGCTACAGTTTTTCAGTTTCTTTGATGGAAATGCTGAAATTCTACTATATGAAATTGTATTTATTAAAAAAAATATTCAAATAAATATTTCTAAGTTTAAACTAAAATATTTAGTCTCTGTGTTGTTGAACAATTGTTGATAAACTTCCTTACTCCTACAAAACTGATTAGACAGACTGAAAATGCAGAACCTGTATTCTCTCATTAAATAGTTTTTCTTATTTGTGCTTATATCGTAGAGTCAATATATTCAATAATTTTGCATTCACAGCCATTCACACATAATACACTGAGGGTGAATTTGGGGTTTAGTGCCTTGCTCGTGGCGATGTGATATGTGGAGGAAAGATGAAGTTCAACCCTCAACTTTCAGGTTGCAGGAATCAATATTTGTCTTAATTTGCTAGAAATCAAGCAATGAAATTCTGAAAATTATGTGTTTACTAACGATGTCAATACAGTTTCATCATCAGTGAAATCAATAAATTGAATCAGGCCCAAACATTAAACAGTGTTGATTTTTTTTTCTGATGTACAAAGCAAGAAAGAAAAAACTGAACACTTGCAACTGGTTGTCACAAAGACTTGAGAATGAGAGAACAATAACTGGGGATAGTCCTGAATGAGTGACGTTCTGCAATTTGAGGTAGATTTCTTCCTCTTTTAGAGTAAAGGGAGGTTTACAATCAAGAGATTTGGGACTTGAGATCCTTTTGGCTCCTTAGTTAATTGTGGGAGTTTAAGTATTGACATGTAGAGAAAGTTTACAATTTCTCAATTAGTGTCACTTTACCGGAGCAGGAGAACTTTAAAAAAAAAAACAACCTGAAGTTTCACTGTATTAAATATAATGACCATGTGATGAAACTGTGACTTGACTGGACGTCTAAAGGTTGCTGAGTTAAAAATACCAGATATTACAGCAGAAAAGAGAGAAGCTGAGTGAACAGGATGCCATCACCACCATTTGGAGGAACAAAAGATACTTGTGTTTTATGAATGTCCTACAAAATGTCTTAAAAGCTAGCAAAACACTTGCCATTTTATCAGCTGCTTTTGATATTTAAAAGGAGTCAAAGCTGCTTTAGTTCTCTAAGAATAGTGTCAAAGGTTGTTTACTCTAAAAAACTAGATTCCTGTAACATGTAGTTTATTTATTGTACACACATTTAAAACAGTCCAAGTTGCATCAAGAAAAACAAAAACAACTTCCATGTTTGCTTCACGTTCAGCTTCTGTTCATTCACTCAGCTGCTTTCAGATGTTAATAACGTATCTTTGTCAAATATCTAGAGCTGTACAAAGCCTATTACACAGAGCCCAGTGTTGGCACTTTATAAATTGCTTCAAAGAACCTGCAAGATCCTTTCAAATGCAGAAAATTATGTTTCAACTGCTGTCCTGTGTGTTGGTGTGGTTAACCATTTTCTCTGAGGCTGCAAGGTTCCTTTATTACATTTTAGCTGGAGCCTTTTCTGTGAAGTTTATATTTTCCTCTGCTGGTTTTGTATGACTACGACTGTTTACTTCAGTGGTTCCAACACATGTAAGACGTCCTTAGAAGTAAGTTAGTCTAAGTTTAGTGTGAGATACATACAAAAAACAGGAAATCATGGAGGGGGCAAACACTTATTCACACCATTGTATGTCATAAGAAGCTCATGGTACAACTCAATAATAGATGAAAGCTAATCCATTGAAAGCACAATAAATTGGAAAATACATAAAAAACATGAGACAGAATGTTGACAATATATAACACAAGGAAGAAATTAAGCTAAAACTTTCACTTTAACATAATTGAAATAAGACACTTTGGAATGTTGCATGATAAAACGCTCATGAAACATGGCAGCCAATCCCAGAACTATTTACATGTTTATGTTTGTGAGCTTATGTTGAATTTTTGCAAATTAAAGTCATAATGTCATCCATCTAAGGTGCAGAGCTCAGTTGAACCATCAGAATAGAGTCCTCTGGATTCTCCACTGTGGGTGGGATGGCAGAGGATTTGGCTTTTTCATATTTCTTTTGCTTCCAACTGAAGTAGAGACAAAGGCCAATTAAAGGAAGAACCACAGCAATAGTACGCAATCCCAAAATGAGCCAAGAGGACGGATCTGTTTAAAGACAAACAAAACTTCATTAGTTTAATTAAACTGATGAATTTTCACCGTAGATTGTAAGATTGTATTTTTTGCTGGATGATCTCCAGCAGTTCTCACACCAGAGGATGAGGTAATCTATGTGATTTATAGTAATTTTTTGTTGCTCATATAAGAAAACTGATCATTGTTGTTAGGGCTGAAATTTGCTATTTGACTATGTTTTCTTAAACAAACTACAAACTTCTAATATAAACTAATTATTTATCTTTTCTCACTCACCACAGTAAGTTAAGTTCATCCCTTTAGAGGAATTACTGACTGGATTCTTGACTGAACAGACCAGATGTCCTGAGATGTTTTGTCTCAGAACGATGATGTTGGTCTCAATATTTCTAGAGAAGAGCTCAGAGTCTGTCAGTGTGTGTCCATCCAGAGCCCAGCTGTACTGAGGACTGTCACCTTGAGACACACAGGACACCTTCATCTGTCCTTGAGACAAACACTCAGGGACCAGCTGGACAGAGGACACAGGAGCTGAGAGAGAAACACATGAAAAATTAATTACAGAACATAGCTATTTATTAATTCTGGTGGAACACTGGAAAGTCTGTTGTAAGGTATTTTAATTTAATATAAGTAAATTGTGTATCTAACTACTTCATGTTAGGAAACAAAACAATGCAAAAGAGTTGAAACTAGAAAAAATTGAAAGATAAATATTTGATTACCTATAACAAATAGTTGCAGAATTTTCCATCCTGTGTTTTTTCCATTTCCTTCAAACATTTCAAGTTTATATTCACCGCTGTCATTCCTTCTCAGGTCATTGATCCTGACTGATCCATTACTGGGAAAAAACAGAATTCTGTCGTCCTTTGGACTAACAACTATGTTATTCTTCCAACTGAGTATCCTAGAGTTATTCATTTTCCATAAGAATCTGGGTATTTCTGACACGTTGTCCACCAGCTGAACGTCTACTGCTCCTCCCAAAACTCCAAAACACTGAGCTCCATTTTGTCTGCCATCACAGAAAGTTTTCACTGCTTAGAGGAAGACCAAGAATTAGAATGACAAATAAGAATAACTGCTAAATTTACTTTATTATTATTTTTTTTTTCTTTTACAAAATGAAGGCGCTCTTAGCCACCGGACTAAAAATATTTAAAAGAAAAATAATCATTGTAATATTTTGTTCTGTTTATGTATTCCAGGAATTACATTGTTCTAACAAAAAATCTCACAAATGACTCTTCTGCTCATTACCAAAATATACAAAGGACAACCTACCCATTTTTTACATTTCTGATTAGGTTAAGACAAGTAAATAAAATCAAATCAAACTTTAATTGTATAGCACATTTCAGCAACCAGGCATTTCAAAGTGCTTTACATCATAAAAACACAAAGTTACAAAGTCATAAAACACACAATGAACAACATTTTGCACATCAGGTTATTGATTAATGTTTCATGATTAAGTTTCAAAAGCAACTCTAAACAGCTGAGTTTTAAATCTAGATTTAAAGGAACTCAGTGTTTCAACTGTTTTGCAGTATTTTGGAAGTTTGTTCCAGATTTGTGGTGCAAAGAAGCTGAATGCTGCTTCTCCATGTTTGGTTCTGGTAAATAATATTTTTCAAGGATCATCAAATCATGTGATCATGGCAAAATGCTTTTGTCAAGCTTTTGTTTGTTACAGGGATCCATACAGTAGATTTTCATCATGAAAATAGACACAATATTTCGATTGAAAAAAATAAAATAAAATAATAATAATGGAATTCTATTTAAATATTAAAGACATTAATTGAATACATTAACTACCAGACCTACCACCTGAACACTAGATACTATTTTCTCACTCACCACAGCCAGTTAAGTTCATCTCTTCAGAGGAGTTACTGACAGGATTCTTGACTGAGCAGACCAGATGTCCTGAGATGTTTTGTCTCAGAACGATGATGTTGGTCTCAGTATTTCTAGAGAAGAGCTCAGAGTCTGTCAGTGTGTGTCCATCCAGAGCCCAGCTGTACTGAGGACTGTCACCTTGAGACACACAGGACACCTTCATCTGTCCCTGAGACAAACACTCAGGGACCAGCTGGACAGAGGACACAGGAGCTGAGAGAGAAACACATGAAAAATTAATTACAGAACATAGCTATTTATTAATTCTGGTGGAAAACTGGAAAGTCTGTTGTAAGGTATTTTAATTTAATATAAGTAAATTGTGTATCTAACTACGTCATGTTATGAAACAAAACAATGCAAAAGAGTTAAAACTGGAAAAAATTGAAAGATAAATATTTGATTACCTTTAACAAATAGTTGCAGAGTTTTCCATCCTGTGATTTTCCCATTTCCATCAAACATTTCAAGTTTATATTCACCGCTGTCAGTCCTTCTCAGGTCATTGATCCTGACTGATCCATTACTGGGAAAAAAGGGAATTCTGTTGTATTTTGGACCGATAACTGTGTTATTCCTCCAACTGAGTATCCTAGAGTTATTAATTTTCCATAAGAATTTGGTTATTTCTGACACGTTGTCCACCAGTTGAACGTCTACTGCTCCTCCCAAAACTCCAAAACACTGAGCTCCATTTTGTCTGCCATCACAGAAAGTTTTCACTGCTTAGAGGAAGAACAAGAATTAGAATGACAAATAAGAATAACTGCTAAATTTACTTTATTATTATTTCTTTTTTTAACAAAAAGAAAGCATTCTATTAGCCACTGGACTAAAAATATTTAAAAGAAAAATAATCATTGTAATATTTTGTTCTGTTTATGTATTCCAGGAATTACATTGTTTTAACAAAAAATCTCACAAAGTGACTCTACTGCTCATTACCAAAATATACAAAGGACAACCTACCCATTTTTTACATTTCTGATTAGGTTAAGACAAGTAAATAAAATAAAATAAAATTTTAATTATATAGCATCTTTCAGCAACCAGGCATTTCAAAGTGCTTTACATCATAAAAACACAAAGTTACAAAGTCATAAAACACACAATGAACAACATTTTGCACATCAGGTTATTGATTAATGTTTCATGATTAAGTTTCAAAAGCAACTCTAAACAGCTGAGTTTTAAATCTAGATTTAAAGGAACTCAGTGTTTCAACTGTTTTGCAGTTTCTTGGAAATTTGTTCCAGATTTGTGGTGCAAAGAAGCTGAATGCTGCTTCTCCATGTTTGGTTCTGGTAAATAATATTTTTTCAAGGATGATCAAATCATGGCACAATGCTTTTGTTTGTTGCAGGGATCCATACAGTAGATTTTCAACATAAAAATAGACACAATATTTTGATTTAAAAAAATAAAATAATAATAATGGAATTCTATTTAAATATTAAAGACATTAATTGAATACATTAATTACTACACCTATCATATGAACACTAGATACTATTAACATTTTTTTAACACTCACCACAGCCAGTTAATTTCATCCCTTTAAAGGAGTTACTGACTGGATTCCTGACTGAACAGACCAGATGTCCTGAGATGTTTTGTCTCAGAACGATGATGTTGGTCTCAGTATTTCTAGAGAAGAGCTCAGAGTCTGTCAGTGTGTGTCCATCCAGAGCCCAGCTGTACTGAGGACTGTCACCTTGAGACACACAGGACACCTTCATCTGTCCCTGAGACAAACACTCAGGGACCAGCTGGACAGAGGACACAGGAGCTGTGAGAGAAACACATGAAAAATTAATTACAGAACATAGCTATTTATTAATTCTGGTGGAAAACTGGAAAGTCTGTTGTAAGGTATTTTAATTTAATATAAGTAAATTGTGTATCTAACTACGTCATGTTATGAAACAAAACAATGCAAAAGAGTTAAAACTGGAAAAAATTGAAAGATAAATATTTGATTACCTTTAACAAATAGTTGCAGAGTTTTCCATCCTGTGATTTTCCCATTTCCATCAAACATTTCAAGTTTATATTCACCGCTGTCAGTCCTTCTCAGGTCATTGATCCTGACTGATCCATTACTGGGAAAAAACAGAATTCTGTCGTCCTTTTTACTAGTAACGCTGTTATTCCTCCAATGTAGTATCACAGATTTATTCATTTTCCAGTAGAATTTGGGTATTTTTGACACGTTGTCCACCAGCTGAACGTCTACTGCTCCTCCCAAAACTCCTAAACACTGAGCTCCATTTTGTCTGCCGTCACAGGAAGTTTTCACTGCTTAAAGGAAAATCAAGAACAAGAATAAGAATTAGAAGTAGTGTATTTATTTTGTTAATCTTGATCACAAAAATGAAGGGATTCTTTAAGCCACTCATACATACATAATATAAAACACTGTGCATTTCTCACACCTCACTATGACTTTAAGTGTTTCGTATCAAACAGCAGAGTTTGAAACACAACAACAAAACAATAACTTCAATCAGCACAATTTTTCTTAAACAGAGGCCAAAAATAAATAATACTTTAATGTGACGCCTTCACAACTATAAGTATTAAAGAGAAAATTAATAATTGCAAACTTTTGTTCAGTCTGATTTTTAGATTCAGGGTGTTTTTGTATTACAGAATCACATTGGTTTAACAAAGTCACACAAAGTGACTCTTCAACTCATTACCAATATACATAAAGGACAAACCTACCAATTTTTTACATTCACGATTAGATTAAGATGAGTAAATATTTTATATCAAGGATCATCAATTCATGAGATCATGGTAAAATGTTTCTGTCAAGCTTTTGTTTGCTGCAGAGATCCGTAAAATTGATCATTTTTGTTTCACTTGATATTGTTTGCCAAAAACTACTGCTAATAATAATAATTAAAATTTTCAGACATTTTTTCAAAGATTAAATAAAATAATCAAATAAATGAACTAAATGATCAACTAAATTTACCATCTGCCATTTGTGGGCGACTGTGGCTCTTTGGTAGAGTAGTCGTCTTGCGATCGGAAGGTTGTTGGTTTGATTCTAGCTTCTTCCTGCCACATGTCTATGTGCCTCTGGGCAAGGCACTTAATCTGCATATCAGTATATGTGAGTGGGTGAATGTGACTCTAGTGTAAAGTGCTTTGAGTGGTCAAAATTACTGGAAAAGTGCTATATAAGTTCAGTCCATTTATCTGAAAACTGGATTCTAACTCAAATAAATATGAAGTTTATTTGGCTTGTCTTTTGTTTTGACTTAAAGTTTTATGCTAAATTTTTTATTACTAAAAACAAATAGAAAAAATGATCTATGCATTTTTGTAAAGTAACCATTACATTTCTTTACTATTATCAACAAACTTACATTTTGCTATTGAGTCTGAGCTGAAACTTCCACATACTTCAGTCATATATAAAAGTTTCTAACATTTCTGTTTTTATATTAAGTCCATATTTTTCTATGAAATTATACTAATTTAATTAAAATACCATACAATGAAAGTTTATGGAGAAATCATGTAATCTAAGCATTTTACCACAAGTTATTAATTTGTAACAATAAATTTGGTATCAGAAGAAAAGTTAAAAAACTCACCATGAGCGACTTGGAGCGACATCAGTAAGAATCCAATGACGGCTTTCATCTTTGCTCACAGATTCACAAAACCGCTGCAGGATTTTGAGGTATTGATTTGATTATTGATTATTTTGAGGATATTTGATCCAGAATGTAACATTTACATTTTATTCTGAACAACCTGCTGTGTGTCCTGTTAGTGATCAGCAACAGAGGAGAACTGGCAAAAACCTTGATCATATGAAATAACTGCAGTGTTCATGTTTTTAACTCACTGAGACGAGGAAAGGAAGTGATATGAGTCTTACTTCCCCTTTTAACCAACAACAAGTCTTTGCTTGTGTGTTGGAGTGAGAAGAAGAAAAAGAAAATGTTCAAACAGGTTTTGAGAAACATTTATAAAAAAGGTTTCTATATAGTATAGAGGTGATGAATATTAAAATAATTCTTAAAGGGTGTGTCCATTACCTGAAAAAGCCATTGTTGTTATTGTAACTGAATAAAAAGGCACAAACAATATTATAACACAAATGATGACAGTAGTTTCGAATCAACATTTGATAAATATCTTTTTGCTACAGTTTTTCAGTTTCTTTGATGGAAATGCTCAAATTCTACTGTATGAAATTGTATTTATTTTCAAAAAATTGTTAAAATAAATATTTCTAAGTCTAAACTAAAATATTTAGTCTCTGTGTTGTTGAACAATTGTTGATAAACTTCCTTACTCCTACAAAACTGATTAGACAACTGAAAATGCAGAACCTGTATTCTCTTATTAAATAGTTTTTCTTATTTGTGCTTATATCGTACAGTCAATATATTCAATAATTTTGCACTCACAGCCATTCACACATAATACACTGATGGTGAATTTAGGGTTTAGTGCCTTGCTCGTGGCGATTTGATATGTGGAGGAAGATGAAGTTCAACCCTCAACTTTCAGGTTGCAGGAATCAATATTTGTCTTAATTTTGCTGAAATCAAGCAATGAAATTCTGAAAATTATGTGTTTACTAACAATGTCAATACAGTTTCATCATCAGTGAAATCAATAAATGGAATCAGGCCCAAACATTAAACAGTGTTGGATCTTTTTTTCTGATGTACAAAGCAAGAAAGAAAAAACTGAACACTTGCAACTGGTTGTCACAAAGACTTGAGAATGAGAGAACAATAACTGGGGATAGTCCTGAATGAGTGATTTCTCCAATTTGAGGTAGATCTCTTCCCGTTTTAGAGTAAGGGGAGGTTTACAATCAAGAGATTTGGGACTTGAGATCCTTTTGGTTCCTTAGTTAATTGTGGGAGTTTAAGTATTGACATGTAGAGAAAGTTTATATTTTCTCAATTAGTGTCACTTTACCAGAGCAGGAGAACTTCTTAAAAAAAAACAAAACTGAAGTTTCAGCTGTGTTAGAAAAATTATCTAAGTTCATTTACTTGTGAGTTTATTTGAAAGGTTATGTTTTCATATTATTATTGTGTTTGTTGTTTACTTGACTTCTTTTCTTCCGTGATACACTATTAACTATTTTTAGGATGTTTGCCTGGAAGCTAGAAACGTTTATACATTCCTGTGTTGTCAGCTTTCTGTGAAACTGATTGGTTGCGGTCAGCCTCATGCCCTTGTAAGGTCATGTCCACAGAAGGTTCCAGAACATCCTGTAGTAAAGGTCATTGGTCAATTCTTTGTGTGACTGTGTGAAAAAGCCCAAACTCCTTCCCTGTGATCATAATAAAAAGCAGTGTGGACAAAGAGCCCTGCGGAGTTGATCACAAACAGTGTTTGACGGCGGTTCTCCGCGTCTGGCTCTGCTCCCCTCTTCTGCAGAAAAGTAATTTGTGTCTCTAGGTTGATTCTTTGCAGGTTAGGAACTAAAATAGACCTAACACACTGTATTAAATATAATGACCATGTGATGAAACTGTGACTTGACTGGACGTCTAAAGGTTGCCGAGTTAAAAATACCAGATATTACAGCAGAAAAGAGAGAAGCTGAGTGAACAGGATGCCATCACCACCACTTTGGAGGAACAAAAGATACTTGTGTTTTATGAAAGTCCTACAATATGTCTGAAAAGATAGCAAGGTTTAGTGAAACACTTGCCATTTTTTCGGCTTGCTTTTGATATTTAAAAAGAGTCAAAGCTGCTTTAGTTCTCTAAGAATAGTGTCAAAGGTTGCTTAACTCTAAGTAACTAGGTTCCTGTAACATGTAGTTTATTTATTGTACACACATTTAAAACAGTCCAAGTTGCATCAAGAAAAACAAAAACAACTTCCATGTTTGCTTCACGTTCAGCTTCTGTTCATTCACTCAGCTGCTTTCAGATGTTAATAACGTATCTTTGTCAAATATCTAGAGCTGTACAAAGCCTATTACACAGAGCCCAGTGTTTGCACTTTATAAATTGCTTCAAAGAACCTGCAAGATTCTTTCATATGCAGAAAATCATGTTTCAACTGCTGTCCTGTGTGTTGGTGTGGTTAACCATTTTCTCTGAGGCTACAAGGTTCCTTTATTACATTTTAGCTGGAGCCTTTTCTGTGAAGTTTATATTTTCCTCTGCTGGTTTTGTATGACTACGACTGTTTACTTCAGTGGTTCCAACACATGTAAGACGTCCTTAGAAGTAAGTTAGTATAAGTTTAGTGTGAGATACATACAAAAAACAGGAAATCATGGAGGGGGCAAACACTTATTCACACCATTGTATGTCATAAGAAGCTCATGGTACAACTCAGTAATAGATGAAAGCTAATCCATTGAAAGCACAATACATTGGAAAATACATAAAAAAAACACTGAGACAGAATGTTGACAATATATAACACAAGAAAGAAATTAAGCTAAAACTTAATTTCAATTATGTATAATTGAAATAAGTGTCTTATTTCAATTATACATAATTGAAATAAGACACTTTGGAATGTTGCACGATAAAACGCTCATGAAACATGGCAGCCAATTCCAGAACTATTTACATGTTTATGTTTGTGAGCTTATGTTGAATTTTTACAAATTAAAGTCATAATGTCATCCATCTAAGGTGCAGAGCTCAGTTGAACCATCAGAATAGAGTCCTCTGGATTCTCCACTGTGGGTGGGATGGCAGAGAGTTTGGCTTTTTCATATTTCTTTTGCTTCCAAGTGAAGTAGAGACAAAGGCCAATTAAAGGAAGAACCACAGCAATACTACGCAATCCCAAAGTGAGCCGGATCTGTTTAAAGAGAAAAAAACTTCATTAGTTTAATTAAACTGATGAATTTTCACCAGTAGATTGTAAGATTGTATTTTCTGCTGGATGAACTCCAGCAGTTCTCACACCACAGGATGAGGTAATCTATGTGATTTATAGTAATTTTTAGTTGCTCATATACCAAAGCTGATCATTGTCGTTAGGGCTGCAATTTGCTATTTGACTGTGTCTTCTTAAACAAACTACAAACTTCTAATATAAACTAATTATTTATCTTTTCTCACTCACCACAGTAAGTTAAGTTCATCCCTTTAGAGGAATTACTGACTGGATTCTTGACTGAGCAGACCAGATGTCCTGAGATGTTTTGTCTCAGAACGATGATGTTGGTCTCAGTATTTCTAGAGAAGAGCTCAGAGTCTGTCAGTGTGTGTCCATCCAGAGCCCAGCTGTACTGAGGACTGTCACCTTGAGACACACAGGACACCTTCATCTGTCCCTGAGACAAACACTCAGGGACCAGCTGGACAGAGGACACAGGAGCTGTGAGAGAAACACATGAATAATTAATTACAGAACATAGCTATTTATTAATTCTGGTGGAAAACTGGGAAGTCTGTTGTAAGGTATTTTAATTTAATATAAGTAAAATGTGTATCTATTAGTGAGAGACATCTGAAGAGAGTTTTCAGAGCGCGGGGACTCATTCGGCGCAAGTCCTTTTCCGACTTGGCAGTTTTGGTAGAATTCATTAATAACCAGCTACAGTCCTCTGGACAGCTTCACGGTTACCGATGGATGTACGTGTAGTGGTATAGAAATATACATATTCCTATACAAATAGTTTCCAGGTGTGACGCTCCGGTTGGGTAAAGTGGGCGGGGTATATAAGCGGCCGCTGTGCCCAGTCAGACATGTGTCTTCCTCATCATCCACTGTGTGGCCCGCGTCTCTTGGGTTCCGGCGGAAGAAAAGGCAACATATCGCCAGTGTGGTGCATGCTGTTTTGATTCCCTGGTGGTAGGTTTCCTCTCTCCCTGCACTATTGCTGATCTTTGTTAGAAAATCTAAATTTAAGTATGATTGTAGGTGAAACGCTATTGTGCTGCTCTCCTCTGCTTCCTCGTTCAGCGAGTGTGTGTGTGCGTTTTTGCCTGGATTGACAGGTAAATAAATAACGCTCATTGGAAGCTCCAGTTTGTTGCAGTTCTGTCTAAAATGATTAACTTTCATAGGTCTCCCCATATTCGAACCATTGCTGCTCTTTTGGATCCCGGATTTTGCACGTCATCAAACTCGGACTGTGGTGGCGCCTACACGCCTTAATTGAAGCGGTGTTTGGGGTGTGGCATCGGCGCGCCGAGCTCGCCTCCTGCCGTGGCGTGACCAGAGCCACACCGGATCTTAATCTTTAACTTGGATTTTCTATTTTTTTTCTTTATTTAGTTTCCAGCCCTTTGGTTCCTTTAGATAATTGTTTATTTATCTGGGCGGATATTGTTTTTTCTTTTTGTATTAAGTTTAAGGTTGTTGTATTTGTTAACTGTTTTTCTTTTGTTTGCAGTTGCTGAGGTCCGGTGGCGGTGCTGGTGTGGTGACGGTGTCTCCCTCTTTTTTGTGCCGTGATTCCTGAGTTTGGGTTGTCTCACTGCGTCTGGTGCTTTTACGGTTTTTTTGTTTGCTGTGTTTGGTGGATGCCGTCCCTATAGTGGCCCCTTCTGCCGGTGACCTCAGCTACTATAGTTTTTTTCTGTTTTTCCTTAGTTTTTTTGTTGTAAAGAACTGGTTTTAAAAAGAGTTTTAAAAGAATTTAATAAATAGCTTTTTGTGTATTTGCAATTGCCTCAGATGTTTTAATTCATGCATAACCGAACCTGTGTGCTTTAAAAAAAAGAGGTAATATTCTCTGGGTGAAATTCCCAGGGTGGCGCTGTGAGCAACTTAATTGGGTTTAGAAATTTAAATTGCCCAATATTCTTGATTTTAACCTAGTCTCGCCACATACGCTAAATTGCATGTGCATGATATCCTCCTCTGGGACATCTCTGGACCGCAGAAAATGATATAAGTCGTCCTCCATAATCAATGTAGACACACTCCCCCACGTTTACCGCATAAAAACATGCCTTTCCCCCCAAAAAAAGTAACTCGCGATTTTTCAGAAATGTTATACTACTTCATGTTATGAAACAAAACTATGCAAAAGAGTTGAAACTAGAAAAAATTGAAAGATAAATATTTGATTACCTATAACAAATAGTTGCAGAATTTTCCATCCTGTGTTTTTTCCATTTCCATCAAACATTTCAAGTTCATAGTCACTGCTGTCAGTCTTTCTCAGGTCATTGATCCTGACTGATCCATCACTGGGAAAAAAGAGAATTCTGTCGTCCTTTTTAAGAACTATATTGTTATACCTCCAATATAGTATCACAGAGTTATTAGTATGCCATTGCAATCTTTGTATTTCTGACACGTTGTCCACCAGCTGAATGTCTACTGCTCCTCCCAAAACTCCAAAACACTGAGCTCCATTTTGTCTGCCGTCACAGAAAGGTTTCACCTCTTAAAGGAAGAACAAGAATAAGAATAAATAGTGTATTTATCTATGTTTATTTCTTTACAAAAAAAAGTTACTCAGTTTGTAAAAGTAGATTTTCATTGCAAGTAAACAAACAAAGTATTTCGGTTTTAATTGATGTCATTTTACAAAAACATAAAATAATAATAACAGTAATTATAATTGCTCTAACAATAATAATAATAATAATAATAATAATAATATTTAATTCAAAGATTAAACACATTTTAATCTTTGACTCTTTTAATCTTTAATTAATCCTGTTGAAAAAATGAACCAGATAACTAAATCAATCATCTGAAAACTGGATCCTAACTCAAATAAATATAAAGTCTAATTGTTTAATTGGCTTGTTTTTAGCAATTTGCTTTGACTTAAAGTTTATCTTAAATTCTTAATAACTAAAGAGGAACAAAAAGAACAAGTTATGCTTTTTTATAAAGTAACCATTACATTTATATACTTCTATCACCAAATTTACATTTGCTTTCAGGTAAATAGTGAAAATTAAAACCAAATTAGCCAAAGTTGAACAACTTCCACAAATTTCAATCACGTGTAACAAGTTTTAACATTTCTTATAGACCCTTTGATGGAGACCAGGGACTCCATCCCTATTGAGTATTGATATTTATTTACAGAACAAGTACTTTTAGTTTCATTTCTTTATTCCAGTTTATTTGTGTTGCGTTAATTGGGTTGTACCTTTCTGGTGTGTCTCCTTAGAGGGGTGGAGCATACCATGTGAACTAAGAAGGGTAATACTCTGAAAGTTATATTAAGTCTGATTTAATTTCTTGATTGACTTTAGGATTAGTTTGTTTCTAATTTGCATGCATGTAAATATTTATTTGTACCATTTATTTTGTGTTGGGTTTGTAAATTATTTATTGTTTTTTGTCACCTCTTTCGCCTGGTGTGGGTGGAAGTGGCCCAGGGATAAAGCCAGGCTGCTTTGCTTCGCAGTCTAAAATGGGTGTCGGTGTACTGGTGACCTGCAGCACCAATAAAGCTATTTCCACCATATCTTGTTGCCTTGCCTCCCCTCCTTTCAACGCAGTGCCACCATCGGAAAGTGACAGACCCACTTAGCTATTTGTCTCCCAATTGAAGTGCAGTTAATGAATATGCAACCTAGAAGCAAACAAACAAATAATAAACCACTAAAATGAACTAATTTATCATTCCACACTCACCACAGTAAGTTAAGTTCATTCCTCCGGAGGAGTTACTGACAGGATTCTTGACTGAACAGACCAGATGTCCTGAGATGTTTTGTCTCAGAACGATGATGTTGGTCTCAAGTATTTCTAGAGAAGAGCTCAGAGTCTGTCAGTGTGTGTCCATCCAGAGCCCAGCTGTACTGAGGACTGTCTCCTTGAGACACACAGGACACCTTCATGTGTCCCTGAGACAAACACTCAGTGACCAGCTGGACAGAGGACACAGGAGCTGAGAGAGAATCACATGAAAAATTAATTACAGAAAATAGCTTAATTTTTAATTTGGTGGAAAACTAGAAAGTACAGAATACAATATTGAGGTTTGGTGTAAAATATTTTTTATTTAATATAAGTTAAATGGTATCTATGTCCTGTTGTGAAATGAAACAATGTTAAAGAGTAAAAAATGAACACATTGAAAAATAAATATTTGATTACCTATAACAAATAGTTGCAGAGTTTTCCATCCTGTGTTTTTTCCATTTCCATCAAACATTTCAAGTTTATATTCACCGCTGTCAGTCCTTCTCAGGTCATTGATCCTGACTGATCCATCATTGGCAAAAAAGGGAATTCTGTTGTTTTTTGGACTAACAACGTTGTTATTCTTCCAATATAGTATCCTAGAGTTATTAATTTTCCATAAGAATCTGGGTATTTCTGACACGTTGTCCATCAGCTGAACGTCTACTGCTCCTCCCAAAACTCCAAAACACTGAGCTCCATTTTGTCTGCCATCACAGGAAGTTTTCACTGTTTAAATAAAAAACAAGCATTAGGATGACAAATAAGAATAATTAGTGTATTCATTTTATTGTTATTATAATGTTTTTACAAATGAAGGTATTCTCTTAGCCACTGGACTACAAATAATAATATGAAAATTAATCATTGTAATACTTTTTAGTTATTTTAGATTCAGGGATCTGTTTTTGTACCCCAAAATCACATTGTTTTAGCAAAAATCACACAAAGTCACTATTCAGCTCCTTATCAATATATGCAAAGGACAAACCTACCCATTTGTTGCATTTCTGATTAGGCTAGGGCAAGTAAATAATATTTTTCATGGATCATTAAATCATGTGATCAGGGCAAAAAAATGTTGTCAAGCTTTTCTTTGTTGTAGCGGGTCATAAAGTAGATTTTCATCATGAAAACAGACACAACATTTTGATTTTAATTGATGTTGTGTGTAAAAACATAAAAAAATAAAATAATAATAATAATAAAGGAATTCAATTCAAAGATTAAAAATATTAATTTAATACATTAGCTACTAGACATATCATCCGAAAACTTAATACTAATAATATTTTTCTTACTCACCACAGACAGCTATGTTCATCTCTTCGGAGGAATTACTGACTGGATTCCTGACTGAGCAGACCAGATGTCCTGAGATGTTTCGTCTCAGAACGATGATGTTGGTCTCAATATTTCTAGAGAAGAGCTCAGAGTCTGTCAGTGTGTGTCCATCCAGAGCCCAGCTGTACTGAGGACTGTCACCTTGAGACACACAGGACACCTTCATGTGTCCCTGAGACAAACACTTAGGAACCAGCTGGACAGAGGATACAGGAGCTGAGAGAGAAACACATGAAAAATTATTTACAGAAAACAGCTTAATTTTTAATTTGGTGGAAAACTAGAAAGTACAGAATACAACATTGAGGTTTGGTGTAAAATATTTTTTATTTAATATAAGTAAAATGTGTATCTACGTCCTGTTGTGAAATGAAACAATGTTAAAGACTAAAAAATGAACACATTGAAAAATAAATATTTGATTACCTATAACAAATAGTTGCAGAGTTTTCCATCCTGTGTTTTTTCCATTTCCATCAAACATTTCAAGTTTATATTCACCGCTGTCAGTCCTTCTCAGGTCATTGATCCTGACTGATCCATTACTGGGAAAAAAGGGAATTCTGTCGTCCTTTTTAAGAACTATATTGTTATTGCTCCAATATAGTATCACAGACTTATTAGTATTCCATTTGAATTTGGTTATTTCTGACACGTTGTCCATCAGCTGAACGTCTACTGCTCCTCCCAAAACTCCAAAACACTGAGCTCCATTTTGTCTGCCGTCACAGGAAGTTTTCACCTCTTAAATTAAAAACAAGCATTAAGATGACAAATAAGAATAATTAGTGTATTCATTTTATTATTATTATAATGTTTTTTTACAAATGAAGGTATTCTCTTAGCCACTGGACTACAAATAATAAAATGAAAAATAATCATTGTAATACTTTTTAGTTATTTTAGATTCAGGGATCTGTTTTTGTACCCCAAAATCACATTGTTTTAGCAAAAATCACACAAAGTCACTATTCTGCTCCTTATCAATATATGCAAAGGACAAACCTACTCATTTGTTGCATTTCTGATTAGGCTAGGGCAAGTAAATAATAATTTTCATGGATCATTAAATCATGTGATCAGGGCAAAAAAAATTTTGTCAAGCTTTTCTTTGTTGTAGTGTCCATAAAGTAGATTTTCATCATGAAAACAGACACAATATCTTGATTTTAATTGATGTTGTTTGTAAAAACATTTAAAAAAATAATAATAATAATAATAAAGGAATTCAATTCAAAGATTAAAAATATTAAGTTAATACATTAGCTACTACTCATATCATCTGAAAACTTAATACTAATAATATTTTTCTTACTCACCACAGACAGCTATGTTCATCTCTTCGGAGGAATTACTGACAGGATTCTTGACTGAGCAGACCAGATGTCCTGAGATGTTTTGTCTCAGAACGATGATGTTGGTCTCAGTATTTCTAGAGAAGAGCTCAGAGTCTGTCAGTGTGTGTCCATCCAGAGCCCAGCTGTACTGAGGACTGTCACCTTGAGACACACAGGACACCTTCATGTGTCCCTGAGACAAACACTCAGTGACAAGCTGGACAGAGGATACAGGAGCTGTGAGAGAAACACGTGAAAAATCATTTACAGAAAACAGTTTAATTTTTAATTTTGGTGGAAAACTGGAAAGTACAAAAGACAAACTGAAGCACGTTGTAAAATATTTTTTATTTAATATAAGTAAAATGTGTATCTATGTCCTGTTGTGAAATGAAACAATGTAAAAGGGTAAAAAGTGACAAATTTGGAATAGAAATATTTGATTACCTTTAACAAATAGTTGCAGAGTTTTCCATCCTGTGATTTTTCCATTTCCATCAAACATTTCAAGTTTATATTCACCGCTGTCAGTCCTTCTCAGGTCATTGATCCTGACTGATCCATTACTGGGAAAAAAGGGAATTCTGTCGTCCTTTTTAAGAACTACATTATACCTCCAATATAGTATCCTATATTTATTCTTTTTCCATAAGAATCTGGGTATTTCTGACACGTTGTCCATCAGCTGAACGTCTACTGCTCCTCCCAAAACTCCTAAACACTGAGCTTCATTTTGTCTGCCGTCACAGGAAGTTTTCACCTCTTAAATAAAAAACAAGCATTAGGATGACGAATAAGAATAATTAGTGTATTCATTTTATTAGTCTTATAATATTTTTTACAAATGAAGGTATTCTCTTAGCCACTGGACTACTAATAATAATATGAAAATTAATCATTGTAATACTTTTTAGTTATTTTAGATTCAGGGATCTGTTTTTGTACCCCAAAATCACATTGTTTTAGCAAAAATCACACAAAGTCACTATTCAGCTCCTTATCAATATATGCAAAGGACAAACCTACCCATTGTTTGCATTTCTGATTAGGCTAGGACAAGTAAATAATAATTTTCATGGATCATTAAATCATGTGATCAGGGCAAAATAAATTTGTCAAGCTTTTGTTTGTTGTAGCGGGTCATAAAGTAGATTTTCATCATGAAAACAGACACAATATCTTGATTTTAATTGATGTTCTTTGTAAAAACATCAAAAAATAAAAATAATAATAATAAAGGAATTCAATTCAAAGATTAATTGAATCGAAAAGATTCAATTAAAAGATTGACTCTTTTCAAGTTTAAAAATAAGACCCAATGAAAAGATTAATTGACCCAAGATGTCGACTCTTTCGCCATCTTGTCGAAAGAGTCGACAAGATGGCGGCGCGAGTAAACACAGCGGCTTTGTGCTCACCGACTCGAAGTTTGTCTTTTCCACTTTGCTCGGTTAAAAACACCTACAACCGACAAAATTTACTGACCATTGGTCAAGCAATCGGGGAAAGTCTGCCACAGGAGCTTTTCCGTGTCCACAACATTCCGGTCGATATTGCACGGACACCGGGCTCTCCCTGGATTACAATCCCAGTATCTACGACAGGGCGACGGCGCAGAGATCGTAAACAAAAGAGGGGGTGTTGTAGCTCGGCCGTGGGACTCCTGCATGATACTATCAGCAACAACCAGAACAAGTACCCCCAGGCTGTTCACATCATCTCTGGGGACTTTAATCATGCTGATCTGAAATCAGTCCTCCCCAAATTCCATCAACACGTAAAGTGCACAACCAGGGGTGATAAAACTCTGGACAAGCTGTACACAAACATCAGACAAGCATACAGGGCTAAACCCTTAGCACACCATGGCCAGTCTGATCACGTGTCCCTGCTACTGATCCCTGCTTACACCCCCCTGCGGAAACGTGTCCCCATTACAACCCGGACTGTCACCATCTGGCCTGAGGATGCCTCTCACCAACTATAGGACTGCTTCCAGAGAACTGACTGGGAGGTTTTTGCACATCAGGACCTGGAGAACTACACCTCAGCAGTCTTGGACTACATCAGGTTCTGCACAGACAATGTCACCAGGAGCAGACTCATGAGGATCTATCCGAATAGGAAACCCTGGATGACTAAGGAGTTCCGGGGCCTCTTGAAAGCCAGGAACGCTGCTTTCAGGTCTGGGGACAAAGCACTCTACAGTTCTGCCAGAGCCAACCTGAGAAGAGGCATCTGCCAAGCTAAGGCATCATACAGAGGGAGAATAGAGAAGCAGCTCAGGAGCAACAACACCAGGCAGGTGTGGCAGGGTGTCCAGCACATGACAAGCTACAGATCCAGCAACCAGCCATGCACGGAGGGAACCACTTCCCTGGCAGAGGAGATGAATATCTTCTTTGCCCGCTTTGAGGCGACACCTACCACAGCTCCATCACAGCTGCCTGTCCACAGCAGCTCTGCTCTCACAGTAGAGGAGTGTGAGGTGAGGCAGGTGATGAGGAAGGTGAACCCAAGGAAGGCTGCGGGACCTGACGGTGTGTCGGGACGGGTGCTTAAAGGCTGTGCAGACCAACTGGCTGGAATCTTCACAAAGATTTTTAACCAGTCCCTGTCTCAAGCCACTGTCCCTCCCTGCCTAAAGTCCTCTACCATTGTCCCCCTGCCAAAAAGAACCAACATCAACACCCTGAATGACTACCGTCCAGTGGCACTCACACCGATCATCATGAAGTGCTTCGAGAGACTGGTGCGGAGTCACATCCTCGCTGGCCTGCCTGCTGAGCTGGACCCTCTCCAATTTGCCTACAAAGCAAAGAGGTCCACAGAGGACGCTGTATCCACAGCACTTCATGCTGCCCTGACCCACGTAGAGAAGCAGGGGAGCTACGTCAGAATGCTCTTCGTGGACTTCAGCTCAGCATTTAATACTATACTTCCCCAACGTCTGGTGTCCAAGCTAGCAAACCTTGGGCTCCCATCAGCCACCTGCAGTTGGATCCTGGACTTCCTAACAGGTCGCTCCAGAGGGTCAGACTGGGCCCCCACACCTCCACTGCTCTGAGCCTGAACACCGGATCGCCACAGGGTTGCGTGCTCAGCCCACTTCTCTACACCCTCTACACTCATGACTGTGTCTCCAACCACCTCAGCAACAAGATCATAAAGTTTGCAGATGACACGACTGTTGTTGGTCTCATCTCAGGCGGGAAAGGGGAGCTGGAGTACAGGGATGAGGTGAAGCGGCTGTCAGAGTGGTGCAAAGTCAATAACCTGCTCCTCAACACCTCCAAAACAAAGGAGCTGGTGATCGACTTCAGGAAGAACAAAACGGACATCCAGCCTCTCACCATCAGTGGGACCTGTGTGGAGAGGGTCCCAGTGGTCAGGTTTCTGGGCATGGAGTTGGAGGACAAGCTAACCTGGAGCACCAACTCCAAGGAGCTGTTGAAGAAGGCACAGCAGAGACTGTACTTTCTGAGAATACTCAAGAAGAACCGTCTCCCCTCAGACCTGCTGCAGGCCTTCTATCACTGCTCCATAGAGAGTGTGCTCACGTACAGTCTGTGTGTCTGGTATGGCAGTAGCACATCCGCGGACAAGAAGGCGCTCCAGAGGGTTGTTAGGGCAGCAGAGAGAACCATAGGCTGCCCCCTCCCCACTATGGAACAGATTTACACTTCCAGGCTCCACAAGAAAGTTTTGGACATTTTAAATGACTCTTCACACCCTGGCCAGCTGCTGCCATCAGGCAAGAGATACAGAGAAATAAAAACCAGGACAAATCGCCTAAAAAAACAGTTTTTACCCGAAGGCAATCATGGCACTAAATTCAAAGACATAAGAACTTCTGCTCTTGACACCACTTTGTTAACAATGTAAATTCTGTTGCGACACCTCCAAGCGCTGCGACCATCTTCTGATGTCTATTTATTTCTCATTTTGTACTATTTATTTCTTTATCTTTGTATGTTATGTATATACACATAACCTGCATCTCAACTCGAGTCGAGCAAATCTCAATCTCGTTGTAATCTGTTGATGACAATGACAAATAAATCTTATCTTATCTTAAAAATACTAATTGAATACATTAACTACTAGACATATTATCTGAAAACTGGATACTAATAATATTTTTCTTACTCACCACAGACAGCTATGTTCATCTCTTCGGAGGAATTACTGACTGGATTCTTGACTGAGCAGACCAGATGTCCTGAGATGTTTCGTCTCAGAACGATGATGTTGGTCTCAGTATTTCTAGAGAAGAGCTCAGAGTCTGTCAGGTTGTGTCCATCCAGAGCCCAGCTGTACTGAGGACTGTCACCTTGAGACACACAGGACACCTTCATCTGTCCCTGAGATAAACACTTAGGGACCAACTGGACAGAGGACACAGCAGCTGTGAGAGAAACACAAGAAAAATTATTTACAGAAAACAGTTTAATTTTTAATTTTGGTGGAAAACTGGAAAGTACAGATGACAAACTGAAGTACGTTGTAAAATATTTTTTATTTAATATAAGTAAAATGTGTATCTACGTCCTGTTGTGAAATGAAACAATGTAAAAGAGTAAAAAGTGAAAAATTTGGAATAGAAATATTTGATTACCTATAACAAATAGTTGCAGAGTTTTCCGTCCTGTGATTTTTCCATTTCCATCAAACATTTCAAGTTTATATTCACCGCTGTCAGTCCTTCTCAGGTCATTGATCCTGACTGATCCATTACTGGGAAAAAAGGGAATTCTGCCATCCTTTTTAAGAACTACATTATACCTCCAATATAGTATCACAGAGTTATTAGTGTTCCATAAGAATCTGGGTATTTCTGACACGTTGTCCACCAGCTGAACGTCTACTGCTCCTCCCAAAACTCCAAAACACTGAGCTCCATTTTGTCTGCCGTCACAGGAAGGTTTCCCCGCTTAAAGAAGCAACAAGAATAAGTGTATATAGTGCTTAAATAGTGCTCAAGTGCTTTAAAAAACAAGACTATTATTACTTTCTGAGGATGCTACACTGAAAGGTTTAACAAGACTGTAGACATTACTTGTGTTCATGGATGTCAGAAAGAGTATCCAACTGCAGATGTCACTATTGAAATTGAAAGCTAAGTTTTAATGTTGACTGTTGGAGTTTTGAGTCAGTTAGCTTATGATGTTAACCTTGGGGAAGATTTACCAGTCCTAGACAGTCTGGTTCAAGAAAACTCTGTGGCATATTCTTGTGCTGACATCACATATCGGAGGAAATAAATTTAGGACATCAAAACAACAATGTAGACAGGAGAAAAATAAAAACAAAAGCAGGTCAAAACCTCCTGAACCTGCATTGCCATTAACTCCATGTATTGATCTCCAGTGGCAAGTTCCTGATAACTTTAAAGAGAGTCAAGAAAATAATCCATCTTTTAAACCTCTCTTTAATAAAGCATACAAAGATGGTGAAAAAGAGAGTACTGTGGCGTTCAAGTTTAGCAGGAGAGCCTTTCATTATAAAGGATAAACTTTTGTATCTAGCAGACATTGATGAGCCCAGACTTGTTGTGCCAAAAGAATACCATTCAGTAATTCTGTATTTGGGTCACACTGTACCATGGTCAGGGCACCTAGGACAGGCAAAGATGTATAATTGCTCAGTGTTTTTGTTGGCCAGGATTATATAAAGATGTGGTTGAATACTGCAAAACATGTCATGACTGTCAGTTAGTAGCCCCCACTAAAGTTTCAGATAGTTGCAGACTTTACCAATAATGACTGTTCCTTATGAGAGAATCGCCATGGATGTCATAGGTCCTTTACCTAAGAGCAGTAATGGCCATAAATATGTGTTAGTCATCTGTGATTATGCAACCAGATATCCAGATGTTTATCCATTACATTGTCACAAGTGATAAAAACTCTTTATGATCAACTGGGTGTAAAAGGTATTCGTACTACTCCATACCACCCAGAAACCGATGGTTTGGTAGAACAATTTAATGGTACATTAAAGCAAATGTTGAGAAAGTTTATTGATGATACTGGCAAAAACTGGGATAAATGGTTGCCTTTTCTTTTGTTTGCATACAGAGAAGTACCACAAGCTTCAACTGGTTTTTCTCCTTTTGAGTTGTTTTATGGGAGACAGGTTTAGAGGCCCTTTGGACATGCTGAAGGAGAACTGGGTGGCTGGAGCGGCATCTGTATCCAGTGAAATGGCTTCACCAACAACAAACATCATCTCCTACATACTGCAAATGAGAGACAAACTGGAAAAATACAGAGAACAAGTTAAAGACCATATGCAGAAGGCCCAACACAAGCAAAAGTTATGGTATGACAGACATGCCCGTGAAAGAGAGCTGAAGACTGGCCAGAAAGGTTTAGTACTTTTGCCCAGTGGACCAAGTAAGTTGCTAGCTAAATGGCAAGGACCCTACACTGTGGTTAGAAGAGCAGGTCCAGTGACTTATGAAATTATCTGTCCAGAAAAACAAAAGTCAAAGCAACTGCTCCATGTAAATCTGTTAAAGGAGTATTATGAAAGAAATGTTCCAGAAATGGATGTGAAGCAGATCCAGATTGTACAAAATGGTCAGCTGAAGACAGTGCCATGTTGAAGGATGGAGGAGATGAAATGAGTCCATGCAGAGAATTGGCCAAAGTAGAGGCTCCAAAGCATCTGACTCATGATCAGTGGGAACAGCTGGGTGAGATTAAAAAATCTTTTCCATCCCTGTCTGCAGATGTAAATGGGCGAACTGATGTCATAATACACAAGATAACTTTGAAAGATACAACACCTGTTCATCTTAAGCCTTACAGGATTCCAGAACAAATGATGGCACCACTGAAAAAGGAGGCCCAGACTGATGCTGGAAATGGGAGTGATAGAGCCATCAAGAAGCGAGTGGTCAAATCCCATTGTGCTTGTTCCTAAGAAGGACTCAACTCAACTTCGCTTTTGTTCTGACTTAAGAAAGCTAAACAGCATTTCTTGTTTTGATTCTTACCCCATGCCATGCATTGATGAGCTACTAGAAAGACTGGGGAAGGCCAAATACATCACAACCTTAGATCTATGTAAAGGTTACTGGCAAGTGCCTTTAGATCCATCCTGTAAAGAATACACAGCATTTCAGATTCTAGGCATGGGTTTATTCCATTATACTGTTCTACCATTTGGTCTTCATGGGGCACCAGCTACCTTTCAAAGGTTGGTGGACATTATCCTTAATGATTGTTCAAAGTTTGCTGTGGCCTACCTGGATAATGTTGTGATCTACAGTGAGACTTGGGAGGATCACCTACAACATCTCAAGGCTGTGATGGCAAAGATCCAGAATGCTGGTCTCACTCTGAATGTGAGCAAGTGTACATGGGCACAAGAAGAAGTCAAATATCTGGATTACATTGTTGGCCATGGACAAATAAAGCCACAACTTGAAAAAGTAAAAGCCATTCAAGCAATCCCCAGACCCAAAACAAAGAAGCAAGTGAGATCATTAGCTTAGTTGGGTGGTATAGGAGATTTATACCCCATCAACTTGAGCAGCCCCTCTGACCGAGTTAACAAAAAAGTCTATTTCTAAAATCATGTGGAAGGATGACTGTGAACATGCATTTCAATCTTTAAAGAAACTGATCTGTTAAGCTCCTGTTTTGCAGAATCCTAACTTTTCAAAGCCATTTGTTGTTCATGTGGATGCTTTAAATGTTGGTCTTGGAGCAGAGCTGGCTCAGGGAGAAGCTGGTGAAGAAAAACCTGTAATTTTCTTAAGTAAAAACATGTTTGACTGGGATAAAACGTACTCCACAGTAGAAAAGGAAGGACTTGCAATAAAGTGGGCTTTGGACTCTTTAAAATATTACCTCCTAGGAAGGGAGTTTATTTTGCAAACCAAGCACAGACATCTGAAGTGGATGCACTCCAAGCAGCATCAGAATGCATGGATATTACGTTGGTGCCTTGCCCTTCAGCCATACCAGTTCACCATCCAGCATTGTCCAGCTAATAAGAAAGATCTTATTGCTGCCTACTTTTCTCGTTTGCCTGAGTTTTGTGAACCAGAAGGTGGAGGAAATTAGTAAATGTTAAGAAGCAATAAGGTTTTCTGTAATGTTTGAATTCTAGCATGTGTGTATATGATCCTTTGTCTGTGAAATGTTTGTTACCGTTTGGGTGTGTCCATGTAGTGACCATCTAGGAACCCTACTAAGGAAGAGGCCTGCCTCAAACCCAGCTCTTTAATGGAGGGAGCAGTGATAGCTGGAGTTTGATTGGCTGGAGGTAAACTGAGAAGGCAGGGATAACCAGTATATAGGTGGACTGCTGACTGTAGCAGGGGCTGTCTGATGGGAAAACTGCCATTTTGAACTGTGCTATGATGCTGGAGGCCTAATAAACCAGCTTTGATTGTTGTACAGCCAGGTTTGCTCATTTATTTATTTATTTTTTAAACTTTTTAAAATTTTGATTTGTAATTAATTTTGCACCATTTCCAATACATTTGCATGTACAGATGTGATGGAGCTTTACTCAACTTTACTTTCAGACCTGAAACCATTCCACACAATGTTAAAACCATGCCAACCAAGCTTGGAATGGTTCCAGGTCTCAAAATAATACGAAAATCACTTTTTGTGGACAAAATAGTAATTACAACATGGTGTCCAAATAAATTTAATGCCACCAAAAATCCTAGTGTGCTACACTTGTCTAGAAAAGATAAAAAGGTTATTTACAGGGGGTCAGCTGCACCGTGTGACAGCACAGCATTTTTACATCTGCAGGTCCACGTGCTGAAAGTCCTAAAAATAGTTTTTTGCGATCAGATGTGTACATTAACACCGCTACATTTAATACATCAAAAGACGAGAGTAAAAAAAATGAGCAAACACAAAAAAATAAATAAATAAATAAATAAAGCAAAAAGAAATTAGCAAGCTTGGCTGTACAACAATCAAACCTGGTTTATTAGGCCTCCAGCATCAAAGCACTGCTCCCTCCTCCCTCAGGGTTACAAGATGACCACTACAAGGACACACCCGAAAGGTAACAAACATAATTCAAACATTACAGAAAGCCTTATTGTTTCTTAACAGAGGACAAATGACTAATCTTTTTTAGCTACTGACAAAAAGAGCAGGAGATCCAATTAAATCTCACAGTAACAGACAGGTGGCAACATTGGCAACAACTGTTGATGTTGTCTGCTACACACAGGTAGCCAAACAGATCACCAAGCACAAGTAGTTTCTTCAAAACAGTTGGTACAATAACACTACTCCTAAAAGCTTTTCTTTTCAAATTGTTTCTGAAGTAAATGTAACTGAGTGAGAAAATACAAGTACAGTAGTTACTACTTACCTCAAACTACACATACAACATCGCATTGCAAACACTTTGCTGCCCTCTAGCGTCAGAGTGACGCTACACCTGAATGACTCTTAAGCCATTCAGACATTAAGGGGTTAAAACACAAGCCTGTTCCCGGAAATTAAGAGCTTTAAATAAGCTTGACCATTTCGGAGAAAAAGATATAAAATAAATATATACCATGCTGATGCTGATTAAGACATTTATCTAAGTAATAGTAGGAGGTGTATGCAACTATTTAACCTGGTAGGTAGAATTTAGAACAAATTCGGACTAGAGAAAATCCACACAAAATTTAAATTTGTATAGAAATTCTTAGTTTTAAACCTTGTTTAAGTTGTTAATTCCACACCAAAAAGAAAGGGTTAAAAGCAATATATACAAACAACATATGCTAAGGATGACTGGCACTGATGCAAATCGAATGCATACAAAGGAAATAGACTTTTTTGACTACCTAAGTAGTCAAAAATGAACTAATAGGAGGAAATTTAAACATAAACAAACATTAAAGCAGTGGTTCTCAAAGATTTTCTTCTGGGCCCCCCTATGGATTACAATAAAATCCCCCCCAAAAAAGAAAAAAAAAAGCATCAACTGGGCACACACATCGTTCAACTAGACATAAACCTATACACACATTTTGTTTTCAAACTCCACTGAAATTTATTTCACACTTCAGGTTGCATCACAACAAACAACAAACCATGTTTACAGTGAAACACTTTTGTGTAACTGTTTTATTGTTAGTTCTATACTGTAGAAGAGTACTCTTTGAGGTCAGTGTTATTTCAAACATATTTCTTCTTTTATTTGTAACGATATTCAACTTTGCTATCATCAATACATTTAAAAAAGCCTCTGTGCAAAATTCGGTTAAAACATGAACAGCTCCTTGAGAGTTTTTTTTTTCTTTTCATTCATCGCACCCCCCCTTGCAATGGCACTGCACCCCACACTTTGGGGCATTAAAGGTGTCACAACTGAATCCTTTAAGGATTTTACTGTCAGCTGTGTTTTTGTTTCTAAAAGTACAGGTTATATTAGAAAATGAGACAAAAAACACAACAATCAATTAGATGTTATGTGCAAAAATTGTAAACCACTCACCACTACAGACTCCTATCAGGATTAACTGCAGC
The DNA here is from genome assembly GCF_003331165.1 of Xiphophorus hellerii. Classification (NCBI taxonomy): domain Eukaryota; kingdom Metazoa; phylum Chordata; class Actinopteri; order Cyprinodontiformes; family Poeciliidae; genus Xiphophorus; species Xiphophorus hellerii. Next base: position 17,941,121 of record NC_045694.1, on the reverse strand, counting down.
TTAATCACAGCTTTCATGTCTCTATTCACCCAAGTCTTTGTTGATCAGTGACTGTTAGAAAACATAAATGTATGCAACAGCTGATGTACAGTATGTCCCATTAATGATTAGCTTCAGAAGAAAAACTGTGCAAATACCTTTCAGTTACGGGTGACATAAGGAAGGAAGCTGAGCAAACCTAAAAAAACAATAAAAAGAAGAAGAAAAAGTAAGAAGATTACATGTTTCCTGTAAGCCATTCTCCTACTAACTCTCTACAGAGTTAAAATGTATCAGATGAAGTCCCGCTTTGATGCATGTGTATTGCTGAAACACACAACCGATGACAAACAATGCCTCACGTTACACTGGACACATCACTGCTATATTTTGTGTGTCAATTTTCAAGATAAAAGAGCTACAAACCATCTTGCTTTGTGGATGGTTGTCAGTAGCTTGGTTAAGCATGAGAAAGCCGGAGAGCAAATTCACAATATAATTCTTCAATTAACCCCCGCCCTCCAGAAATTTCATAGAAATTTCCAAAAAAAATAAAAAGTTTCATCAACAAAGACACATCAGTCTCACACAGCAGAAAAGACTGAAAGCCATTGGATGAGTGAAATTCTGTCTAGTTAACTACAAAGAATCAGAAGAAGTCATAGAAAAAGAGAATTTAGAAGAATCTTAGTTTTTTAGAAAGACAGTAACCAACACAAAGCTGTCTGTCCAATAAGCACTTCACTCTCAACACACTAAAACATCAAATGTCTTTTTTGGCAAATGAAAAAGAAAGCACAACCACAACTGGTGGTCAACCTATTAGTAGTACTACCTTGGTTTCAAAAAGAGATGCCAGAGTTAAATAGGTTTCAATAGACCCTACTGTTTCTAGACATGGGTTTGACAAAAACTTTGTGACAATACTGAATACGCTGACTGTTTTACTATGTTTAAATATTTTAGAAGTATGATTTGTTTATTTGAAAAGGCTGTCAGTTTTAGTGCAGCAGCAGATAGGGAGCAATGAATGAAGCAATGAGTAATGAACTTTTGGGCAAAACAATGGACTGGACAGCCTCATTGCTTCATGAGGTTTACTTTGGCCATCACTACTTAACTCTGCATTTGTGTATTATGTGAACAAAAGGTTTTATAAGCAGTAGGAAAAGCCAAGCTGAAGCCTATTGAGCTTGTATGATATTTAATGTAGGTATCAGGTAGATTTCATAAACCTATAGGAACTGCAAGAAATTTTTTTAGAAAAAAGATAAGAGCTTTACCTGACAACCTATTTATCGATGCTGGTTTCCTTAATTTTGAGAGTTCGACGATCGGCTGATATTTACATGTGAAACCGATCTTATCAACCGGTTTTATCTACCTCGCCAAAGGTCTAAAAATCAACCATTGTCCTCTTTTGTTCTTCTGTGAAAAAGGTTTGACTGATAGATAAACCCACCAAGTCGTGACTGCACATCTACTTTTAACAATAGTCGCCAATGTTGCCAGTTCAGCAACTTTCTTGCTATTTTGAGCAACATTTCAGACAAAAAAAAATTGGTATTGGCCAAAATCGGAATCGGCAGGTCATGCTTTTTAAAAGATCGGTAATCGGTGTTCGGCCTAGAAAACTGCAATTGGTGCACTCCTAAAGAGAACCTGAATAGGGCAGTACGATGATATTGCAATACAGCAACCAGCTTGACGAACAGATTGGAAAATCCCTTTACAGTGATGCTACTACTTAATATCCATCCATCCATTATTTCAGCCTCTGACACAGGAAAAAAAGCTCAAAGTACTTCGGCTTCTCTGCTCTGATAGCAGCTAGTTGAGATGAATCAGTGATTCAATCAGGATGTCTACTGGGTTACCAGTTTGGAGAGTATAACTGGAATTTTCTCTAAGTGGGAGACAATACAGCAGTACCAGAACCTACTGGAAGGATTATACATGTATTTAACCTTTCTAACCTGGGAACACATGGTCATACATAGCATTGGCTAGCATGTAGCCTCAGAATAGGGAAGTCTTTATTCTTTGGTTCTAAATAACTCTTACACAATTACAGGGAGAACATTGGAAATAGAGTAGAAGAATGTTATAAATATAGCATTTATTTTCCCACAGTGGGGAAATTCAGGTTCAATACCAGCATCATATGTAGGTTCACAGAAAAAATCAAAAAGTGTTAAAAATATTTTAAATGCCATGACAGCAATAACACGCTGTTCAAGATTTTAAAAATAAATAAATACTTGTGAAGTAATCGGAAATGGAAACATGATGAACTTATGATGCAAGGGATGATGCAACTGAGTATGAACTTTTCTTTTTAGTTCAAAAAGTGAATGTATATTGAACAATAAAAAGACAACAGTTTACAATATAATATCTCAGTAATACAGTATATATTGATTTACAATATATACTCTATAGTATCTTCATTTTGACTGACTAAAAATATTTTTTGATCATTTTGTGCAGAAGAACTTAACTAAAACCAAACATACACAATCTCCTCAATTAGCAAAACTGCTTTGAATTAGTCTTTTTTCTAGTATTTTAGGTGACATCAATGCAGAGCATCAACAAATTAAACTTCACCATGATCAAATGCATTTGTGGCAACATCAGACATCCTGCATTATGAGCTTTTTAAGGGTTTGTAAGTTTTTCTAATGTAAAATCACAATAAAAGGGGATTCCAGCTTCTTCATCCGTCTGTTCTCAGAACATTGTACATTATTTGAACTGATATTCAGTTCATGATGTCTGTTTTAAAGAGCTGAAATCAGCCTGCAGACTTGATCTGGCCGTACTCCACATCCTCTTCCACTTTTTGCTTAACTGACCTCCTCACTGGCTTCTGCACTGTTGTAACAACAGCGTAGGTTAAATCGGTGGGCTCTTCCGTTTCTGAAAATGAACAATAAGTGGTCACTTACAGTTGGTAAAACTTAAAAAACATACCTATAGTACAATGACAGTTTTCCACAAATAAAGCTAGTATAATTTTTTTGACATTTGATTTGTACCTTTGCGTTTTTGTTTTTTCCTCCGTGCATAGACGACAATTAAACCGATGAAGAAAAGAAAAACGCCGCAAATACTTGAAGTGATAAGTCCAATTTTCAATGAGGAACTTCCTGTTTCAAAAGTATAGGCAAAAGGAAGCAAGTTAGCATAGAAAGAGAGAACACATCTGTGAAACTGTTCAAACATCCTGAACTTTGTTGCTCTGAGCCAAAATTCAGTTCTGAAATCTGATCAATTAGGAATAAACACCAGCTTCCTAAATTTAAGCTGTGAGTGCTACGAGTAAAAGATGTGTCACTTATTAAAGTGTGAATAAACAGTATAGGCGATAATTTGTTGGACTTGATGTTAAAGACAATTATGCATCACATTAGGAAGAAGGTATGAAATCAAAAATCTTTTCACTTGGTGTTCACAGGACAAGAACCAAACATGAGCAGGCAGCTTTTAGTTTAGTCTTTCCAGTTCTTAGTTATTAATTTGGTTGAAATACACAGTTTACTGCTTAATTCTTTATACAATAAGTTATTCTTTTTAATGTAATTTTCTTTCAGTACATTTACAACTTTCTATAGATCTTTTTGTAACACTTTGTGTATAAATGCTGGCATGCAAATAAACCTGTCTGACAGAAACTGTAAAAAAATTAAAACTTAATATAAGTTCTAGTAGAGATCATGAAAAGTATAATTTGACAGAGCTTTGATCAGCTAGATGTTATCCATATCATGTAAATTAAACCAATCTAATTGTATTTTCTTGTAAGGTATTTACCTTGAACAGACAAATGAAAAGTCTGATTTTCTGTCCGCTTCCCATCTGGAATCAAAGATTGTAAGGTTATATTCACCACCGTCACTGTGTTTCAGTTCATTAATCCTGAATGTTCCATTATTGGGTATAAAATCAGATCTGTCTTTTATTATATTTGTAACTGTTTCATTTAGTCTCCATCTTAGTAATGTTACTTTTTCCTTTTTCAACTCCAATCTAATTCCCAAAGCGTCGCCAATCAGCTGTAGAAACACAGTTTCTCCCAAAGTCACATTACATTGAACTCCATCATTTCTGGCATCGCAGTTAGCGGACAAACCTGAAATATAAAAAATAAAAAACATTTTTTACAATTAAAATTGTCATCTTCCAAACAGAAAAACTGAAATGAAAACAAAAGAATGAGTTTTCTGAGACAGTCAATACTCACCAGTACTATTATGCATTATGTCTTAGTGACAACCAGTCAAAGGCGTTGTCATTTGATTATTTAACTACTTTAATAGTGAGAACACATGTTGCTTATTTGAACGTTTGCATCAGCTTATTTATACATGCTAAAGAAATTATAAGACATTTTCTATATTTTCTTTTTCCATTTTGCATTTTCCAGTAGATTCTTCAGTCATACTTTCATATTTGTATCAGATAACCATAATTTTCATTATCTACATTTTCATAGCAGTCAACATTTATAGACAGATATCAGATAGAGATTAAGAGAACTGTGATTTAGCCTTTATTTTCAGGTCATACAAGCAGGGAAACATTTTAAGCATGCAGGGCAGTGTGCCCAGAGGACCGGGATTGGAAAACACATGTCAAGACAATAACATTATACTTTTGTCTTTCAACATTTCTATAATTAGTGTTATTTCTTTTGTGGATTTTTTTTAAAGTCATGTTTGTAGTTGAGAAAACTCCACTAAAACATAAATATTAACTAATAGTATGTCAACATGTTTCAGACATATTGCCCCACATTATTTAAAGAAATGAGGAAGAAGAAGATGTGGAAGATAAAAAAGCAGAAGATAGAACATGGAAGCTTTTTTGTGGTTTTGCTGCTCGAAAACTAAACATGAAAGGCTAAGCTGCTTAACAACATGAAGAACAATGATAAATGTATTTTAAATGTAGTTTTTATTTAAAGCCGTTTTCTTTAAAGTATTGCCAACGCTGTATCTAAAGCCCTGATAAAACCCTGATAAAGTAACATGAACAATATTTTTAACTCACCTTGAGAGACTCCAAGTAACATCAGCAACAGTCCAACAGCGGCTGCCATCTTTCTTTATTATTCAGGTTTGTAGATTAGCAGCTCTCAGTAAACTTTGACAGAATCGATGTTTATTTGCTTAGGAGGACCGAACTCATGTCACTGATGAACAACTGCATAGAGAGGGAATGGAGAGATCTAAAAAGGAAGTGAACATACTTAGACAAAGACGGAAGCTCATGACATCATCACGCAAAAATTATGACATTAATATTACAAAAACTGAGCTGTCAGAAAAACCCCCCACAAAGAGTGAATACTTGTATACTCAAATAAAATAATCTTTAAAAAAAATCAAGATGACTAGACATGTGATGGTTTTCTAGAAGCAACAGCTGGCACTTATTTAAACCTTTTTTTCTGTTTTTCTTTTTTTCCCCTTTGGCTAATACTTAATCAAAAGTTAATTAAACTTCAATAAAATGCTTTCCTCAAATTATTCATGAGTATATTCTGTATGAATTTCTACCAACATGGATATAGATCCACTTGGATTTCTACCAAAGTGGATTTTGTCACTTTGGTAGAAATCCAACACCAAAATATATTAAAAAAAAAACTACATACAGAGGGAATGGAGAGATCTAAAAATGAAGTGAACATGTAGGCTATTTAGACAAAGACGGAAGCTCACAAAATCCACACAGAAAAACTCAATATGACATCAATGACCTCAATATTAGAACAAACCAAAAAACACTAAGATGAACTTCATAATAATGCTCTCCTCAAATTATTTATGAGTATATGCTTTCTGGATTTTGTCACTTTGATAGAAAAGAACACCAAAAATATTTTATGCCAGGCTAACTAATTAGTCTCAACAAGAGGAAAATATAAAAGAGGAATAAGGTTTAGAAAAAATGTCTAACTGATGTGAAAAATTCTTGAAATATTAAGTTTAACACATGAAGTTTAAAAGTTCACTGCATATCAAAAGGACTTGGCAAAACTAGAGCAGACGTGGGACAAAGAGGCAAAGAGTTGAGCTAATCTAACTGGTGATTGATTTTGTTACAACTTGCTGAAGATATTCATAGGATTGTATCATTTTAGAGCAGACAGTTCTACCACAGAAAAACAGGAACTAAGCCTGTGTTCAACGTTTAGCTTGATTATTTTTAGACACCAGTGTTGAGCCATGTCTTTTCAAGTTGGGCTCCTCTAATAAACCAATTCCCACAGCAATTGTAACTGCTGACCTTTTTTTTGCTGTGACGAAGGTAATAACCTTAACTGAATAAAGTTAACTACTTAGTTTTATAGTTGATACTGACATCACACAAAAAAAAACAGCCAGGCTGTTGATGTTCCTGATAGCTCACAACACAATAACACCCAAGCATACGACACAGATTACGTTTCTTTGATTTGAACATATTCCACACAGACTACTTTGACTGTATAACAATCAAAGTGAACCACAACATGTTTCCTGCCAAACCCCCAGAATGAGAACCTGGTTCAGCGAGATAGTCTACAAATCCTCGCAAAATAACTGCAGCAAAATAAGTAATGTTACTCAACTTTAAAAAAATGTTAAAATAGTTGATTACCTATAACAAATAGTTGCAGAGTTTCCCATCCTGTTTTTTTTTCCATTTTCAAACATTTCAAGTTTACATTCACCACTGTCAGTCCTTCTCAGGTCATTGATCCTGATCCTGACTGATCCATTACTGGGAAAAAAGGGAATTCTGTCATCCTTCTAAAGAACTACATTATTCCTCCAATTGAGTGTCACAGACTTATTAATTTCCCAGACGAATCTGGGTATTTCTGACACATTGTCCATCAGCTGAACGTCTACTGCTCCTCCCAAAACACTGAGCTCCATTTTGTCTGCCATCACAGAAAGTTTTCACAGCTTAAAGGAAGAACAAGAATGACAAATAACTGGTAAATTTACTTTATTTCTTTACAAAATGAAGGCATTATATTAGCCACTGGACTACATATATTAAAAAGAAAATGAATCATTGTAATATTTTGTTCAGTTGTTTTAGATTCAGGAATCTGTTTTTGTTTTTCAGGAATTACATTATTTTAACAAAAATCTCAAAGTGACTCTTCTGCTCATTACCAATATATACAAAGGACAAAGCTACTCATTTTTTTTACATTTCTGATTAGGTTAAGACAAGTAAATAAAATTTTATTTATATAGCATCTTTCAGCAACCAGGCAATTCAAATGCTTTACATCAGGGGTGTCAAACTCAATTTCACCAAGGGCCACTTCAGCATATTGGCCACCCTCAATGGGCCACATTGACGGTATAAATCAGGAATGCCCAAGTGCAGTTCTCCAGACTGCAACTTTTAGATGCGTCCCTGCTAAAACATACCCCAGACAAAAAGTTGACTTCCCTCATTAGCAGCAACTCAGTTCTGTAGAGGCATATGAATGAGTCAATGATCCAGGTGTGTTAGAGAAAGAACGCATCTAAAGTTGCAGAGTGATAGGTCTGGAAAACTAGACTTGGTCAACCCTAGCATAAATGTATGAAAATACAATGTTAAAAATAAATTAAACAACACCTCATATTGTTAAATAACTGATTTTATGTATTCAAGTTTTAAATATTACATTTGAGTTTGCATGGATGTAAAATTACTGCTCAGTTTAAAAATGACAATATTTTTAAACTGAGCAGTTTAAAAATATGCTCAGTATTTTTAATCTGCTCAGCTAAACTTCGCTCTTTAGCTTGTTAGCTTGTCGATGTTTCAGTTTTATTCGCTGGGAAAATTATTCTTTGTCTGCTTTAAAGATAAGCAGACAAAGAATAAAAACAAGTTTTGATATTAACTCTCAACTTCATTCACAAAACTTTTTCGTTATTTCTTACACAACGAACATGTATTTCACATGAGAACAAAACAATGAGGTGATGTTGCCTGTCCTTGAACACAAAGCTGATCCTCTTCACCCTGTCACCAACTCACACACATCCTCATTGTAATAAACACTAAACAAAACACAATCAAAATCAATAAACTATATGCATATTCCAGTATACTGAGTTTTGGTTTTACATTCATTCTATTTAAATTTAGTTTGTTTGTGCTTACCAATGTTTTCTGGCCGGATGTCTGGCACCGTTTTCCCCTGGTCAGTTCGTCCATGTCTGGTTTTAGTTCTATTCTGTGGCAATCCGCACAATCCGTAGGTTTTTGTCAGTAATGCGCGATCTGTGCTTGGTCTTGTTTAAATTCATTATTGAAAACATCTGTTCGCACAGATAGGTGCTTCCAAACGTGGACAAAACACGAGCTGCATGGAGTATCAGGGGGCAGGAGACGGTAAAAGTCCTCGATTGAAACATCACGGAACTTCGCTCTTTAGCTTGTTAGCTTGTCGATGTTTCAGTTTTATTCGCTGGGAAAATTAATAATCAGCTCGAGGTGACTCTGCTGCACTCTAGTGGGGAGAAGCCGTAATGTTGGCTGGTAACAATCGGAAGGCATTATGGGAGATGTAGTTTGTAGTCAATTCGTGCTCAAAATATATTTTAAGTCAATCAATGGGGCTGTAAAACTGGGGGTGGGGGAGGGGGAGGGCCACATAAAATGACGTAGCGGGCCACATGTGGCCCGCGGGCCTTGAGTTTGACACATGTGCTTTACATCATAAAAACACAAAGTTACAAAGTCATAAAACACACATTTTGCACATCAGGTTATTGATTAATGTTTCATGATTAGGTTTCAAAAGCAACTCTAAACAGCTGAGTTTTAAGTGTAGCATATTTGTAAAGATAATATACTACATTTTCAATAAATGTAAATTGATTGTGACCAATGAGATCAATGGGCTAGGTTTCACAGAAGGTAGATGAGACTCATGAAGGAGCAGACAGACTAGAAGTTTGCAGTTGCGAGTGCCTTGTATTTATAGTGTGAAAAAGTATATACATATTAACAGTGGAAACATCCAAATAGCCATATAAAAATGCACAAGAGAAAGAAAAACAAAAAATAATAATTTATCAATCCCACAGTTCCATCATAAATGAACCCACACTCTTCAGTTCATCTACCCCAAGCTGGGGTTGATCAGAGGTCCCAAGTGCTTGGTGCAGTGCAGGTCATCAGCTGACCAAAGTCAGATCAGAGTGGGGACAAAATTGTTCGTTAGCTGCAAGGAGCCTCCTACCAGCCTGGCAGGAGAAGCAGAAGTCTTCCAGCACCAAAAGTGCAATCTTTCCTTGGGCTCTAGCTCGCCATCAAACCTGGCCTGAATAATAAAACAGGGCCATTTTCTCAGTATATATCGAAACATTCTAGTGTGCACACAAATTCATTAAATCTCACTCTTTGCACTATAAATAATTCTAAAACAGTCAATTTCAGTCAATATGCATTTTCAATAATTATAAAATTCAATATAAATTACATCCATGAAAAATCCAATAAATATGCACAATATAAATTAGTTAACATGAAATGTAAAAAACCTAATCTAAACAAGTGCTCAATAAATATTTAAGGCACCTTATTGTCCATCAAATGGGTTAACAGTCGGTCATTTAGCAGCTACACCAACAAACAGTGACAACGAGCTAATGCTAAATCACACAAGGAAACACTCACCAATTCCGCAGTTTTATCTCACACAAACAGATTTTTTTTCACCTCCTTTTTAGCTCTCAGTAGTTGGCTCCTACAGTTCAGCACATTATGTAAGCATCGTACAGATTTAAGGTGAATGATGATGAATGACACAACGCTCAACTAACCTGCAGCTCTGCTCCTCCCAACGCGTCCTAATGTTTCATACCTCCCCGCTCCTGCTAACATACCTAGCAGATAGGCTGCGATGGTACATGTGACACTGATACCCAACAGCGATTGGCTGTGTAGAAATCTCGCGAGAATCACTGATATTATATTAAAGATATCGCGAGATTTGAGATAAAGGGGGGTCAGGGAGTGGAGAAACCGGATAATGAGGGAACGGAAGTTAAAACTTACACCCGGATTACATAAGTCTAGATTTAAAGGAACTCAGTGTTTCAGCTGTTTTGCAGTTGTTTGGAAGTTTCTTCCAGATTTGTGATGCATAGAAGTTGAATGCTGCTTCTCTATGTTTGGTTCTTTTAAATAATATTTTTCAAGGATCATCAAATCATGTGATCATGGCAAAATGCTTTTGTCAAGCTTTTGTTTGTTTTAAATTAAAGACATTAATTGAATACATTAACTACTAGACCTATCATCTGAACACTAGATACTATTAATATTTTTCTCACTCATCACAGCCAGTTAAAGTTCATCCCTTCGGAGGAGTTACTGACTTGATTTGTGACTGAGCAGACCAGATGTCCTGAGATGTTTTGTCTCAGAATGATGATGTTGATCTCAGTGTTTCTAGAGAAGAGCTCAGAGTCTGTCAGTGTGTGTCCATCCAGAGCCCAGCGGTCACCTTGAGACACACAGGACACCTTCATCTGTCCCTGAGACAAACACTCAGGGACAGATGAACAGAGGACACAGGAGCTGTGAGAGAAGCACATGGAAAAATTAAGTACAGAACATAGCTATTTATTAATTCTGGTGGAAAACTGGAAAGTCTGTTGTAAGGTATTTAAATTTAATATAAGTAAAATGTGTATCTATACTACTTCATGTTAGGAAACAAAACAATGCAAAAGAGTTAAAACTGGAAAAAATTGAAAGATAAATAGTTGATTACCTATAACAAATAGTTGCAGAGTTTTCCATGCTGTGATTTTTCCATTTCCTTCAAACATTTCAAGTTTATATTCACCGCTGTCATTCCTACTCAGGTTATAGATCCTGACTGATCCATTACTGGGGAAAAAAGGGAATTATGTCGTTCATTGAACTAACAACAAGAGTTATTCATTTCCCAATTGAATCTAGATATTTCTGACACGTTGTCCATCAGCTCGTCCCAAAACTTCAAAACACTGAGCTCCATTTTTCTGCCGTCACAGAAAGGAAAAACAAGAACAAGAATTAGAAGAAGTAATGTATTTATTTTGTTAATCTTAGTCAAAAAAATTAAGGGATTCTTTAAGCCATTCACACATTTATAATACAAAGCACTGTGCATTTCTCACACCTCACTGACTTTTATCAGGATTGGGTTTTCTCTGTGTTGATTTGAGTTTTTCTGTGTGTTTATTTTGGATTTCTGTGCCTTTTGAGTCTCCGTGTTGTCCTGTCTACTCCTTGATTGTTCCCAGGTGTGTCTCATTCCGTGATTACCCTCTGTGTATTTAACCCCATCTATGTTCCTTGTTCCTCGTTGTACCAGTCTGTCAGTTGTCTTCCAGTCGAGTTTCAGTTACTACCAGTGTGAGTCGTTGCCTTTGTTCATCTGTGATGTCTGTATTGTTGTATATTTCATCATTAAATCACCATTGCCTTCACTGTAACCTGGGTCTACCGTGTTTATGCTCACCACCTCTTCCACAAATCATGACAGAAGGACCCAACCACAAACAAGGTCAGGTTGCGGCTTCAATGGACCAAACGGACCGAGAGGGACGGATCCGGCAGCAGTTGGAGTTGGCACAGACGGATCTCAACACGGATGTAGAGATCCTGCCTTCTCTGCTGCTGCTGGAGGAAATGAGATTGGAGTTGGACTACGATCGTATGAAGAACCAGTTTCACACCTCTTCAATAACCACCCCGACACCTTCCACCGCTTCCAAGTTTTCCCCGTCACTTCTGTCAAACAACTTTTTTGACATTGATTTCAAGGAGGATTTTTGTTACCTTTTTGATCAATCCAAAAGAGACTCATTTATGTTGGAAATAGTTTTTGAACTTTATGACACATTCAGAAGAAGAAGCAATTCGTCACACCCGCTGCCACCTCCGCTCCAGCCTCCCTGTCTCTTGCAGTTAAGGTCCCTGTGTCTGCTACTGCTGTGGAATCAGCAGCATGTTCCACCCCTGCTAGTGGGTGCTCTAACTGTGGCCCTCCTGAGTCTTCTCCCTGTGGCCCCTTGTTGACCCCTAGTGACTCCTCGTTACCTCCTAAAAGTGCTCCCTCCACTCACCACAGACCCCTAGTGCCCTCTCGTGTTTTACATTTTCTTTTGACTGTTTTATGCAAAATTTTTAATAACTAAAACAAATAGTAAAAATCATCTACGCATGTTTGTAAAGTAACCGTTACATTTCTATACTTTTATCAACACATTTACATTTTGCTAATGAACCTGAGCTGAAACACTTCCACATACTTCAGTCATATAGAACAAGTTTCTAACATTTCTGTTTTTATATTAAATGTATATTTTTCTATGAAATTATACTAATTTAATTAAAATACCATAGAATAAAATTTTATGGAGAAATCATGTAATCTAAGTATTTAACCACACGTTATTCATTTGTAACAGAATAAATTTGGTATCAGAAGAAAAGTTAAAAAACTCACCATGAGCGACTTGGAGTGACATCAGTAAGAATCCAATGACGGCTTTCATCTTTGCTCACAGATTCACTAAACCGCTGCAAGATTTTTGAGGTATTGATATGATTATTGATTATTTTGAGATATTTGATCCAGAATTTACATTTTATTCTGAACAACCTGCTGTGTGTCCTGTTAGTGATCAGCAACAGAGGAGAACTGGCAAAAACCTTGATCATATGAAATAACTGCAGTGTTCATGTTTTTAACTCACTGAGACGAGGAAAGGAAGTGATATGAGTCTTACTTCCCCTTTTAACCAACAACAAGTCTTTGCTTGTGTGTTGGAGTGAGAAGAAGAAAAAGAAAATGTTCAAACAGGTTTTAAGAAACATTTTGTAAACAGGTTTCTATATAATATAGAAGTGATGAATATTAAAATAATTTTTAAAGGGTGTGTCCATTACCTGAAAAAGCAATTTTGTTATTGTAACTGAATAAAAAGGCACAAACAATATTCTAACACAAATGATGACAGTAGTTTCAAATCAGAATTTGATAAATATCTTCTTAAAAAAAAGTATATTTATATACAATCAGAATGAGAAATCTTTATATAAACAAAGTTTATTTAAAATATTTTTGCTTAAACAGTTGCTAAAGTTTTTCAGTTTCTTTGATGAAAATGCTGAAATTCTACTGTATGAAATTGTATTTATTTTCAAAAAATTATTAAAATAAATATTTCTAAGTTTATACTCCAATATTTAGTCTCTGTGTTGTTGAAACAATTGTTGATAAACTTCCTTACTCCTCCAAAACTGATTAGACAACTGAAAATGCAGAATCTGTATTCTCTCATTAAATACTTTTTCTTATTTGTGCTTATATCGTAGAGTCAATATAGTCAATAATTTTGCACTCACAGCCATTCACACATAATACACTGATGGTGAATTTGGGGTTTAGTGCTTTGCTCGTGGCGATTTGATATGTGGAGGAAGATGAAGTTTAACCCTCAACTTTCAGGTTGCAGGAATCAATATTTGTCTTAATTTTACAGAAATCAAGCAATGAAATTCTGAAAATTATGTGTTTACTAACAATGTCAATACAGTTTCATCATCAGTGACATCAATAAATGGAATCAGGCCCAAACATTAAACAGTGTTGATTTTTTTTTCTGATGTACAAAGCAAGAAAGAAAAAACTGAACACTTGCAACTGGTTGTCACAAAGACTTGAGAATGAGAGAATAATAACTGGGGATAGTCCTGAATGAGTGATTTCTCCAATTTGAGGTAGATTTCTTCCTCTTTTAGAGTTAGGGGAGGTTTACAATCAAGAGATTTGGGACTTGAGATCCTTTTGGTTCCTTAGTTAATTGTGGGAGTTTAAGTATTGATATGTAGAGAAAGTTTACATTTTCTCAATTAGTGTCACTTTACCGGAGGAGAACTTTAAAAAAAAAAAAACCTGAAGTTTCACTGTATTAAATATAATGACCATGTGATGAAACTGTGACTTGACTGGACGTCTAAAGGTTGCCGAGTTAAAAATACCAGATATTACAGCAGAAAAGAGAGAAGCTGAGTGAACAGGATGCCATCACCACCATTTGGAGGAACAAAAGATACTTGTGTTTTATGAAAGTCCCACAATATGTCTGAAAAGATAACAAAGTTTAATGAAACACTTGCCATTTTTTCAGCTGCTTTTGATATTTAAAAGGAGTCAAAGCTGCTTTAGTTCTCTAAGAATAGTGTCAAAGGTTGCTTAACTCTAAAAAACTAGGTTCCTGTAACATGTAGTTTATTTATTGTACACACATTTAAAACAGTCCAAGTTGCATCAAGAAAAACAAAAACAACTTCCATGTTTGCTTCACGTTCAGCTTCTGTTCATTCACTCAGCTGCTTTCAGATGTTAATAACGTATCTTTGTCAAATATCTAGAGCTGTACAAAGCCTATTACACAGAGCCCAGTGTTTGCACTTTATAAATTGCTTCAAAAAACCTGCAAGATCCTTTCAAATGCAGAAAATTATGTTTCAACTGCTGTCCTGTGTGTTGGTGTGGTTAACCATTTTCTCTGAGGCTGCAAGGTTCCTTTATTACATTTTAGCTGGAGCCTTTTCTGTGAAGTTTATATTTTCCTCTGCTGGTTTTGTATGACTACGACTGTTTACTTCAGTGGTTCCAACACATGTAAGACGTCCTTAGAAGTAAGTTAGTATAAGTTTAGTGTGAGATACATACAAAAAACAGGAAATCGTGGAGGGGGCAAACACTTATTCACACCATTGTATGTCATAAGAAGCTCATGGTACAACTCAGTAATAGATGAATGCTAATCCATTGAAAGCACAATAAATTGGAAAATACATAAAAAACATGAGACAGAATGTTGACAATATATAACACAAGAAAGAAATTAAACTAAAACCTTCACTTTAACATAATTGAAATAAGACACTTTGGAATGTTGCACGATAAAATGCTCATGAAACATGGCAGCCAATCCCAGAACTACTTACATGTTTATGTTTGTGAGCTTATGTTGAATTTTTACAAATTAAAGTCATAATGT
Source organism: Xiphophorus hellerii (assembly GCF_003331165.1). Classification (NCBI taxonomy): domain Eukaryota; kingdom Metazoa; phylum Chordata; class Actinopteri; order Cyprinodontiformes; family Poeciliidae; genus Xiphophorus; species Xiphophorus hellerii. The sequence goes on along the minus strand of NC_045694.1, from coordinate 17,926,059 downwards.
CATCCATCTAAGATGCAGAGTTCAGTTGAACCATCAGAATAGAGTCCTCTGGATTCTCCACTGTGGGTGGGATGGCAGAGAGTTTGGCTTTTTCATATTTCTTTTGCTTCCAAGTGAAGTAGAGACAAAGGCCAATTAAAGGAAGAACCACAGCAATAGTACGCAATCCCAAAGTGAGCCAGGAGGAAGGACCTGTTTAAAGACAAAAAAAACTTCATTAGTTTAATTAAACTGATGAGTTTTCATCATAGATTGTTAGATTGTATTTTTTTGTTGGATGAACTCCAGCCGTTCTCACACCAGAGGATGAGGTAATATGTGTGATTTATAGTCATTTTTACTTGCTACTATGCCAAAGCTGATCATTGTTGTTAGGGCTGCTATTTGCTATTTGACTGTGTCTTCTTAAACAAACTACAAACTTCTAATTATTTATCTTTTTTCACTCACCACAGCCAGCTAAGCACTTACTAATGTACCAAGGTTGATGATTGGTGCTAGGGCTTCTAGCAGAAGTATTTGACTGTGCCTTCTTACCCACAATAGTATATTTAGTTGTTGGAGGGACTGTTGTTGGTTCAACACACAGAGTGTTATTTTCTTTATACACCCATTTAGCTATTTGTGTCCCATTGGAAGTGCAGTTAATGAAAATGAAGCCTAGAAGCAAACAAAATTACAAATCATGTATGGATCATAATAAAAATCTCACAAAGTGACTCTTCTGTTCATTACCAATATATACAAAGGACTTCCAACCCATTTTTTACATTTCTGATTAGGTTAAGACAAGTAAATCAAATCAAATCAAACTTTAATTGTATAGCACATTTCAGCAACCAGGCATTTCAAAGTGCTTTACATCATAAAAACACAAAGTTACAAAGTCATAAAACACACAGTGAACAACATTTTGCACATCAGGTTATTGATTAATGTTTCATGATTAAGTTTCAAAAGCAACTCTAAACAGCTGTGTTTTAAATCTAGGTTTAAAGTAACTCAGTGTTTCAGCTGTTTTGCAGTTTTTTGGAAGTTTCTTCCAGATTTGTGGTGCATAGAAGCTGAATGCTGCTTCTCCATGTTTGGTTCTGGTAAATAATATTTTTCAAGGATCATCAAATCATGTGATCATGGCAAAATGCTTTTGTCAAGCTTTTGTTTGTTGCAGGGATCCATACAGTAGATTTTCATGATGAAAATAGAAACAATATTTCAATTTTAAAAAATAAAACACTACTACTACTACTAATAATAATAATAATAATAATAATAATAATAAATGAATTCTATTTAATTAACTAATTTCTTCTTAATGTAATTTTTCTTTCAGTACATTTAAAACTTTCTAGACTGCTTTGTACCACTGTGTATAAATGCTGGCATGCAAGTAAACCTGTCTGACAGAAATAAAAAAAAATAAAACCTAATATAAGGTCTATCATGAAAAGTATAATTTTACAGAGCTTTAATCAGCTAGATATATTATCCATATCATGTAAATTAAACCAATCTAATTTTATTTTCTTGTAAGGTATTTACCTTGAACAGACAAATGAAAAGTCTGATTTTCTGTCCGCTTCCCATCTGGATCAAAGATTCTAAAGTTATATTCACCACCGTCACTGTGTTTCAGTTCATTAATCCTGAATGTTCCATTATTGGGTATAAAATCAGATCTGTCTTTTATTTCATTTGTAATTGTTTCATTTAGCCTCCATCTAAGTAATGTTACTTTTCCCTTTGCCAAGTCCAATCTAATTCCCAAAGCGTTGCCAATCAGCTGTAGAAACACAGTTTCTCCCAAAGTCACACTACATTGAACTCCATCATTTCTGGCATCGCAGTTAGCTGACAAACCTGAAATATAAAAAATAAAAAACATTTTTACAATTAAAATTGTCATCTTCCAAACACAGAAAAACTGAAATGAAAACAAAAGAATGAGTTTTCTGAGACAGTCAATACTCACCAGTACTATTATGCATTATGTCTTAGTGACAACCAGTCAAAGGCGTTGTCATTTGATTATTTAACTACTTTAATAACAGTGAGAACACATGTTGCTTATTTGAACATTGGCATCAGCTTATTTATACATGCTAAAGAAATTATAAGACATTTTCTACATTTTCTTTTTCCATTTTGCATTTTCCAGTAGATTCTTCAGTCATACTTTCATATTTGTATCAGATAACCATAATTTTCATTATCTACATTTTCATAGCAGTCAACATTTATAGACAGATATCAGATAACATATATAATAGAGATTAAGAGAACTGTGATTTAGCCTTTATTTTCAGGTCATGAAAGCAGGGAAACATCTTAAGCATGCAGGGCAGTGTGCCCAGAGGACCGGGATTGGAAAACACGTCAAGACAATAACATTATACTTTTGTCTTTCCAAATTTCTATAATTAATGTTACTTCTTTTGTTGATTTTTTTAAAGTCATGTTTGTAGTTGAGAAAACTCCACTAAAACATAAATATTAACTAATATTATGTCAACATGTTTCAGACATATTGCCACACAATGATTTAAAGAAATGAGAAAGAAGAAGATGTGGAAGATAAAAAAGCAGAAGATAGAACATGGAAGCTTTTTTGTGGTTTTGCTGCTCGAAAACTAAACATGAAAGGCTAAGCTGCTTAACAACATGAAGAACAATGATAAATGTATTATAAATGTAGTTTTAATGTAGTTTTTATTTAAAGCCGCTTTCTTTAAAATATTGCCAACGCTGTATCTAAAGCCCTGATAAAACCCTTATAAAGTAACATGAACAATATTTTTAACTCACCTTGAGAGACTCCAAGTAACATCAGCAACAGTCCAACAGCGGCTGCCATCTTTCTTTATTATTCAGGTTTGTAGATTAGCAGCTCTCGGCAATCTTTGACAGAATCGATGTTTATTTGCTTAGGAGGACCGAACTCATGTCACTGATGAACAACTGCATAGAGAGGGAATGGAGAGATCTAAAAAGGAAGTGAACATACGGGCTACTTAGACAAAGACGGAAGCTCATGACATCATCACACAAAAATTGTGACATTAATATTACAAAAACCGAGCTGTCAGAAAAAAACCCCACAAAGAGTGAATACTTGTATACTCAAATAAAATAATCTTTAAAAAAATCAAGATGACTAGACATGTGATGGTTTTCTAGAAGCAACAGCTGGCACTTATTTAAACCTTTTTTTTCTGTTTTTCTTTTTTTTCCCCTTTGGCTAATACTTAATCAAAAGTTAATTAAACTTCAATATAATGCTTTCCTCAAATTATTCATGAGTATATTCTGTATGAATTTCTACCAACATGGATATGGATCCACTTTGGATTTCTACCAAAGTGGATTTTGTCACTTTGGTAGAAATCCAACACCAAAAATATATTAAAAAAAAACTACATACAGAGGGAATGGAGAGATCTAAAAATGAAGTGAACATGTAGGCTATTTAGACAAAGACGGAAGCTCACAAAATCCACACAGAAAAACTCAATATGACATCAATGACCTCAATATTAGAACAAACCAAAAAACACTAAGATGAACTTCATAATAATGCTCTCCTCAAATTATTTATGAGTATATGCTTTCTGGATTTTGTCACTTTGATAGAAAAGAACACCAAAAATATTTTATGCCAGGCTAACTAATTAGTCTCAACAAGAGGAAAATATAAAAGAGGAATAAGGTTTAGAAAAAATGTCTAACTGATGTGAAAAATTCTTGAAATATTAAGTTTAACACATGAAGTTTAAAAGTTCACTGCATATCAAAAGGACTTGGCAAAACTAGAGCAGATGTGGGACAAAGAGGCAAAGAGTTGAGCTAATCTAACTGGTGATTGATTTTGTTACAACTTGCTGACGATATTCATAGGATTGTATCATTTTAGAGCAGACAGTTCTACCACAGAAAAACAGGAACTAAGTCTGTGTTCAACGTTTAGCTTGATCATTTTTAGACACCAGTGTTGAGCCATGTCTTTTCAAGTTGGGCTCCTCTAATAAACCAATTCCCACAGCAATTGTAACTGCTGACTTTTTTTTTGCTGTGACGAAGGTAATAACCTTAACTGAATAAAGTTAACTACTTAGTTTTATAGTTGATACTGACATCACAAAAAAAAAAAAACAGCCAGGCTGTTGATGTTCCTATATATATTCCTTTATTTAACCAGATAAACCCCGTTGAGATCTAGATCTCATTTTCAAGAGGGAAAAAAAATTGCAATACACAGCAACCTGGTTACAAGATAAAAACAATTAATACATATGCACAAGTATAAAACAATAAAAACAATGACACTGTTTCATAGAATCTTGTTGCCTATCTTTAAGAACTGCTCGAAATAAGTCCAGTGAAATCATTTCCGACATCTTAAGTTCAGACTGCAACTGATTCCACTCTGTGGGGGCCAACACACTGAATGCCTACTTCCCTTTTTCAGTTCGAAAGCGCGAGACATGCAGAAGAATAATGTTATTGGAGCAAAGAGAACGAGAACTGACAGTTCTATGTAGGAGAGTGGATACATATGCTGGGGTTAGACCGAGTAGAGATTTATATATCAGGATCATTAAATGATTGTTTCTCCGTACACTTAAAGGAGGCCATTCAGCTTTTGCATACAAATCACAATGATGTGTCAAACGTCGACTACCGGTTATAAATCTTAAAGCGCAATGATACACAGTATTTAATGATTGAAGGCATTTGGTCGAAGCATTCATACTGTATATAAAACATCTCCATAATCCAAAAGTGGCAGGAATGTCGCTGCTACCAATTTTCTTCTAGCTTTGAGTGTAAAACAAGATCCATTTCGATAATAAAACCCAATTTTCATTTTCAATGTTCGTAGTAGATTTGCTATGTGATTTTTAAAAGAGAGTTCATTATCTAGAATAAAACCAAGATATTTATAATTACTGACAAACTTGATTTGTGCTCCTACAGCAGTGGTAAGCAATAGGGTGGTTTCTGGTAGTTTTCTAGCATGTGAGAAAACCATTGCTTTTGTCTTGTCCACATTCAAAACAAACTTCAGAGTTTGTAAACGTGTTTGAACTACATTAAAAGCAGACTGCAAATACTGTATTGCCTGCGATAGTGATGCAGAATAGCAGTATATTATTAAATCGTCAGCATAAAAATGGTAAAAAGCATTTGACAGATTGTCACACAAGTTATTTATATAAATAGAGAATAAAAGCAGACCCAGAACTGAGCCATGAGGTACGCCATTTAAAATAGTGAGAGTAGAAGAAGTGACACCAGCCAATTGAACTCTCTGGGTTCTGTTTGACAAATAATCAGCTACCCACATGGTAGCTTGATGTGAGAGCCCAATCCTGCGTAGAATTGCAATTAAAAGCTTGTGATTTACTGTGTCAAATGCCTTTGATAAATCAATAAACAAAGCAACACAATGTTTTTTGTTATCAAGAGCCTGGATAAGCTCATTACAAACCTTTAAAGTGGCAGTAATAGTGCTATGTTTTTTTCTAAAACCAGACTGTACATTTTGTAAAACACAATTAGAATCTAAAAAATTCTTCAATTGATTTGCAACTAATTTTTCAAAAATTTTTGCTAAGATACGTAGTTTAGAGATTGGTCTGTAATTGTTTACCTGTGATGATTCCCCACCTTTGAATAGAGGCAAAACAAATGCTGATTTCCATACACTAGGGATTTTGTTAGAGATTAGACTTGTATTAAAAATATGAGACAGTGGCTCTGCTATAAACTCTGCAGCCAACTTTAGAAAAAAAGGATCCAGATTATCTGGCCCCGCTGATTTTCTGGTGTCTATGTTTTCCAGTTCTCTGAGAACCTCAGCTGTACAAATAGGGGAAAAGTTAAAGATGGTGGAGTTACACTCATTATTCAAAAACAGTTCATCAGTATTTACATTTTGGCTAAATGAATTTAAATCATCAAATAGAGAGGAATAAAATGCTCATAAAATAATTTAAAATTTCTAATTTATCAGACACCATTTTACTTTTTTTCCAAACAAAATTTGGAAAGTCACTCAGTGGTGCTTGCTCAGTAGCTGATTTAACTGATTTCCAAAATTTCTTTGGATCATTTAAATTTTTTGTCATTTCGGCAAGGAAATAAGTTTGACTTTGCTTTCTTGATTAATGAGGTACGTTTATTTCTCAATTTCCTAAATCAAAGCCAGCTCTCCTCAGCATTGTTTTTTCTTGCCCTAGCCCAGGCTGCATCTCTTTGTTTAAGCAGAGCCAGAATAGCTGGTGAACCAAGGATTATTTCTCCCCTTCACCCTAATTTTACATTTAGGAGCATGTTTATTTATTAGTCTTGAAAACTCTTCATAAAAATACTGCCAGGCAAGGTCTACAATATCAAAAAGAGAAACCCTATTTCAGTTAAAAAGTAGCAAATCATGAACAAAAGCTTGTTCGTTTAAGTGTTTTAGATCTCTTTTGAACAAGATAAGTGGCTTGGGTTTTAGTAACTTAAGATTTCTAACTGCACCTACTGCACAATGATCACTAAGGTCATTTGCAAAAACTCCTATCCCCGTATATTTATGCGGAGCGTTTGTCATAATTAAGTCTAGGAGAGATGATTTTAGAGGACATTTGTTATTAGGTCGGGTGGGATAGTTAATTAACTGGGTGATGTCTAAAGAATCACACATAGTTTTTAAGCTATCTGAAGATGCTGTCAACCAATCTAGATGTAGATCTCCAAATAAAACGAATTCATTGTTATTTAGGTCAGCTAAATATTTGTACAAATTAGGAAGTGCATCACAGCCTGCAGAAGGTGGTCGATAACACCCTATAACTGTAATATTCTGAGCCTTAGTGAATTCAATTTTCAAGGCTAGAAACTCAAATTGTTTTGGAATGGATAGAGAAGACAGAATGTGACATGAAAATTGTTTTTTACATAGATGGCAACACCGCCACCTTTCTTGAGGCGATCACAACGAAAAACATTGTAACCTTCTAAGGAAATATTTTTATTTGTAATGGATTTATTTAACCATGTTTCCGTCAAAACTAAAATATCCGTATTGGTTGTTTCAATCCAGATTTTAACCAGGTCTATCTTAGGCAATAGACTGCGAGAGTTAATATGTAATATACCAAGCCGTGATCTGGTTTTGAATTCTGCTGGTGTATCAAAGTTATTGAAAATTGGACCTGGATTCGGTTGCACATTACCAGATAGTAAGAGTAAAAGTAGAATAAGTCTTTTCCATTGACCATTTACATTTGATACCAAGTCATTACTCCTGTTCTGAGCAAGATGTATAAGAGAAGATTCATTTAACATAAAACAGTTTCTTAAGACAGACAAGCACATTAGATGAACTAGGTTATCTGTTGGCATTTGATTAAAGTAGTACCAGTGAGTAATAAAATCTGAAGGAGTCTAAATTGTCTGATCGAGGGTCATGTACCAGGAATAATTCTTGAAGGTGTGAGCTGAGTTGTTATACAAGTCCACAGAAGACTTTGGCGCATTTTCAAAGGTGTAAACACCTGAGAACAATATCAGAAAGAGTCTCATTATACTTATCTGACCAAATGTCATGTCCTGCCTTCACTTCTTCTTGGGAGTTCAGGAAATTTTACAATGTAACAAACTGAGATGGTGTTACCAAGCGGAGATGACAGTTAGCATGTAGGGCCACTGGCTAGCAGGCAGAGGTGGTGGCTGACGACGGTGGCTAGCAGTCAGAGCCGACAGTAGCTAGTAGTCAGAGCCGACGGTGGCTAGCACTCAGAGCCGACAGTAGCTAGCAGTCAGAGCCGACGGTGGCTAGCATTCAGAGCCGACAGTAGCTAGCAGTCAGAGCCGACAGTAGCTAGCAGTCAGAGCCGACAGTAGCTAGCAGTCAGAGCCGACGGTGGCTAGCAGTCAGAGCCGACGGTGGCTAGCACTCAGAGCCGACAGTAGCTAGCAGTCAGAGCCGACAGTAGCTAGCAGTCAGAGCCGACGGTGGCTAGCACTCAGAGCCGACAGTAGCTAGCAGTCAGAGCCGACGGTGGCTAGCATTCAGAGCCGACAGTAGCTAGCAGTCAGAGCCGACAGTAGCTAGCAGTCAGAGCCGACAGTAGCTAGCAGTCAGAGCCGACGGTGGCTAGCAGACAGAGCCGACGGTGGCTAGCAGACAGAGCCGACAGTAGCTAGCAGTCAGAGCCGACGGTGGCTAGCAATTAGATCCGACGGTGGCTAGCAGTCAGAGCCGACGGTGGCTAGCAGTCAGAGCCGACGGTGTGGTAGCAACAGCCAGTGCTTGTAAAAGTTTCTTTCCAGGCTGAGTTTTTTAATTTTTTTTTTTTTTTTTTTTACTACAGCTGCATAATCAGTTGTGAGGCTCCTTAAGCTCCAACATTTTCCCTTTAGGTTAAATGTTGGATTAAACCTAAAATCCCAAATATTGTCTAAAACTTGCAAAGGTAAGTGGAGACACTTTCTTCAAACGCTCCCTTAGAGACATTTCCTGGAGAAAAAGAGACCTTTCCTAGAGAAAAAGGAACCACCTCTGCCTGCTAGCCAGTGGCCCTACATGCTAGCTGTCATCTCCGCTTGGTAACACCATCTCAGTTTGTTACATTGTAAAATTTCCTGAACTCCAAGAATAAGTGAAGGCAGGACATGACATTTGGTCAGATAAGTATCCTGATAGCTCACAACACATTTACACCCAAGCATACAACACAGATTACGTTTCTTTGATTTGAACATATTCCACACAAACAGACTACTTTGACTGTATAGCAATCAAAGTGAACAATCATGAATTAAGTCCACACAAACTGTTTCCTGCCAAACCCCCAGAATGAGAAAACTGGTTCAGCGAGACAGTCTACAAATCCTCGCAAAATAACTGCAGCAAAAACAACTTTAAGAAATGCTATTCAACCTTAGGATGAATCTGTCAATTATCCATCTATTTGGCTCAAAGGTGCCAATGATTTAATTATTTTGAGAAAGGGTAAAACCAATAACTGGTTTTGTGCTCTAGAGCTCCTGGAACTAAGATAATTATCATTATCCTACCAAACAAATAAAGAAAATACTCACTGTTTTTAAATCAAATTATGATAGACTTGATGCAAATATCTAGTGGTTGTTTAGTTTTAACAATGAACGTATTCAACTGCTGTCACAAAAGTGTTTTTTATTCATTGACATTTAATTGTTATTACTGCTTTTATTCATGGAAATACTTGATGCCTTCTCTGAATACCTGAAACACATTGATGTTTCGTAAGCAGATCAGAGAAACATGTATGTGTTAGAACCATTCATCAACAAGCCTGCAGACATTTAGAAAAAAACAAGTGCTGATTAATATAAAGGCTGTGATTGAACTCTACATTGTTGCAATTAATATGACCACTTAATATGAAAATGTGCAAGTCAATTATCAATGCATGCTATGTCATATTTGGCCACATGGAGGCGTATCAGAGCACAGAGACAAGAATAAGTGTATTTGTCTCTGTTGGCCAGCAGAGGGAAACCTTGCTCCAACTGAGGTGGATGTTTTGTTTTAGGCCAAAAATTATGAGCCAATTCGTATTTAGGCTGATTTTTTTTTTCAACTAAAAGGCAAAACAAAACATTTGACAGTTTTGAGTCCATAACAGATTCTAATGTTTATTGTTTCAAACATTCTGGTTCAATCAGTAATTGATTACATGTAAAAGAGGAGTATTCGAAGTGTCAATATGTCAGTTTAGCATGCATCCTCCATACCTGATTACCCTTGCACGGTCGGAGGAGCCGTTTCCTCTCTCTAGTGGTCACTGGGTGAGAGGCAGGGTACACCACTACCACAGCCTTTAGTTCTTGGTCAACTTGAATATTTTTCAGCTATTTGGTCAAGTGTTTCCAAAACATTTGGGTAAAGCGCAAGTAGCTCAAAATAAAGCTGCAAAACTCGGACCTAATTTTAGAATGAATGCAAAGTTTATGCATCAGTCCCTATTATGGGTGAAAGTCTGCAACAGACTAACATGCAGCCTTGTTCTTTCCTTACACAAAATGTGGACTTCACATAAAACATTTAGCCTTTGTTAATGGCATAGTGGAAGTTTAATGAAAAAAAGGAGAAAAACCTACAGAACATGAGAAAACCAAACAGGTACTTAGCAACAGGAAATCATGGGAAGAGAAAGAGTTAAATACTGAGGCATATGATTACCCGAGTGAAATGAGTCTAGTAGCAGAATCAGTCAGCAGTGATAGTAACATGCTAAGGAAACTGAAGTAAAAGGTGACAATAAAATTCAGATACTGGAACAACATGACTTAAATTTAAGCAGGAACTGATATCTATATAAATATAAGTAAAGACTGCAAGTCAGAGCTGAAAATAAATTCAGACACAGAGAAAAAAAGCACAAGGGATTTTAAACTAAGGAATGCACATAATAAAGAAAGGAAATGAAACAGAACAGTAGCTAAGTTGCTTAGTTATGCATGTTTGTTGCATTTGTAGTTGTAAAAAGATTTGTTTTCCAGTAACCAGTAACAGGAAGCGAGAGGAGGAACAAAACATTTTAATGCATATGACTGCACCCAGATATGCATTCTAAACAGTCTGAGAATCAGACAACAAACCTTCTAATAAGGATGGATGGATGGAGATTGCTTCACATCCTCCTTGTTTCTGTTGTTTTGCAGTCGCTGTAAACTTCTGTCAGTGGAAAAAATACTATTTCCAAGCACTGTTCAGGTGAAATCACTCAGTCAGGTTTATTCATATATTGTGCACAATACAGAGAGCTTGTAGGACAATCAGTAATGAAGCAGGTCTGGATGAAAAGCTCTGCCAGGCAGAGACAACACATGAGTTTTATACAAAGGGATAAGGGATCCTAAGCATGGGAAACAGACTGGTTCCCATGCAGCTTTGAAAAACAACGTCCAACCTTGTACATATAACCAAAATAGTTTAACTTGGTGGGAATATACTGGAACTTAGAATAAACATATAGCAATACAACTAGCAGGTGTGACCTTACTTTAATTTTTCCACTACAACTTCCTAAATTCTTTACATAGGTTTTTTTTTCAGAGATTTGCATAGATACTCTCATCCACATTTCCATACACACTGTTGTCCATATTTCCATATGTCACATCATCAGACAGCCGAGGTTGCTTTTTAACTTTGCCATACTCCGCTTGGGTATCTTTTCTCAGCTCCTGTCGCCTCCTCCCCTGATCAGCATTGGTCCATTTTTGGTCATAATTATTTTCTTCTGAAGAAGACCAGCAAGGAGAGGAGAAGAAAAAACATAATAATTATAAGCTTCATGTTTGCTGATGAAAACTTAGCAAATTGAGATAAATGGTACCATTGTGGTTTGGTTTTTTCCTCTTCACACAGAAAATTCCTATGCTGACAACTAGCATAATTAGCAGAGCTCCAAGTGCACCACTTGTTATTGGCAATAGCACTGTTTAAAAGTGAAGAAAAAAATAAATTTTTAAGAAAGGTAATGTGATTTCATAAATATTTGTAATTAAAGAAAGAAATAATAATACTCTCTACAAAAGAAGCTTTCACTTCATAAAATACCAACGTTGTTCAAGAATAGATCTAAAGTTGTGTTTCTAAATCTGTCGTCTTACCCATAATATTATGTCTCTCTGGTAAAGGTTCAACACACAGAGTGTTGTTTTCTTTAAACACCCACTTAGATATGTGTATACCATTTGAAGTGCAGTTCACAAAGTCTGTATTCAAAAAGAGCAAACAAAAATTATTATTTACGTGGTGATCAGAGTTATTAGTTTCAAATAATCTATTTTTGACCAGAAATTCCCACTCACCACAGGTAGATGTGATTTTCTCTTTGAGAAGAAAACTGAAGTTAGTCCTGACTGAGCAAACCAGGCGTCCTGCAACGTTTGGTCTCAGGACGATGGTGTTAGACTTAATATTTTCAGAGAGAAGCTCATGGCCTGACAGTTTGTTTCCATTCAGAGTCCAGCTGTATTGAGGATTGCTCCCTCCTTCAGAGAGACAGGACACATTCACCTGTCCTTCAGACAAACACTCAGCGAACAGATGGACAGAGGTCACAGGAGCTGAAGGAGAAATTACAACCTGCTTTATAAAATATTTAATTTTCATTGAAGAGCAGAAAAGGCATTAGTGGTAGAATCATGCTCCCTGTTGAATAAGGGATACATTATGTGTCTCAGTAAAATATAGGAATGAACTTTGACTCACCTTCAAGAAACAAATTAAATGTTCGATGTTCTTTCTTCCTTCCATTAGAATCAAAGATTTCCAGAACATATTTACCACCATCAGTCATCATGAGATTATTGATACTAAATGTACCATTACTTGGAATAAAGAGATATTTATTTTGAAGAGGACCCGAAATAACATAATTCTTTTTTATTGTAAGGATTATTGACGTTGTATGTGTTATTTGATAACTCTGCGATTCTGAGACGCTGTCCACCAGTTTGACACACACAGTTCCTCCCAGAGGTCCAAAGCACAGAGCTTCATTCGGTTTGCCATCACAGTAAGTTTCTACTTCAGCAGAGGCTTAAAAGACAAAAAAGCAAAAATGATCATATTTATGCTTTTGTTCTTACATAAAGAGTTGATTGCTTTTTTCTGCATTCAAATAAGCATCACTTCCTGCTTCTTGAAAACCTTTGTCTTACTCTATGTCACATTCACATTTCTTGTTATCTGTTTGCTCCATTTATGTGTCGTTTCTTTAAACACAACAACTCACTCAGTTAATTCCTTTATCTGGAAAAAAACAATTATAAGACCGATCTTATGCTTTTTCAAAGGAATTGTGATAGTCAACTGAAACAGACAATGCTATGAGACTTTTCTACAAAGTATTAAAAATAACTCCAAGCCAAACATGTATTTGTTTGGTTTGGAGTTACTATTAACTGAATACTTGAATACTATTCAAGATAGTCTTATTTCCTACTCATAGACATTCACACTCTATAATAATGTTCCCATCTGTATCAGATTGAAGTCAAATTAAATACAGCATTTTAAAACTGCCATAAAAAACAAAATACAAACTCACCATAAGACATGAGAAGTAGCGTCATCAGTAATCCAGCAACAGCCTCAATGACTGTAGACCAGTTTCCAGGCCCCATTGTTCAACAGTGAACTGTGTAAAATGTTGTGTTGCTAATCAACCTTAGAAAAAAAAAAAAAAAAACGCTGGTACTGACATGAAAAAAGGAAGTGATAATAACTTAGTCACCTCTAGACTGAAAAACGGAACGCCTTCCTCCAACCAGGTTGTATTATTTTTTGTTAGTGGTAAAAACTAAACAACTTTTAATTTATATTTTGTAGTAACAGAAAATCGACGCCATATAAACTTTATGCGGTTAGTAGGTATAACACAAAGTAGAACATATATAGGATTTAGACCAGTGGTTCTTAACCTGGGTTCGATCGAACCCCAGGGGTTCGATGAGTCGGTCTCAGGGGTTCGGCGGAGCCTCTGCCGCGGAGGTAAACACACACTTGTGTAAAGTCGTGATGACACGCCTCGCTTGGCACATCGCTTGCTGCAGAGGATCATGTTGCATTGCTCGGCCAATCAGTGCTGCGGGGAATTTAGTGCGCGAAGTGTCAGCGGCTGTCGTAGTTGTACGTCGCGTGGTTTCTTTCTTAATATTTTAATCCATACTAAATATGTTCATGCAAAAAAAGAAGAAAATGAACAGACTTTGCTCTGAAGATGCACTTGCCAAGGTGAAGCCACGCCTCTCTGAACTGGTCTCCCAAAAACAACAGCAGAAGTCACACTGATTTGCAGGCATGTCATTTGTGCAATACTTTTTTCTTGCCCCAAAAAAGTATTTTGTGGATTCAAAACGACAAAAAACAAATGAAATGTAAAATAAAAAAAAATAAGTTATTAAAAAAAATTAAATTCTTTGAAAAAAATCCAAATTTATTTTTAATTTGTAAAATAGTAAAAAAATATTTTGGGGGCTGAAATTCTTTTATGGGGCCGAAATATTTTTGGGGGGCCAGAATAAAGTAATACTGTAACTTGCTGTAAGTTCATGGTTTTGTTCTTTGAGCAAAGGTGACGTTCATGCATGGCTCATTTTGTGCACCAGCAAAAAAACATATACCTATGTCTTGAATTTGGAAAAAAAAAACACATTTTATTTATCACTAAAGAAGGGTTCGGTGAATATGAAACTGATGGGTTCGGTACCTCAAAAAAGGTTAAGAACCACTGATTTAGAGGGAGAACAACATGTGGTTCTTTTATTTTATGAATAAAATTCTGGAACATGTGCCATATGTGTATTTAGCCGTATTGATACCCCTAAGTAAAAAAAAAAATGCTAGAAAACATACAACCAAAACTAAAATGGAATATTTTAGATCAAAGCATGCACGTGAATAATGAAAAGTCCTGAAAATTGATGTTCAGATAGATGATTTCTATCTAATCTAAGTAATCTTTAGGCAATTTACAAAGAACAATTGACAAACATTTCAGTCTCCAGGTGTGCAGGTTTGGTACAATTTCAATAGTGTGATTGCTTAGGGAAGCTAAATGCACGCACAAGCAGGAGAGACTCCAGACCAAACAGATGGTGGGTAAAGATTGGGTAATCTGGTATATACATTGCAATGTACAGAAAGAACTCACGATTTTAAGATTGTAAAGTTTTCTAGTTAAATAAAAGTAACTCTTGTGGGGAATGATTAAACAACACATTTTGTGAGTGTTTATGTTGTGAACTGGATGATTCTTGAAACTACCGTACTTGCACTGACCGCAATTAAACCGTATAAAATATTCTCAGAAATTGATGCTTGTGGTTTTTTTTATGTAAATAAAGGAAGTGTGGGTGACTTATTTTTGTTCCTCAAAACTGCAAAGACCAGTAAAAGGTAGATCTTAAATGCAACACTTAGATGGAAAACCTAACAAAAATGCTCTGCAAGACAGAAAACCCAAAGAGCATTTAAAAGGGAAGTTTTACTAATACATCTAACGGAGCTATGTTCTGCTCTGTACAAAAGGTGTGAACCTTTGACAGAAACAACATAAATAAAAACAGAATTATAATACTTTAGAGCTGCTATAAAAAAAGCTTTGTGAGAGCATTTGGGTGTGAGTGTCTTTGTTCCTGTTTTCTGTCTTGTGCCTCTTGCCTGTCCAGGATGTATGCTGGACAGGCATGGCTCTGGGATAGATCCTGGACAGGATCTATCCCAGAGCCAGTCTGCTGGCACAGTTCCCTTCCCGGCAGATAAGTGGGAACAGGAAGTGAGCGAGAGAGAGAGAGAAAACTCTGAGATTTGCACCGAATACCATCGTTTTCTTTGGGTCTAACCAACTATTTTCTTTTCTTAACCCAATTAAGAACTTCTCTCTCAAATCTCACTTTGTGTCTAACTATGAAAAATACCCTATGAAGCGACCAATCATGCAAGAGCTATGATAATCGTGAGTAACAGCCCGGTTAGATGTTTGGGATGGTATAAAGTTACTTTTGTAATGTTTTGTACCTTTTTCATTTTTACTGAAATAAGGTTTTCGCACATTTAAATTGATGGTTTACAAATATGTTGAGATGAGCAATGTATAAAATGAAACTGCCAGCAAAACATGCAAGTACTTAGGCTAGTTATTGTTAGGTTTCCCTCTGCTGTTATACAAAAGATATTGTTTCTTAGGTCTGATTTTAGTTTTCTTCTACTTTGCAGAGAAAAACTATTTCATGGATATAATTTTTTTATAATGTGATACATTAATACATTATATTAAAACAAGTAAACTGCTGGAATACTTTAAGTTACAGATACACACATTTGTTTGCTGAACTATCTTCAAATCTCAGTGGTGCTGACTTGTCTGATTGATATAACATATTTTCTATCCTGACTAAAGTACATTTCATTCTTGACATTGTTTCAAGTCAGATTCAGCATGTTGATCTTTACAGTGTCTTGGACAAGCCTTCCCACAATTTGTCTCTTTTTCTAACGGCAAATTATGTAGTTAAATGTTTCTAATTTATAGACCAGAACAAAGTAAAGTACATTTGGGAACAGGAAGAAAAAATCTATACAGCTAAGCCCTAGCAACTTCAATTAATTAAATCTTTAATTTGTTTTCAACATGTTCTTTTTTTTTTTTTTTCTGTGGAGTGAGATCAAGGTTAGGGTGATGGAAAGGAGGTCTTTTGAACAAAAACTCTAGAGCTCATCACTAAAGGCAAATAACCAAAGTAAAATATTTATCCCAAGATTATTGCGAAGGCTGTAGATCATTTTTGACAGGAAAGTCAATAACACATTATTTTCTAAAACAGGTTTTTATATTGTGCTGTTTTAAGTAGTGCAAAGTCTGATCTTTTGTCAGAAACAAACTTCATAGTTGAATACAATTATAATTTTTTTTTTTTAAATCTTTTGGTCATGGGTATTAATAACTACAAGTTTAATTGTATGATTTTTTAAATTAAAATAGTGAAAATTAATGTATGTATTTCTATTTAGATGCCTATTCTCTGAAAGTTTTTTTTTAATTCCAGGGCATTCAAGATTACCTGAAATAATTGCTTGTTGGTTGAATAGAGTGTGCAGTGCATGAACTAATCTCAGTAGGTATAGTGCTGTTCTATTAGAGAGCAAACGCCATCATGAAGATCAACAGACAGCAAACAGGTCAAGTCAAGTTGTGGAGAAAGTCCAAAATGTTGAACATCTCACACAGCAGAGCCAATCCATTATCCGAAATTGGAAAGATTAGCATTACTGCAAATTGAGTTAAAAATGTACATCCACCTAACTGTGCAGTCATTGAAACTCCTTATGTCTCTTTATTAATTAGTCATTGATCCTCCCTCACAGCAGAAAGTCATCAGCAGTCGTTCATCTCTTTATCACATCACTAATCATCCACCTACCAGTTCATTAAGTCAGTTTCTCAGATGTCATTTGAAGATGTCATTTGTTTTCTTCACTTTCTGAACCATCACTGCTTTTGGATTTTGTTCAAATATTCAGTTTTGTTTATCATTGACCAGTGATACTATACTATGAATTTTGATACGGAAAATATATGCAGTTGCCCCAACATATTAAAAGGTTAAGGTGATTTTTTTTAAAGTACAAGGTATTTGTTAGTTTCACCATTAACTTTTATTTTGTTTGTCACTTGCGTAGGCTATAGGGAGTTGCTGCGGAAAACATAACATGTTTTTCTTTGGACTCCAGCACATTTGTCTCTTAACTTTTTTTGTAATTTAATGGGTTGAGTGGTTGCCAATTTGTCAAGACTTCCTTATCAAATTTAACATGACAGTCATGAACAAACATTACAATTAAAATAAACAAGCAGTTGTTTTTGCATTGTTAAAAGTTACAATGATTAAAGAAGAGTTAAACGTCTTCAGGAGTCTGCATCGTCATCTTTTCTGTGGATCTGCAATGAGTGCTGCAGTCTTCACCAAAGCAGACAACAGTTCATTTCATTTTCATATAGTGTCATTTCTTCTGTCGAATTTGATTAGAATCATCCTGCTATCTTTATTTGGCTGTACTCCACCTCTTCCTCTACTTTTTGCTTCACTGACTTCCTCTCTCGCTGTTGCACCACTCTGACATCAACGTAGGTCAAGTCAGCAGGGAGTTCTTCTCCTGTAGAAAAGCAAGATTTAGTCACTCAACAGTGATTAACATATTTTGCCAAACATTCTTCTAACTAGACTTTTGACAATTTATCTCCTATAAGATATAAACGTGTACATTGCAATAGCTGTAAATAAGCATTAATTAGTACCTTTTCTTTTTTGCCTTTTCCTCTGAACACAGATGACGATTGCACAGACAACAACATGGATAGAAAACAAAAGCAGAGCAGAGATTGCTCCAACTCTTATTGGGGACCGGCCTGTTTCAAATACAAAGAAAGTTAGTGGAGTGGAAAATAATAAGAAAGCGGCAGCCAGTTCTGCTGCAATGCCAGACATCAACAGGTGCAGTTGTTTTTATTTCCACATAAGTCACGAATGGAAGAATTATACAAATAATTTTAAATATGCAGATTATCAAGAGTTTACCAATTCAGTTTGTGTGAATTTACCAATTTGAATTGGTATAGCAGACTTTACCTTCAATGTACAAATGCAGAGTCTGATCTCCTGTTGCTTTTCCATCAGAACCAAAAAATGTAAGTGTGTATTCACCACTATCACTGCCCCTAAGGTTGCTGATCCTAAATGTCCCATTGTTGGAGATAAATTCAGATCTGCTCTCTAATGTGTTTGTCACGAGTCTACTGTTTCTCCAATTTAGTATTGTTGTTGCTTCCTTTGTCCACTGGAATTTTATTTTTCCTGAGGCCTCATCCATCAGGTGAACAAACACAGTTGCTCCCCAGGGTTGAGAGCATTGAGCTTCCTTGTGTCTGCCATCACAGAAAGTTTTATTACCTGGATAATAGAATAATGAAAAAAAGTTGAATGCAGTTTAAACAAAATATATTTGAGCTTTTTCAAAAAAGATTTCAAATAACACAATTGTTTAAATTAAAACTACTGAAGTTAAAGACTTCATTTCATTTCACTCTTACAAGCCACAAAACACACAAGCTTTGTTGTTGAAGATTTTCAGACTTACTGCCACAAAGTTGATGTAGTTTTATAATACAGTTGAAACCAGAAGGTTACATACACCGAATACAGAGATATATACAAAAAGTTCAGTCTGAAGTAAAATTAGACCAAAATTACCAAACTTATTTCTGTATGCTAAATGCCTGTAAAATTAGTGAAAATCGTTTTGGTTTTTTTAAATATTTTTTTGTACATTTCTTGAATTTAGAAGTTTACATACATTTGCACAGTGTCGGGGATAATTGCCTTTTAAACTGTATAACTTGCTAGTTTTGTGGAGTTCTGGTCCGTTCCACCTGACAGAAATGTTGTAACTTTGTTCAAAATATCTAGAACATTGTTACCAACTCATTACTGATAAATTACTTGTACTCAGACATTAAAATCTGGGTACATTTAACACTATTGTGCTATTTCAACAAGAACACTACTGCATAAAAACACATAACACAAAATTACATTATTGTGTGATTTTAATAAACATGAAAATCACACAATAGTGACTATTGATCTCTTTAAAAAGTTTTATTGTCTATATCTCAACACAACTCCCTGGTTATATTCAAAAACTCTTAGACATTATCAATGAAATCAATTTTAGTTTAAAGTTTACGTCATAATTATAAGAGCAAATAAAATTCACATCTATGCCACATTTTGATGAGGTTGTAAAACGATAAGTTGAACTATAACCTTTTGAACCGGACAGTGAAAAACCTGCTTTTCTGAGTTAAAGTTACACCTCTGTGGTTCAGTGTGATGTACTATGAAGACTCTTGTTTTTCAAATCATTTCAAGAACTTTAAAAAGTTGTTTTTACAGCTCAAGATTGTTCTGTAGAAAAAAATATATTTAAAGTTCTTAATAAAAAAAGGAGGAATGAAGAAGAAAAGAAAAAGTAAAACTGGAAGGACATAGTCGGATCAGAACTTTACTCCTTTCAATAAAAACAAAAGCCACAGACAGCATAACACTTGAACTGCCAAGAAACACTGACAAATGTAAAATTAGGCTTAGTTTTAATTAAGGTCACCAGATGCAAAAAAAACATTGCATCTGTTTTTTGCATGTTTACATTTTAGAAAACATTTCTAAAATGTTTTCCACATTTCAGAAATGTGGAAAACATTTTTTATTCCACATGTAATAATAACAACTCACCATAAGAGACTCCTATGAGCAGAAGCAGCAGTCCAACACCAGCTGCCATGTCCTTTTACATCTGTTTAAACAGCAGCTGTCAGATTGATCATGCTCTGATGACCATAATCAATCAGAATCAGATGAACAATCAGAAGAAAAGTTTAATATTCCCACTACGAAAAGGCGAAAAGGGAAGTGAACATATGATCACATGAAGAAGTTACTTAAGGGAAACTGACAGAAATCTTACACAACCTGTATGAGATCAGGACTAAAAAAGCAAAAAGGGCTGGACTAAAATGCCTAAAACAGAATCAAACCCACAAATATTACCAACTTCATGAAAAGGGACATTTTAATAAAGCAGGTGTTTTGGATGATTGTAGCTGGAAAAGTAAAGAAAGCTTATAAGATGAATTTAACTTCCTGTCACTATTCTCAACATTTTTATTTTGTATTTTGCTCATTTTTGTTGATTTTTGCTTTTGTTACACTTGTAATTCCTTCTCAAGTTCTGCATTCCTTGTGTAATTATTTTACTGGCCTCTTTGAACGACTGCCTGTGCATTCTAGAAATAATCTTAAGTTGAATTGTTCATTTTAAATGAACTGACTCATGGTCTACTGTTGTCCTTTTTAAACATGAGTGATAAGTAAATTGACTTGGCTTGTCCTTAGTGTTTCGTGAGTGTTTTTTTAGGATCATAAAGTATCCATGTACCTTGAGTCACAGGCTGAGAAGCTGCTGCTACTGATAATGAAGCTGATGACGAAGCAGCTGATGATGAAGCAGCTGATGGGGAGGAGTGTCGTAAAACAGCAACATATTCAGAAATTAGCCTTTTTTCTGCATCTGCTGCTTTGAGGAAGCCTATCTTCTTAACTGTTTGTATTCTCTACAATTTTGCATTTAAAGTAAGAACAGTAACTCAATCTCTTTTTTGAACCTTGATTAAAATTGATCAGTATATAAAATTGGGTAAAAACTATTATTGAAATGGTTTAGATAAACATTATTTGTGCTACTATATAATATACATTCATGGTATGAAAATACTCATATTAGAATTATACTTTTCACCTATCAATATTTTTTAATATCCATTAGAATTATACTCACCGTTAACCTAAATTAAATATGCTAATGTTGCCTTTTTTGAAATGCTTACCCTTTTTTGTAGCAATGCATGTAAATTAACCCACCTGTGTTTTCTGTTTGAAGGTTCTTCACCTGTATCTGTATCACATGAATCACCTGTGCAACTGGCCAAATAAGAAAGAAGTGAGTAAAATCTGAAATCTGATCCTTTCCTTCAAGTGTAGACACCACAGCAACTGAAACACTTGTCAATGCTACTCATAAATAATTCTCCAGCAGAGACTCACTCCACATTTAACCCTTTACTCATACAAAGTTTGATCATCAGCTAAGCCTGATTGCCACAGATTTCTGGCTACATAGTAAAACATTGTAGCAGGTTTCAAACACCATATATGTCACATGTCCATTCCACTGCTAAGGAATTGACAAAAGTGAATTAAAATCTGCAGCAATGACTCAGTTTTAACATTACTTGATCTCATGCTAGACTTTGGTGTGTGCACTGATAGTCACTTGCCTACGCATACTGAATACCTAAAACTGAAAAGCATGTAGGCAGCTTGAACTACTTCCTTAGTAATTTGCCTTTGCTTTTCCACTAGATGGGCCTCAGAGCTCTGGGATTTTACTCCAGACGGCTCCTTGGTCCCTAAACTTGAAATAAAAACAATTGTAGTTGTGATGCAGCAGAATAACGTAAATTCAACAACAATATTCATTATTCAAAATAAACACGACAGCCACATAGAGACTTCCAAAACATAACAGGACTTGATATCCCATAAATCTTCATTTTCTAATAATTTTGCATACTCTATTAATAAATCACCATTCTTTGCAGACGTACTACACAGGAATACATTCTCATTTTTCAGTCAGTGTTTATGTAAGAACCAGTTTGCCCTTCACTATACTTACACAACTGAAAACTGTAAACAAATAACAAACAGGCAATAAATCCTTAGTTGTTTATTACTTAAGTATTAGTTACACTGATGAACAGATACATAGAAAGCTTTCTAAAGTTGGAAAAATATGCATAAATTCAAAGTGCAAATCTTATGAATGCCTATGAACTATGAATTACTCTCTATCAAGAAAACATCTTTCAAGAATATAAATTGAATAATACAGTTCAGTTCAACAAACTCAAATGTGAAGAAACATGAGTAATAATACATATTTGTATTAGGTCCAGTTTACATTTTTTTATGTTAAATGTCAGGACAGATACGTTAAAGATGTTAAAATAGAGCAGTTATTCTTATTCTGACTTTTTTTTTTTCCACATTTGAACTGAGCTGCTAAATTCGTCACATGTTAACAGAGGATAACTACAAAGGTTAGTACTTAAACATCAGCCAAATTACTTTGTTCAATAATTTGAAAGTCCTCTGGATTCTCTTTTATTTGTGGTGTGATGAGCATTTTCTTATATTTTGTCTCCTTCCATTTGAAATAGAGGCCAATCCCACCACATGAAAGAATGGCTGCAGCAAACATCAAACCACATATGAGCTGAGAAGCGTCTGTTCAGACATGAGAAACAAGAGCCGAGAGTTATGTTCGATACAGTACAGTGAAAATACAATACTGTAATTATGTACTAAATATATGGCAGAAGTCTTGGTGTACATAGTGCAGTGCAATGTATCACTCTGTGTAAAATTGCTGTGCTGGTTCAATCAATCATCTTAAAATGTCATAAGATATGTTCATGTAAAAAATATTTTTAATGAAATCCTTTTCTAAGCAACCTAAAAAGCTAAAGATTTAAAAGAAGCATTGGGACGATTTTATTCTCACCTTTACACGGAGAAATTAATTCACCTTTGGAGACATGACTGATGTGATTCCTAACTGAGCAGAGGAGACGTCCTGAGACATTTTGTCTCAGAACGATGATGTTCGTCTCATTGTTTCCAGAAATGAGCTCAGAATCTGTCAGAGTGTTTCCATCCAGAGTCCAGCTGTACTGAGGACTGTCCCCTTCCGCTATGAGACAGGACACTTTCAGCTCTAACTTGGACAGACACTCGGTAACCAGCTGGACAGAGGACACAGGAGCTGAAGGAGAGACAATAAAGTGTGAAATGGTAATAAAATTAACACACCTTTGGTCTCCTTTTTTCAAAGTTTGCAATAATAAACAGAAAATGCATAAAGATCAGGGTCAGAGATATCAGACATTATCAGAACATTATCAGAAAGGAAGGGAAATTCACCTTGAACAGTCAGCTGAAGAGTATGCTGCCCTGTTTTCTGTCCATCTGAGTTAAAGGTTTCCAGAGTATATTTACCACTGTCAGCCTTCATAAGGTTCTGTATAGTAACTGTACCATTACTCGGCATTAAGAGATATCTGCTCTGGAGGGGATGTGGAAAAATTGTGTTCGTTCTGCCCTTAAAGATTGTTGAGCTTTGACGTCTCCATTCATATTTAGGTATTTCTAATAAGCTGTCCATCAGATGGAGAACCACAGTTGCCCCCAGAGGTCTATAACACTGAGTTCCATTCTGTCTGCCATCGCAGTAAGTTTTCATTTCTGCAAAATTAAAAAAAAGTAGATGAGAGTAATTTTTTCGAAGTCCACCCACACTAAACTCATGACAGTGCTGCAGTTCCTGCAAATATTTTTTCCATTTGTTTACAGGCCATTATAATTGTTTAGTTTTTGTTCATTTTTAAATGATTGTTTATTTTATCAATTCAACTATAATTTGCAATTAAAGTTTAGTTGTTCTTAACAGAAAACCTCCTCAATTCATAGGTTTTATATGCATCTTCATATGAAAACATGACCAGTTTTTAATATTAAATGCGACAGAAAAACTAACATTTGCGCAGAACTAAAAGGAATTACATATGAAAACTAAAGACATACTATTTTAAAATAAACTGTTTTATCTTGGAGGTTAATCTTGTCTCAGTCGTGAAGCAAAAATATTACTGTTTATAAATAGTATGTGTGAATGTTACTAGTACAGTCTGAGCTTTACAATCATGAAGATTTGGTAACTTTGCACCTTAGAAATATTTTGTTCTACTTTGATGTTTTCCATTTTGTTACATCACAACCTTAAACTTAGATGCATTTCATCAGGATACCGAGTAACAGACCAACACAAAAGTAGTGCATAAATTTAAAGAGAAAAATGACAAACGGTTTTCACAGTTTGTGTGTTATACATTTGTATTGAGTCTCCCTGAGTCAAAATGCAGCCATCTTTAACTCGAGTTGTAGCTGGAGCTTCTCAGTTGTATTGCTCTGTCAACTTCACACATTGGAAACTACAGGGGAAATTATATATGTTCCTTTTTGCAAAATACTAAAGCTGAAGCTCAGTCAAGGTCAATGGAGAGCATCAATGAGTATCAACTTTCAAGTCTGGATTATGTTCCAATTTGTATTGGTCATCATTAAATCAAGTTTATAGTTGCATGATGGTTCAAAAGGTTTAGTGGCTCTAAGTTTGTAAACTACTGTATTTAACAAGACAATAAAACAAAATTTTGGTCAAAGTAAATGATCTCACCTTTACAGACAGACACAATTTGATCCCTGGAGACATGACTGATATGATTCCTGACTGAGCAGGACAGACGTCCATAGATATTTCGTCTCAAGACAATTGAGTTTGTGTCATTATCTCGAGAGAGGAGCTCAGAGTTTGTTAGTGCATGTCCATCCAGAGTCCAGCTGTACTGAGGACTGTCCCCTCCCTCAGGAAGACAGAAAGCCCTTATTAGTCCTTGGGGCAAACACTCAGAGACAAGCTGGACAGAGGACACCGGCGCTAAGAGAAACACACAGAGACAGCAGTCGAAATGATAAAAAGTATCTTTCAAAGTCTGAAAGATTTAGATGAAAAAAAGATTTACCTTCTATAAACAACTGTAGAGTCTGACTTTGGTTTTTATGGTCATTTGAATCAAAAAACTCAAGTGTGTATTCACCACTGTCAGTGCTGTTCAGGTTATTGATCCTGAAAGTTCCATTATTGGGGAAAAAAACAGATCTGCTACTCAAAGTATTCTTTTTAACCGTGTTCTTTTGACCTGTAAGAATCATTTGGTAGATTTTGGTAGCTGATACTTTCTTCCTCCACTTGTATCTGGGTATTTCTGAGGCGCCGTCCATCAGCTGGAGTTCCACACTTCCAGCCCAAAGCGCCGTAACACAGAGCTCCATCCTGTCTGCCATCACAGAAAGTTTCCACTGCTGCTCAAGAAAAGAAAAGTCAATAGCAAAATAGTTTTATATATTTTTTTATTTTGTATTAGTTGCCCCATTATAATAAACCGTATTGGCAGGGGTTTTTTTTACCCCTCCAGGGGGTCTTTTTGTGGGCTCTAGTGTCCCTTTTACGAAAGTAGGCTGACAGGAATGGGGAAGGAGAGGAGGGAAGACATGCGGCAAATGTCGCCAGGTCCAGGAGTCGAACCCGCGACGGCCGCGTCGAGGACTCAAGGCCTCCAAATATGGGTTGCGCTAACCACTACGCCACCACGGCACGCCCAATATTGGCAGGGTTTTAATGGAAAATGAGCACCTGTGATATATTGCCTGATTTCCCAATAAGAGCTGAGCATTGACTTTTGCAACAATTTGACAGCAAACATGTATTGTAGAGAAATGTCAAAACCACTTTTCTTTAAAAAGAAAATAAGCAATTCAATGGTTGTCAAACGTGGTACAAAATATCGCCAAGCTGGGTGCAAAGTTTTATCTTGACACTATATCACTTCCCCATTCTCATGTAATCAACAATGTTTTTCTATTCAGATTAAATCAAGAAATATATTAAAAGAGTAATTTAATGGACACTTAAATTACTGTTAAAGTCAAGAAAAGTGTAAACTCTCGAGCTTTTTGATAATAAATTATGGAAGTGGTTTTAATAACAAACATTTTGTAAAACATTTTAAGTATCACACTTAGTGTTGTTAAGTCTGTTTTTACCCATCCTTTAGTAGCTTTAACTAAAAGCAGTGTTTTTAGCAAAAATCCTTGTTATATTAAAAGAATATGGCTCTAAAAATTAAAAATAACCACTTACCTTGTGATACCCTGAGTAGCATAACCAGTAGTCCGAAAACACCTTTCATGATAGTCAGACAAATGCAGCACTAGAAACTATAAGCTGTCTGACTCACTAATAAATGGAAAGACAGAAACTATGTCTACATTGGTGGAAAAAGGAAGTGATGACTGCTTAACTTTTTAGACTAGAAAATGAAACAAGACCTTAGTTGTGTCTCGCCACACTACTAACAAAACTGCTCTTAGTGCTGCAAAGGTAGCTGACCCCAGCACTAAATGTAAAAAAAAAGTCAAGCTTAGCATATAAAATAATATGAAGTTATTCAACATTTTATCTACTGCATATCAGTATTTAGTGGCTTTGAACATATAAAAGAATGTACAGAGAAATGCACGTAGAAGCTATTATTTATTTTATTTTTTATTTCGAACATGATAGCAGTATAAAATAATACACATGAACAAGGAAGTGGGATTAGTCAATGTTATCAAAGTTACTTCAGGTTAAGTTTGTTTTCGCACAGCTGGTTCACCTTTTAGCTGGGTCCGTCACCATGGTAACCTATGCTGGGAATGGTTCCTGTTCCGGATGAGATCAAACTCCTAAAATATCAGGACTATTGATGGGGATGTTTCGTTGCAGGTTAGAAATAATGTTAAGTCAAGGTCCTTTTTGACAAGATCACTGCCTTGCACAAAAAAGGAAAGAGATAGAAAATGACAGGAAGTGTTCCAAGAGTAGCTCAGTTCACATGTTAAAAAATGGCAAGAAGAGGAACAAAATGATGTCAGCATCATTTAAGAGTGTGTTTTATGTTTTTCTAAAGTATTGTGTCTGTACTAATGTTTGTAGTCCTATTGCTTGCATAGTTTTTAAAGACTTATTAAAAATCTTAAACATATCATATCATGTTTTATTAGACATTATGGAGTCTAGATGGTGGAAAACAAGCATTTGTCCAGCCTCCCCTGCTGGACAAAATGTTGTTTCCACTTAGTAAAGAGGAGATTAAAAGCAGTGGAGCTGCTGCACAGCGATTAAAAAATGACATCTGCAGTGCTCAAAACAATTACATTTGCATAGACAAAATATATTCATTTCATCAATGCTTGTATTTGCTGAAATGTTGATAATAACTGGCACTTGTCGTGGGCTGTTGTTTTTTGCTTGCTTTATAGTTTGTCCATCTTTCTTTGTACCTTCTGATTGTTTTTGGTCCTTTTAATTCAGTTCATTACCATCTTATAATATGTTCATGTTCAGAGTCACCATCTCTAACCAGCTTTGTGCCAATGTTGAGGTTAGCTAACAGAACAGCTAAGTGGGTAAAAAGTAGCACCCAGTTCAATAATAAACATGATACTGTTTTTGGCATGAGAACAAAAACTGTCATTGTGCTCATTTCAGTACATTAAGCTACTGTGATCACAGCTATATAACAGGATTGTACAAGTTGACTACAACTTGTAACTGATGAAACACTCAACTTTACAGTTCATCAACATGTACGGTCATTACAAACAAGAAAAGAACATCAATAAAAGAACATTTATCAACTTTTTGAGGCCGTAGATTTAAACCTGTTCACAGACACATAGCTTGTTTAAAAAATTGAAGACTGTTTAAAGTCACAAATCCTAAAGACTGAATTATTTGACACGGAGGTATAACTTTGTGTCAAATAAGGAAAAACAAAGCCATTTGGTTATGAAGTTGTCTCTTCTTTCTTGATTTCAGCATAATGCAGACAACATGAATTTATCTAGCTGAGGTTTTCTTATGGACGTTTGCATACACATCATTGTTATCTGATAACAAAACATCAGAATGCCGAGGTTTCTTCCTCACTTGGCCATACTCTGCTTGGACATCCATAGATTGCTCTTCTCGCCTTCTTGTCCTCCCGTTATCATTGGCCAGTTCTCCATTATTTTCCTCCACTACAGAAGAATGGGAAATATTAGCATAGGATATCAACTGGATGTGTTTTGTTTCAATGTTTAAGGGTCAATGTTATCACTACGTAAGAAATTACCTCTGTTATTTTTTTTCTTCTTCCTGACACAGATGATTGCAGAGCTTACAACTATGATAATTATCAAAGCTCCAAGTGCACCAGCTACTATTGGCCATTGTTCTGTTCAAAAATAAAATATAATTGGAAATGAATGAACACAAATAAAAAAAAAATTTAACCCTCATTAATAAACCCACAGCATGAGAGTAAATTTTTACTTATGTCTGTACTGTACAAGATTGATCAATCCTCTAGGTCTGATTCAAAGTTGTGTTACTACTAAGTTATTGATTTAAAGTTACTTCTTACCCATAATCACATTAATATCAGGAGCATCTGGTGAAGGGACTCTTGTTGGTTCAACACATAGGCTGTTATTTTCTTGAAACACCCAGGAAGATATTTGTGTCCCATTCACAGAACAGTTTACAAAGCCTGTGAGCAAAGAAAGGCAGATCATGAAGGGAGCAATCTGTTTAGTTTTAAATTGGTCAAAATGTATTCAATATATTCTAACTCACGACATGTAGATATTTGTATTTCCCTGAAGATGAAACTGACTTGGTTCCTGACTGAGCAGACCAGACGTCCTGAGATATTCTGTCTCAGAACGATGATATTAGTACCATTATTTCCAGAGAAAAGCTCAGAGTCTGTCAGTGAGTGTCCATTCAGAGTCCAGCTGTACTGAAGAGGACTGTCCCCTTCCTCGGAGAGACAAGACACATTTATCTGTCCCTGGGACAAACACTCATGCTCCAAGTGGACTGGGGACAAAGGAGCTAAGAGAGAAACATTTGTTTTATTTAATGATATAGAAGAGTTTTAGTTTAAGTCAAAGAAAATACATGATATCCAGATCTGGGACATTTCACAATTAACTGTTTTATATAATTTCTAATGAAAGCAAAAAGGGAAAAAATGACATCAGTATTAAATATAGCATTTGTTATGAATGCCAATAAAATATGATGATTGGTTAAAAATAATTTAATCTGACAGTAGAACAAACAAATCATTTACCTCCAACAACCAACTGAAGAGTTTTCTTTTCTAATAGCTTTCCATCTGAGTCAAAGGTTTCCACAGTATAAGTACCACTGTCATTTCTGCTGAGGCTTGTTATGCTTAATGTACTATTACTGGGAATGAAATTATATCTGTTCTGAAGACCAATTACTATAGAATGATTGAATTTGCCCTTCAAGATTTTTGATGTGTTATGTTTCATTTCATATTTAGGTATTTCTGAAATGTTATTCATCAGCTGGAAGAGGACTGTTCCCCCCAAAGATCCAAAACACTGAGCTCCATCTTTTCTGAAATCACAGTAAGTTTCTGCACCTGCAAGTTAAAAAAACAACAACAAAGCAAATAAAAACAAAGCACCAGAAATTATGCTCAGAAGTTATACATTGAATAATAAATTATACGTTTGTTTCAAATGTCATGTAATTCCAGTTACACCATGCCTGGTATCCAAGAGATAAAGCCCATTTGAAAGGGAATCCAAAGCCAATCAAAAACTTTAAAGGAGTCTTTCTCAGTGGCTATTGGATGATTGCTCACTAAGCAGATGTGCTGCTGGAATAATTATTCAATAAAAGAATTCATATTTTATGAGTCTGAAGCTAAAATTGTTGTGGGATTTCTTAATTTCAAATGTTCTTTACTTTACAATGGTTTAACAATATGCAAGATGGAATCTAAAGATTTTTATTGACGTCCAAACTGAGATTTGGGTGTCAAATGTTCTTCCTTTGCATTAGAAATAATGTCAAACTGAAGACCAGCACTACGTTTTACATGTACATAGAAACAACATGGATGATAGAAGAGACTGAAGAAAGGAAACAAAGATTTAAAAGGGAAATAAAATAAAAAAATCTAGTTTCTTTGTGAATTTTCAGTTTTTTCTCTACATGCATGTACCATGTTTTTAATTTTTTTCTTTTATTTCATTTCACCAGCAACTGATTTTCCAAACCTAGTGAACAGTAATTGATCAGTAGTTAATTGAAAAATACATGTCAGCTTGGTAGATATCAGAATTTTGAACACTAACATCCTTTCTTTCTACAGCTACAAAAAAATAATCCCACAGACGAAGAGCCGATCTTTTCTTCATGCAGTGTTTTAAATCAGTCAAAAGTGTAACCCAGAGGTTCTGGATCTAAAATGTAGAGCTGCCTAACTGTGCGGAAACCTTGATGGCAAGGTTTAGCAGATAGCACGTTTCTGATCAAACAGATCAAATAGAGGTCAATTTGGAAAGAGGTCACATTCGGTCCCAGTGGTGATGTTGTTCTGATGATTGAGCTTAAGCTAAAATATCTTTAGTTTATTTTAGCTTAAGCTAAGTTTAATCTCTGTCGTCATGCTACAGATCAGTACTGTACAACTTTCAGAGTCCGGCTCCAGTTACACATTGATAGGTTTATTTTGTCATAACCTGCAAAGAATCAGCCAGAGACAGAGATTAGGTTTCTTTTGATTTCTTTTCTGCAGAATAGGAGAATTGAGAACAGACGCGACGAATCGCTGTCAAACACTGTCTGGACTCAATTCTGCCAGTTCTTTCTTTGCATTTCTCTTTATTGTATAGAAAAAGGAGGTTGGGCTTCTCTTCACACAGTCACACAGAGAATTGACCAACCGTCTTTACATTCTGGAACCTCTCATGGACATGCCCTTACAAGGGCATGTGGCTGACCACAACTAATCAGTTACATATGGAACTAATAACACATGAATGTTTAACGTTTTTAGCTTCTAAGCAAACATCCTAAACAAAGTTAATAATATACTACAAAAGAAAGAAAAGTTAAGTAAATATAAAAAGAAGAATAATATGAGAGTAATAATATAAAAGAATAATATGAAAAGAATAATATGAAAACATAACTTGTAAAATAAACTCATGAGTAAATGAACAGGAGGATAATTTTCCTAACACACATCCATTCTCTAAGTTCATGCTCTGGTCGAATAGCAGAAAAACTGTGACTCTACAGTTCCTAAATAAAATTTTACAAAATGTAATTGATGTTTATTAAGTTCTCAATGTATAATATTCTCATTTTGTATTCAGTTTATTTTAATATTGTTTAAAATTTTTCAGCCATGTCATTTAGAGCAATTTTTTTTTATCAACTTTAAGAAAAATAATTCTAACTCACCCCAGGAGGCTCCCAGTAGCACCACCAGTATCCCAACCACAGCTTCTATTAATTTAAACCATCTACCAGAAACCATTGTGCGGCTCAATAGCTTAAAATGCATCCTGTCACTGATCGGCCTGAGCAAAGGAAGTTGTGCAGAGGCGAAACAGGAAGTGGTGACAGCTTAGTCAATTCTGCTGCCCCCCAAGACAACATTTCACAGTGTAATGCAAAACTAAAACAAGCTTTTCACATTTTTTTATGATTGCTTACAGGCACATCATCTTAAACACTTAACATAGTTTGAACAGCGAAAAGCCCAGTTACCCCAGACCTTATGCAAAATTTGTGTTGTAAGCGAATGCAGGATCATTTACAAATTGCAACTTCTTACAATTTCAAACGAACCCATAAAGGTTCATTTTAGCTGCATATAAAACAATATTTTGTCATCACCTGTAAACATCATCTAAATTATTTTAATCAATTTCACACAAAAGCAGACTTTCTTTTAACACTCAATGTCTTTCTTTCTAAGAAGTGAAGACAACAGAGGAAGTCTAAAAATACACTGATCATGCTATTGTAGCAAACTGATGGAAATATGTTTTTTCTGCCAACATGCTCAAGTCAGTCTCATTGCTGTATGATTAGCAGGCTGCACAATGGCGGAGCTGGCATCACTGTCACCTTGCAGCAAGAAGATTCAAAGCCAGTCTGGAGTCTCTCTGCAGGCAGTTTGCATGTTGTCCTGTTGCATGTGTGGGTTTTCTCTGGGTACTCCAGCCTCCCCACACATCCTACAGTTCAAACACTTCTGCTGGATTTATTAATGACTCTGAATTGTCCTTCATGTGTGTCTCTCTGGCAATCTGTCCAGGACGTAGTCAGCCTTACGCTCAGCCCTCCAGCAACTCAATTATATGTGGGTAAAGACCATGGATGGATGGATGGATGGATGGATGGATGGATGGATGGATGGATGGAAGGGTGGATGGATGGATGGATGGATGGGTGCATGAATGGATGGTAGGTAAACAAGGAGACGAAGAAAGAGCACAACATGAAGCTTTGCTTGGTTGAATTTGAACTGATTGCTGTCGAGAGCTCTCTTCCTCTATTTGCTTCTTTTAAAGGACTCTCATTTTCATCTTCACTATGATTCTATTTTTGTTGAAAGGTCAGTCCTTAGAAAAGTCCTAGAAGTAACAGACTGACTTAAACGTGTCTAAAATAGATTCATATGTATTTTGTGTTTTATAAAATGTGAGACTTATTTTCTGCTTATAGTTCTGAGCAGTGTCAGTATTTTTTTCTCATTGAGGAAAACTTTTTAAATGTTTTTGATCAATACTAAAAACAGTTAAACAATATCTACATATATTTTTTAAAAATTCAACTCAAGTGTTTTTTATGTACTCACGAGAACAAAAACATTTATTTGTGTTTATGCTTAATTAAATCAGCCTGTTGAATTACATTAAAGTCATCTGGATTCTCTTTTCTGATGTAAGTGACAAAGTCCTTGTATTTGCTCTCCTTCAGTTTGAAATAGAGCCAGATCCCGCCACAGGAAAGAATTGTTACACCAAACAGCAAACTGTGTACGAGCAAGGAGACATCTGTAGATGAACAAGAAACAGATGTTAAATTGAAACAAAAACAAGAAAGTCAAGTATAGATGTTTTTAACATTTCTGGACACACTGTACTGCAGAAGATAAACTTGGTGATTTTTATGAATTTGCGATTTATGGAGAACTATTCACTCTTGGCAATCAAATTGCAGAGATTCTTATTTTTAATTAATGATTATGTGACAGAATGGACATTGGAATTATTACACCTCCCTCCCTCTTTTTTTACTTTATTTAAAAGACTAGACTCTTAAGCTGCACGTCTCCTACTTGAACTGAGATGTATTAAACTGCAGTTACAGCAGTTCGCCACCAGTTGGCACATGGAGCACAGGTGAGCTCTCCTGACTCAGCGGTAACGGCGGGTCATTGGAGGCGCTCACTGTCGCTGTCTGTGTTAACAGCGTTCAGAAAATAAAATAACCACACTGCTTAATCATGAAGTGTGCAACAATTATAAAATGACCATGTTCTCGCTTGCTAATGTCAAAAACAAAGTTTGACACATAACTCCTAGAGGTCTGGTTACAAAGATACATTTTTTTCCCACCTTTGCAAACAAATAGAGTTTTTTCCTCAGAGGCGTAGCTGACTTGATTCCTGACTGAGCAGACCAGACGTCCTGAGATGTTTTTTCTCAGAATTATAATGTTCGTCTCATTATGCACATAGAGGAGTTCAGAGCTGGTCAGTGTGTGTCCATCCATAGTCCAGCTGTACTGAGGACTGTCCCCTCTCTGACAGAGACAGGACACTTTCATCTCTAACTGCGACAAACACTCAGAGACGAGCCGGACAGATGACACAGGAGCTAGAATGAGAAAACATTGTCATAAATATTTTTATAGCATTTTTTTTTATTTCTTATGATCCACCATTTTCTATAACAGAAGAAAATTTAAAATGTTGCCCTAAACACAATAAGCTGTGTTTAACTTGCAGTGTGTTTGTTTCTACAACAGTAGATGCAGTAACATGTGGAACGTATATATATATATATATATGAATACATACAAAAAAAAGTCTATAAGTCGATTTCAGTCAGAATGTTTTTACCTTGAACTAGCAGTTGAAGAGTCTGCACTGTTTTCTGTCCTTCAGAATCACATATTTCCAGATTATATTCACCACTGTCAGACCTGCTGAGGTTCGTGAGGCTAATCGTATCATTGCTGGAAAGAAAGAATAATCTGTTCGGAAGGACATTTTGAAAGAATGTATGTCCTTTGCCTCTGAGGATTATGGATGTCTTATTTTTCCATTCATGTTTAGGTATTTCTGAGGCGTTGTTCATCAGGCGGATGATCACAGTTCCTCCCAAAGCTCCAAAACACTGAACTCTGTCCTCTCTGGCGTCACAGCGAGTTTCTCCCGCTGTAAACTCTGAGAAACAGATGTTAAAACCCAAATCAGATATCTGTGATCCTTGAAGTTCCCAAAGTTTGTTGCATTACACAGCATCAAAAATCACAAGTTTACTTCAGTTATTTTAAGTTGATTATTGCTGAATATGTCATTTGATGAAATCAGATGCTTGTTCAAGATGTTTGATTTTACATGGATGCTGAACATAAAGGTTTTACTTTAAAAAAAATGCTGATGGTTGCATATGACAGAAAATCATGATTGTGTTTTGTTTGTTTGGACATTTGACATACATGTAACAATAGTATGTGTTTTAAGTTAAAATCTCTCTACCTCATAACTTCAATTCCAAAGATTTAAAGAATCATTCAGCTAAGGAAATTTTGTGGTTTAAGAATCTTAAAATAACTACACATGACAAATAAAACCAGCATGCTCTTTGTGTTAAGGAATATGTTTATCTATAAAAACAACAGTAAACTGTGTTTAAGTCAACGTGCAGTTTTTTGCTCTTCCTACCTTTACATGCAGAGATGATCTGCTCTGTGGAGCCAATGCTGATGTGATTCCTGACGGAGCAGGCCAGACTTCCTGAGACACTGTGTCGCAGAATAATAATGTTATTCTCATTATTTGCTGATAGAAGTTCAGAGTCTGTCAGTTTGTCTCCATTCAGAGTCCAAATGTACTGAGGACTGTCCCCTCCCTCAGAGAGACAGGACACCTTCATCTCTAACCGGGACAAACACTCGGTGATCAGATGGACAGAAGACACAGGAGCTGAAAATGGAAAATGAAATTATGAAGTGATTCTTTATGGGTAGAACTATAATAAAGTTAATTATCAGTCAAAAAAAAAACAAACAAAGCTTCACCTTGAACAATCACCTGAAGAGCTCGGCTTTCTATATTTCGTCCATTTGAATCAAAGATATTCAAAGTATATTCACCACTGTCAGTTCTCCTGAGGTTCTTGAATGCGACTGTACCATTGGTGGGAATAAAAAGAAATCTGTTCTGAAGGGTATTTTGAGAGAAATTGTACCCTTTGCCTCTGAGAATTACGGCTCTTTCATTTTTCCATTCATATTTAGGTATTTCTGACACGTTGTTGAGCAGCTGGATGATCACTGCTTCTCCCACAGCTACAAAACACCGAGCTCCATCCTGTCTTCCATCACAGTGAGTTTCTCCTGCTGCAGATTCTGAGACAAAATGAAAAAATGTTTCAAAACAAAGCAATAGATCAAACAGAGTCAATACCTGTCCTCATGCTGCAGACGTTGGAATAAAACTGCCTTTTTAGTGCTCTATTTAATGATCCTGATCAGACATCTGAAGTGTTTGTTGTACTGTCGTCAGTTCATAGGAGCTATAGTAAGTCTTGATGAGGTTCCTTTTTTAAAAAAAAGTATATACCAAAATTGGGGATGGAAATCTATGTATGGCAGATGAAAAATACTTATTCTTTCTGCCTTTAAGAATTTTTTTTATTTATGTCTAGGTATTTCTGAGGTATTTCCAATCAGTTGATCAACCACATTTCCTCCCAAAGTGTCATAACACTGAGTTACATCCTGCCTGCCGTCACCATGAAATTGTGCAGTTGTAGATTCTGAGAAAAACATGTTGAAAAGCAAACGATTGTGATCCTTCAGAGTCCAGTTATTTAAAATAAGTACACAAAATCATGAGTTTGCTTAATTACTAAATGTTAATATGACTGGTTTGTTTAAGAGGTTTTGAATATGTCGACTCTTATTTGGAGGCTGCGTGTGAACATCAAAGTAAATTTATTTACTGGTTTACAAAAAGCCCACTGCAATATTAGACAGTAAAATATGGAATAAAACAAGTACAGAACTGGTCATGTTCTTAAAGCTTTGGTTGCTTTAGTGCCCTTTATTCAGGAATCCAACCTTGGACAGCTGCTCATACATCGGGGAGCCTCATGCACTGCCCTATTATCAGTCATATTTCTGCTTTGTTGCTCAGTCTTCTTTTGCTAAGCATGGCAGAATAATAAAAAAATGTGAAAAAAAGGGTAAAAATATTTTCTTTCGTAGCAAAATGACCACAACACCTCACACTATTGCATATCAGTCGTTTTCTTTCACACACTATGTATTGTACCTGCAGAACAGTGACTCAAACATAATAGCAATAATTGAACAGTAACATTACTAAAAATCTCCCTTGCTATCCAGACTCTTTGCTCACTTCTGGACGGTTAAAACTGAACGTAAAAATAAAACTGGTCTTTTTGTAAGTAGGTGGCGTGCGGAGGAAGACGCAGTGATCTTTTAAAACAGCTAATAAATTGCCTGTTAAAGCTAACTGATGTTTTATGGTCTACAACTAATAGGTAGAGTGACTTAATTTTTCCCAAAACTTTATTTCTAAACTGCATGTGATTAAAACAGGAGCAGAATGGTTGATCCACTTGTTTTCAGTCATTTCCAAATGTTCAGGGCTCTTCTGGTTGTCTCCTTTTTGAGGTGAACTGATTTGATAAAGTTAATTTAAGTCTAGCTGCAGAGAATTACCTCTAGAATTACACCACACCACATGTTATTTAAGTTACTGCGGTTTTGAACGCGATTGTACATTAAGATTCACAACATGAATGCAGGAAAAAGACTTTGCATCCTGCCATTTAAAATTTGTTTCATGATTTCATAGCATTTATGTGACACTAATTCATGATGCTACCTACTTTACTTATTTCATAGTTTCTTCAGCATAGTGACTTACTGTGTTGGTTGTAAGGAGAACTTAAATTAAGGCCTAAGTGTAAACTGTACGCTTCTGAACAAATATGGAATAAACTACAACTCAGTCAGAACTCACATGGCATAAAGTAACCACATGGCATCACACTTACTTTTAAAAAATAGATTCTTACCTCTTATTCACTCACTTCTGCTCATTTAAATGTCATAAAGAAAGTATATGGACTATTTGAAATTCAACATTTTTAAATGGGCTTATTAAACAACCAAAAAACATGAACTCACCATGCGTGAATCTGAGTACGGGTCAGCAACAATCCAACCATGACATTCATGACTTGACAATAGCTGCCAGGTCGTTCAGTCTGACCAAATGCAACTCTGAAAACTGTCAAATGTCTCTCACAAATAATTAGGGTTGAAAGAGAAACTAAGGCTGCAGAGGTGACAAAGGAAATGATGAGATCTTGGTCAACTCATGGTAACTCACACTCGTTTCACTCGTCCACCAACCCCCTCTCATCACCACTCATCTTCACCACATTCCTCTGCTATTGCAGTGAAAAAAGGTGTATGTTTACCAAACCCTGAGAGGAAACGGATTATCTTCTGCAACATATATGTGGGTTTGTTGTGCCACAGAGGACAGACAGATTTTGTCTTAATTTTGCCCAAGGTAAAGAAAAGAACTGTGATTGTGATATTTTTATATCTTTGAAAAGCTTTTTACCTTTTGAAAGTATATTGTAGGTAATCTTGTTTCTCAAAAGTTCAGTGAAATTAAACAAAAAAAATATGTTCATAAAAGAACAGATAAAGCATGCCAGCTTATCTATTTGTCTCACATATGTGCATCTCTGGTGTTTGTGGTGAACGTATCCAAGTTGTACCAGCTGTAGGCCTCAGTGAGGGTTGGGAGACAAATCAGGCCACTGAACAGAATAAAGAGCGTGAATAGAAATCATAGAGTGACAAAAATGCAGTTTTTGATCTGACCAATATGAACCACCCTCTTAACTTTTGGAAAGTAGCTACAAAATGTTCAGGTTCAGTTTCAAAAAAATAGTATTCCCATCTTAAAACAATTATACAAAAGTTGACATTAATGTTGCAGAATTTTTTTTTACCATGAGTGTACGTCTGATGATTCTGTTATCCAGCAACATTCTCCTGATAAGATTGAATTTTATTTTTAACAGCTGCAGTTCATAATAAAGTTATTAAACACAGACTGTTAGGGTTTAAATCAGGCCATAATAGAATTACACTATGTACATTACTAATTATATCAACTTGATTCACCAACAGTGCTCTGCAGATTTACTTGTTAATTTATCCAAAGTCTTTGATTATGTCAAAGACTCCATAATAGAGAAATACAGGACTCTGTAAACTATATGTAAACAATTGTCGACAAGTTGTTGCTGGTGAGCTTCTCTCTATTCAGTATGATTGACAGCTCTGATTGGTTGTTTCTGACGTCCATTTATCCATTTTCCACTCCTTCTGACATATTTCTTCAGATAGTAAGAAGACCGTGAGAAGGAGGGAGAAGAGCTCAAACTTGCTTTCACTGTCTCATCTTATACAGTCAAGATTTGATTACCATTTTAACAAATGTGCATAAAGACATATTTTCATAAAAGTTACCTACTGAAGCTTTAAACAAGGTGAGTGAACTGCAGTTCAGTTCTGGGTTCATCACTGTTCCAAACCTTCGTCAATTGTGGATAATGGCTCTCAATGTTGTTTTGTTGGCAACCCAAAACCTTAGAAAATGTTTCTGTAAGCCATTCCAGACTGATAGACGTCAATAACTTTTTAATGCCAATTTTTTTTGTATGTTTTCGTGTTTTTTATGGGTTTTTTTTCTTTTCATTTCATTTTTTTAATCATAATTTATTCTTCCTCATGTCGTCTTTAGCTGGTTACAAAGACGATTGTCTAAAACTTGTGACAAAAAGTGACAAAAAAACAGAAATGTATGTTGACTGACTGAGAGGTGTGACAATGTTGAAATCAACGCATAAAACAAGGAAGAAGAGTGATGGCAGGGCAAACTGGCAGAGTAACAGATCTGTAGCTCCAGTAGATGGCAGCATTGAGCAGGCTTACGCTTAAGCGAGTTAATCAGTCAACTCATACAAATTAAAACTAAATTAAATTAATGTCACTTCTAAAAAGTTACTGAAATAAAACTATAATGTCAACAGTATAGTTCTCTTTTATTAACTAACTTAGTATTGGTATGGCTAATAACTCATTTTACATATTTTTTGTCTTGTAATACATCTTAATATGGGGAGAGAGCTAAATGAGAGGACTTCAATTACATTCCATTTTTAGAAACTATTTATAATTTCAATGAGTCTTTATTTTGACATTCTTAAAATGAATTTAAACACATTTCAGCCTAAAACAAACTGGTGCGTTTTCTCTCAATTTCAGGTCCGTTATGGTTGTTTTCATACTTGCTTTGTGGCATACTAAAAGCCATATCTAAGCATTGGTATAAAGGAACAAATGAATCTTAGAGGAAGTAAAAGCTCTATGCTAACTTTTCTGAACATTTCTGCATTTGAAAAGAGCCCTGTGGGTTAAAAATAGTGACTTAGTTTATGTTATCTGTGTTCCTTAGTGATTCTCATCTATGCAACAAATATAAACAAATTGCATTTGAAGCTAAGAGCCAGTGGTCAATAAACAAGGGTGGAGCTCAGAAGTGTTTACCCCTGCAACAATATGAACTGTCAACCACTACACAGTTGACAGTTCATATTGTTACATGTTGCCATTAGAGTTGTTTTGAATCAATCCTTGTGCACGGTGCTCCAACTCAACAAATGTATTTACTTATTTAAGCTTCCAGGCACAAGTAGAAAATACCCCATTAACTCTTTACAGCTGTAGCACAAGTTGTGATTTGGTGGTTTAGTTATACAGTTGATTGGCATTATGTCTAGAGTCTAGACTAAGTTTTGGGAATACAGAGAAAATCCCAAAATTTGGTTTGATCAATAGCTTAAAGACAGATGATGTTCTATTTGAAGTGTGTAGTGCTCACACTACACACTTCTGGAAACCCTGTGGTGAACTTCACCGTTGTCTGAGTAACTTTTTGGGCTTAGAATTAGACTTAATTATGTGTATTCTTGTACATTAGTTTCCCATGGTGTATAATTACGAACCATTTTGGTGTTTTTACTTGGACAAAGACAATGGATCAATAGGCTGCCTGCCTCTTTTCTGTCTTACAAGTTCACTGACCTTCATCTGTGTGACTCCTGGTTTAGAAACTACAAGACAAGCAATGAAAACTGGCCCGTTTTCACAACATGGGCCTGTTTTTGTTTTTAAAATAAAAAAACAGAGCAAGAATTTCATTGTATGTTTTTTTACTTGCACAACAAACTACATACAATATTTAATTTAGACACTCCATGTAGTCAAATTTTGCAGGGATTTTTAAATACATGTAGAGCATTAAAATGATCCCAATGTTTGCCTGATTACAAGAATGGCATAAAACATTAAAACGTTTTGTGAACAGACTAGAAAATGTCTTAGTGTATTTTCAGCTTAGACGAACCCCACAAGCTGAGAAAAGTAAAACAAGCATCAAACTTAACTGTGTTTTGAAAAGTAAACCACATTAATTGAAAGTTTGAGACATTCTGGCATCCTTACTTTGTCCCATCCACCTGATTTCAATAATGCACACTTTGTAAAGGAGACCGCAGTAACTCAGGTCACCTAACTTTACGGACTTGTGCATAGATAGGGGCTACTGCCGATACCTCCGACTGCAGAGGAAGTTCTGAAAGGGTCACTTGTTTGACCTCCACTTCTTCTTCCACACTTTCCTCCGTTTGCCTCTCTGAAAGGGTCACTTGTTTGACCTCCACTTCTTCTTCCACACTTTCCTCCGTTTGCCTCTCCTGTTGTGCCACAATCCTGACTTCAGCATAGATAGGTTCGCTGTTGTCTTTCTCCACTGCAAAATGTCAGAAAGGCATTGTTCAGGTAAACGCACTATTTGTTTTGGGGTTTTTTTTCCCAATTCAACAAGAAATATAAATTACAAAAGAATTAAGTATGAAATCAGGTCAGTACCTTTGAAAGTATGTTTTTTCTTATGGGCGCAGATGAATTGTATTCCAACAACTAAGAGAAATACCAGTGCTAAGAATACACCAGCCAATACTGCCAACAAGCCTGTTTGAGAAGCAAAAATAAGCAAACATAGATCTTTACAGTCAAAGTTTGATTAGCGGTGTATTTCTAGGGGACACAACATGCAGTTGCCTTACCTTCAACACTGTATGCAACTGCTTCAACACAAAGGGTGTTACCTTCTGCCAACACCCACTCAGATATCTGCGTCCCATTGTAAGTGCAGTTAATGAAAATGAACCCTGGGAGAAGGGAAACAATGCATGATTGTGATTGTGCTACTGTTAAAATGGTCAAGTAGTATTTTTTCATAGTTTTTAATGTTGTCATTTACCACATGTAGATATGGTTTTTTCTGTCGAGAGAGAACTGAACCGATTCCAGACTGAGCAGACCAGACGTCCTGAGATATTCGGCCTCAGAACAATGACGTCAGTCTCATTTTCTAATAACTCTGAGTTTGTCAGTGTGTGTCCATCCAGAGTCCAGTTGTATTGCAGACTATCACCTGCCTCTGAGTGACAGGACACCTTCATCTGTCCCTGAGACAAACACTCAGACACTATCTTGATGGAGGACACAGGGGCTGAAAGAGAAACATTTGATTTCTTTCCAGAAATGTGCAGATTTGCAAAAGAAGTATATATGTGGAATATGATAAGAAAACTATTAAGATGTTAAATGGAGATCTGTCATTGTGACAGATCTTCTTCCATAGGGGGAAAAATCATTTACCTTCAACAATCAGCTGAAGATTCCTCTTTTCTATTTTTCGTCCATCTGAATTGAACGTTTCCAAAGAGTAGTCACCACTGTCAGCTCTGCTGAGATTCATGATGCTGAATGTACCATACCGGGGAATAAAGATATTTCTGCCCTCAGTGTCATTTGGAGCAAAACTGTTCCATCTCCCTCTTAGGATTGTTGTTGTTTTATTTTTCCATTCATATTTGGGGGTTTGTGATGTGTTGATCATCAGTTGAATGACCACCGTTCCTCCCAAAGCTCCATAACACTTAGCTTCGTCTTCTTGGATGTTACATTGAGTTTCATGAGTTTTTTCTGAAAAAGTAGACAGACAACCTTAAAAGTAAAAGAGTAATGCCTAAGATTCCACAAACTAAATTCTAAAGAAAAACCTTAGAAATGATGTACATTTCCAAGAACTCTGATTAGATTATTTTTGAGATATGATCTCAGTGGTATTACACGGTGACGGTGTCGGGAACTGGTACGAATCTGGTAGCTCAGAAAACGAGCCTGATAAGAAAAAAAAAACCTGACTCGTAGTTGTGCAAGTATTTAAGAAAAATGTTTCAGATTTTCATTTGAAAACGTTTCTTGAGAACCGTGTACAATTCTTTCCACTTCACCAATATGTGAAAACATTGAAGTTTGTCTGAAAAAAAAAATCCAGTGGTATGGGTACTTTTGAAAGACCACCTCTTGCATATTTTACATTACGTTTTTTGACCTTGGTCTGCTTTGCAATTGCATCTGGTGAATTTACTTGAAAGACAAGCATTAAAATAAGATAAACTGTCACTGTTTGTGGCCTGTGAGATTGTGTTGTGACCTTTCTGTTCTGACAGGTTGTGGTATTTATTCTTGCAAACTAGTGGGCAGCTTAAAACGTATGTACCTTTAAATAAAACATAAAAAAAACATCCTCTATGTGTTCGCGCTTGGGAACAGCAAAACGAAGATGGTGTGGACTTCAAGCAGTTTAAAAGACTTTGACACTGGTTCACACATATTTTTTATGTTAAAGATCACTCTGTGAGGAAGCTTTAAACCACATAGGTCACACCATCCATCAGTGTTAATGCCATTGCATCGACTATGCTCAGACGAACTGCAAACATCCACCACTAGAGAGAAAGTTCACCACAATCCCATAGCTGATCTAGCTAATGCCAAAAAATAAATTATGAGAAGTGTGCAATTGTGAATTATGCTTTACATTAAGCATCAAAATGAGCAAATCTGACTGCATTCAAAGGTTTGATGCAAAACTGACAGAGTGGATAACGCAGATGCACCCCAATACATGAACAATGTTAAAACTCTGCTCCACCAAGTATGGCCGGGAACAGCTTAGATGATGCGTACATGCACAAATGCATACTCTGAAGTTTAAATTGGGAAGTCTATATATATATATATATATATATATATATATATATATATATATATATATATATATAATGTAACAAAACTCATCTATGGTTGACTAACCTTCACAAAGAGATATCCTCTCCCCTTTTGAGACACGGCTGATGTTATTCCAAACTGAGCAGGTCAGGTATCCTGACATGTTTTGTTTCAGAATAATGATGTTATTCACAGGATTTCTTCTCAGGATCTCTGTGTCTCTGGTTGGTTGTCCATTCAGAATCCAGGAGTACTGA
Organism: Xiphophorus hellerii; assembly: GCF_003331165.1. Lineage (NCBI taxonomy): Eukaryota > Metazoa > Chordata > Actinopteri > Cyprinodontiformes > Poeciliidae > Xiphophorus > Xiphophorus hellerii. Next base: position 17,882,589 of record NC_045694.1, on the reverse strand, counting down.
GGACCGTCCCCACCCTCACAGACACAGGACACCTTTAACAACCCCTGAGCCACACAGTCCAAGATCATACGCACAGACAACACAGGAGCTGAAAGAGGCATACAGATACAAACACTGAAATTAGAACAGGAATAACATGTTTTTATAACGTCTTATTTAAATCATGGAAAGTTTTTTTACAATGTTATATGCCTAAGGTAAGGTCATATTATAAACAATAATTACTAAAATGAAATATGTTTTTAAAAAAATCCAATTTACCTTGAACATTCAGCTGTAGAGTCTTATTTTCTTTTCTTTTCCCATCTGAATCAAAAATCTCAAGCATATATTTACCACTGTCACTTCTGCTCAGGTTATTGATTTCGAATGTTCCTTTATTAAGAATAAAGACAGATCTGCTGCTCATGGTATTGGAAATAAGCGTATTGCTCTTGACAACAAGAATATTTTGGGTTGACTCATTCTTCATTGATGCTTCCTTCTTCAAATTGAATCTGTGTTTTTCTGAGGTTTCTTCCATCAGCTTGAAGGCCACAGTTCCTCCCAACGCGCCATAGCAGTGAGCTCCCTTCTGTCTGGCATCACAGTACTTTTCAGCTGCTGAAAATTAAAAACATAAAGGTACAAAGAAGAAAAGCTTTTACCCTTTAGTTTCTACAGAATCAAAAACAAAGCGAGCTGGTAGGAGCATTTGTGTGGGAAACCAGTTTGCTGAAGCAAGCCCACGGGTTTCCAGAACTCTTCTTGTGTGAACATACAACCAAGAGAGGACTGTTTTTCAGTTTATGGCTGAGTTTTATCAGTAAAAGACAAATGATAAGTGGCATTTAGAGCAAAAACATTGTTTTAAACATGTCATTTGTCAGCATCAGTTACAAATCAATGTCTTCAGTCATTTCCTTCAGGCAGAGGTTTCTTCAAATGTAGTGACCTGCTTTTTGTGATGAAATAAGTTAATAAAACTTGAAAAACTTACCGTGAGATACTTCCAGGAGCACAATCAACAGTCCAACCACAGCTTTCATATCTCCCCAGGAGCTGCCACTCTACTTTGTGCAGGCAAGCTACCCAGAATGGTGTAAAATGGTTCCTGTTAGTAATCAGCCTGAGAACAGAAGCCGTGGGCGCACAGATGAAAAAGGAAATGATGAGAGCGTGGTCACTTCTCAACCAAAGACGGAACACCTCCTCCCAGCCAATGGTACTGTTTTCTTATTGTAGTAAGAAGAAAAACAAAAACTTTCTCATGTCTCTGTGGCCACAGTGTTTTTGCGTCATAAAGGTGGCTGCCTTGCCGAAGCAGAGATAAAGGATGTTTGCATTAGAATGACGAGGCTCAAGATAAAAACATTGAAGCATCTTCACCTTGAACATGTTTTTAACTATGTACTGGTTGCATCACAGCAAGAATCTTCTGAGATTGAACCTCAGTTAAGACCTTCCTGAGAAATGGTGCTATCTATTTCTCACAAACCAAAACATATATGTTAGGCTATTTACTAAAATCCCATTATGTTTGAGAGTATGCATGCTTGGTTTGTGTCACTGTAATGAACTTGAGATCTATTCACATTCTGTCGGCAATCGGGAAGAGTGGTCGCCATCTTGTGTAGAGTAAACATTGGATGACTATTTTTTAATTTGGGTTTTGACCCTGTTTTTAGACCTGTTTCCCCCAGAAATCTGTGGCAATATAACTAATTTAACAATCCATTAAAAAGGAGTGAACAATTACAACAAAGACAAGCATGATTTTCAGAAAGTTTTCCATATTTGTTCTTATCCTGTTGAGAAGTGCAAGAGTACTAAAGTTCACTTCAACCATCACGAGGAGGGAAGTGGGCACTGGTATCGATCAGAGGACCCGGGGAGACAAATGGATAAATGTAGTTACCAAGTCACTTAATATCTTGTAAGGTAACAACAACACAGTGACATCACATGTTGACTTCATTTTTCTACCTCTCTTTCTCCAGCTTAGTGTTTTAAGCTATACTTAGTTGGACTTCCTGTTATTTAAAAAGGTATTTACAACCATGCAGCTCTTGTTGTTCCCACTAGATGTCCTCATTGCTCACTTTAGAACATCCGCTCTGCACGAGTAAAAAACCCAATTGTTTCCATTCGCCACCTCATCCTCCCAGTACATCCGCTCAGTCGTTTCATCATGGTCCATTTCTCTGTCTCCCTTGTCATCTTATTTTATTCTCTCTTTTTTTTTTTGCTTGGTTATGTTTCTTTTTAACATTGTGTCATTTTTAAATCAAAAAATAAAAGAGTCTTCATCCTGATCCAGTCTTTAGGGTACCTGCATCTGGATGCATAATAATATTCCTCATAGAACTACAATATAAAGTTTCCACATCAAGTAAATAACATTTTTGAAGCATCTAAATCAGGCATGAGATCATTTTCATTTTAGGTTATGAAATCAACCAATCCAACAAGACTCCAGGGCTAAAGATCACATAAGCAAGCCATGATTTAAATGTCATCATGGATTCAATATTGAATTTGAACAACCAAATACAACCTTTAATAACTAAAAAAATAACTTGTGTCTTCACAAAACAGGGCACAGAAAAACTGGTGCATGCTTCTAATTTCAGTAAAGTCAACTATTTCAGCTTCAGGTTAACCAAAATGGTGCTGTGACTGTCGAAGTCCCGGTTATCTTCAGTAAAATTGGTAATGGAAAACCAGTCCTTAAATCACTTGGAAATACAGAATTTCAAATCTTGGTCTTTAAATCGCTGAAGAGTCTTCACCCTAAATACATGTGATAGTACTGTGTCAGGTATGAACCATGTTCCACATCTTCCTACGACCAGTTTTTAACAAGAGGAGCCAGCTTTTGGTTTTTAAGTCCCTGAGCTTTGAAAACTTGAGATGCGCAGAGACTATTAGCTTCTGTAAATCAAGACTGAAAACATGCTTTTCTTTAGTCATTTCCATAATCGGCCATAGATAGCTTTATCATTTAAATACTACCGATGTCTTAGCTTTTTATTTGTTTAGATTGGAATTTTGTCATTTCATTTTCAATGTGTATTTTTTGTTTCTGATCTATTTGATTTACCTTTAGGTCTCCCTGCAGTTGCAACATTGAAACTTTATTCTAACTTTTGTTGCAGTATTTTAGCTGGTTAACGCCACGCTTTTAGCAGACGTTTAATTTAAGAAAAAAAATTGCAGCTGGACCAACATCACAGATATTTGAAGAAGGTGAGGAGGGTCCCAACAGACGAGAAGATGACAGTCTTTTATTTAGTGTGTGTGCTTAACATAGGATCTATAGGAGACAGATCCATTTGCAGCAGTCATTACATGTGGATCAAAACACTTAAGGCAGCCAACTCATACAGAATATTTCCCACTTTTTTACTTCCCAACACTCCCAGTCATACAAGGACAGAAGACAGAAATTAAAATGAACTAAAAAAAAAAAAAAAAACAAGTGACAATATCAAAATGAAACAAAGAAAATTAACCGTACTGCAGCACAAAAATTACCTCAAGCTGACTCAACCTATCATAGTATAGACAGAAATTAAGTAAACTGTGGCACTAAAAGGGTCCATATCGAAAGCTCCATGTTTTAGTCACAACAAATGATAAAAGGAAGCTTGAGGTTATTTTGACATGAGGTGACAGAAGTGAAACAAAGTAAACATGTCAACATACAGGACTTTTTTTTTTTTCCCCCACCAATTCTCTTTTTCCTCTCAGTCACCGTCTGGATGTTTCACATTCAAAATTATTCTTATTATTGTAGATTCACATTAACTTTTGACTATTCAGCGCGCAGTGGGGGAAAGAAGCACCACAACATAAAATCAAACATTCACAAAGCCTGAGCTTTTCCAATCCCACTGCATAATTAGGCTTTGGAAACACTTGGGTTGTAGAAATCATTGGTTTAAAACAGCTAATTTATGATAAATGAACTACTAATAGAATACATTTTGTCATTAAAGTATAATGCAAGCATGAGCCTTAAGGAACATATTGATGATGAGAAAATCAAGCAGAAAATCAAGTTGACTGATAAAAAATGTCATGATGGATTACTATTTTGAGACCCACATGCAGAACACAATTCAGGAGAGGGATATACGGCAACAACTGGTTTATTGTAACACGGCAAGCGAAGGTAGTGGAAGCTCTGGTCTGGTCCAGGGAGGAAACGGGTTCACGGAGCGATCGGCTCACTACAGAGGCAGAGCAGAATGGTGAGTTCAGGGTTGTCGGAAACGGGAAAGTCACTGAACAAACCAGACGGAGCTTACTTGTGGTTCGATGGTTCGAGGTCTTGGGAGAGTTTACTGGAAGGTTCGGGATCTTAGTCTCTTAAGGGGTCCAGGTGGTCCGGTGCTTGACGGTTTGTGACCAGGAGGACTGGCAGAAGCCTCCTTTAGTACACGCCGCTGATAAGTTGATCAGGTTCAGGTGTGCTTGATGACGGTCCACACACACACTCCAGTCGGGTAAGTATGGCGCCATCTGTAGTAGAAGGTGAGTGTATGCACAGAAAACCCACAAAGAAGAACCAAAGGACCCCGAACCATAACAAAAAAGTCAACATTCAAACTAAAATTGAACATAAAAACGCAGCTAGTGAATCTCTTCACTTTATCAACTGCAAAATCAGGAGAGGAAAACCACCACAGTACAGATTATGGCCTGTATTTCTGAGGAATTAAACCACAACAAAAGAGTTAGGTTTTAGTTCTACTGATTGCTTTGTTAATATATGCAATATGTAAAAATCAGAAAGGCTTTCTGCGTTTTTTGTAAGACAGATTGTTTTATGATCAGGACTAAACAATTGCCTCCAATCCTGCGTTTTACTAACGTTAAACTTCCGTAACAGGAAACATTCTGGAACAAGGTAGAGTAAACACACGATTTACAACAATTGATGTTGAAGGGCGTATTTAATTTCAACAGTATGTTGATTTGAGGTGATGTAGGCCAACAAGTTAAGAATCAATAAACTAGAAAAAAGGTGTGAAGAAAAATAAGCTAATGTTTAGGTCTCTGCTCAGTTCCTCATTATAGATAAAACACTTCATGTGGGTTACTATAAGGAGTTTTGAGGATGTGCACAACTTAGTTTCACTGCGTTTAAACTTTGGCCCAACCAATAAAGCTCAGCAGCTGGTTTGGGCAAGGGTAAACCAGCGTAGAATATAACTATGTTGGATTTAATCTAATTTATTAATTCTACCCTCAATGTCAGACTTAAACAGGATTTTTGTTTGTTGATTGAGATGCAGCAAACAAAGTTTCTTGATTAAATTGTAATCAAGAAACTTAGTAAAGGTTCTTTATTACAGTAAAGTGCTCAGTAAAGCGTAAGTATTGGATGTTAGATGGAATAAACAGAAGCATGCTATATGTTTATGATAAGTTTATAAGCCAACAGAACTGACAAGAATGTATTCTTTGTTAAATATAAATTTAATCCATTTAGGTTAAACAGCAACAAACATGGGAAAATAATACATATTTCAGACATAGAAAAGTATTTAAACTACAATGTTCTAGTTGCTATGTCTAACTTTTTTTCTTCTTCTCCAAAGAGTTTTTGTGGAGCTAGTGGCTCGTATTTTTTTAACAGTAGGCAGACAGGAAGGAGGGTGGAAGACATGCGGTAAAGGTCGTCAGGACCGGGAGTCGAACCCGCGACGTCCGCATCGAGGACTAAGACCTCCAAATGTGGGGCTTGCTAACCCCCTGCACCACCACAGCACGCCCCAGCTACGTCTAACTTTTAAGGATACCAATGATGGTTTACGGTGGTTTAGACACTAACAATCCAGAGAAAAAACTTTCCTAAGATGGTAAAAATCCAGTTTGGGGGTTTTTAAGAGTCCTTTGGCCTGTGTCCACTTCTGATGATTGGTGTGGTTGAGATTGTCAAAGATCATTCTCATAGGGTTTGTCTGTTGTCTTTGCCTGAAAAAAAATATATTTTTTTTTTACACAAGAAGAAGAGAAGTTCCCAAAACATTTACTGACATTGACTGATGTCAATGTCAGGTGTTTTAGTCTCTACCTTTGGTATTTCTACGTTTCTTCAATCTGCAACAGATGCAGCAAATTAACAGCACAATCAGGAGGAAGACACCAAGCCCCGCGCTGCAGAGTAGCAGGATAGGATAAAAGTTGGCTGAGGAAGTAAACCACAATAAAAAAACATGTTAGGTATTATATAGCATTGGTGACCTAACATAAATCCACCATAGTGCCACAGATTATTTTGTTGTTCTACTAACAAGAAAGTAAGAAAGTTTGCTGTGACTTTTCTAACAGATTATTAATTAACCAGGACATTTCAATTTAAATGAGGGCTTTTGACCGACTGTCTTAAAAAGAGTAAACAGTCATAACAGGAAACATTATTAGTACAAATTTAGATGCAGCAGATATGTTAATTACAAGTTATTTACCAGCATTTTCTTTGGAAGACCTTGGCACACAACATTGCTAGGTAAACCTGAGGGGTTTCATTTGAGATGCTAAATTAAGTTCTGAGATTAGAAATGGTGAACCTAAAACATGAATTACTTCATTTCTTATCTACATTTTGAAATATTTGCTGGAAGAGTGAGCTTGCACAACGCTCATTGCAGGGTTAGAAACATTCACTCTCAGCTAAATAAACCAAAATTATCCAGTGGCTCCAACTCAAACTGCAATATCACTGAATACAATTAAAAGCAGAGCTACACACCCGGAGTAACATCTGCTACAAGTATCTGTTAAACCAGAGTCAGTTCCTGTGACTGAACCACACCTATCCACCAGAGGTTTCACAGTTGTGATTGATGTCAAACAAAAGCTACAAACTGTCTAGCAAAAGTCTTAACAAGTAGAGGTTAAAACATCAATTCTATCAAACCTCAATATGCAGAAACCAAGATAAATATTATTGGGTGTGGATGAAAATGCCTGTGATTTGTATCATAACATGTGCTTGAAAAGGAATGTTCTAGAAAATTATTGGAAAAGAAAACATATTCCAAAAATTGCAGCAAGAGGCAGAGAAGTAAGACTTCAGAAATGTGAACTTGCCTTGTACTTGAAGGTTGAATTTGATATCTGCTTCTCGCTTCCCATTTTTATCATATCTCTCCACTACATATAGACCTGTATCGTTCCATGTCACGTTGATAATCTTGAGTGTTCCTGTGTCGATTGTGAATTCTGTTCTGTTGTTCTCAGCTACCTTCACTTTTTCTCTCTTTAGAGAAAATATTTCAGCACGATTTGTTTCATTATAAAACTTGAAACAGTGCAACTTGTAGCCGGCTGCATTGGTCAATAACTTGATGTTGACGGATCCTCCGACAACAGGAGAGCAGGGGGATGCAGCCTGGATGGCATCACATTCAGTGTCGGCGGGTGGAAAAAATGCTGTGAAAGATGCATTTAAATAGCATGTAAATTATCTGGCATCACTTACATTACATAATACTTTTATTAATTAGTAATTATTGATGTTCTGTAACTCACCATGACTTCCTCCAGTCAATACAAGAAGAAGAATAAATTGTTCCATGCTGCTCCTTTGTTATGTGGTTTAACCTCTTAAAAAAAGTGAGATGTTGCAAAGATAGAGAGATAATGTTATCAGCCTTCCATGAAGCTCTGCTGTCAGACTGTGCCAGATACTCACAGGAACTACAAAAGGTGGGGTGTTGCTGATATTTACAACAAGGAAGGAAATGAATGTTTAACGGTCTCACTTCTTGAAAAGTAAAAAAAAAAAAAAACCTGCTTGGCCTCATGCCATTGCGACATTGTCTTGAGAAATATGTCTTACATGTGACAAAGTCTCTCTTTCCTCTTTACATATTACATCATACATATTATTGATCCTGGAGCAACCCAAGTGACAATATTTTAACTACATGTTGCCAAAGCATCTTGGATTTTCATTTTGTGTACTTACTTTACCAAAAAGAGGAAGAAAGTCAAAGAAAACTGTTTGTATATATGTCTGATAAGATGAGACGCTTATAATGAAAGAAAATATTCTACTGCGCATGATGCAGAATCTTACTGTGGGAAACAAATAGACTTATGGGTGAGAGTCAGTGGCAGCCTAACGTCAGAGCCTGTGGTTTTTACTGTTATATCTAACCGAGGCACATGACTGCAGCACAAGGTCAAGCTTAGGTTTTATTTTTCAGCATTTATTTCGAGCTCATGCAATGTGGCATTAACCTTAAAGGTGAACAACTTCTCGAATTACATGGAGGTGCAATTAACGAATTGGATCTGTTGAAATAAAGAAAAAAAACATATCCCACAGCATGATGCTGCCACCACCATGTTTCAGAGTGGGTATGGTGTGTTTAGTTATAGAAATAGTAGGTCAAAGTTTTCCTCCACATAGTTTTAAAGGTTTGCCAGACTTCTCATTAGAGTGCCTTAAACTTGTATTCATGTTGTGTTCGCTACACTCTTTGTGGCAAACAGGACTTCTTTCAACAAATTACTTTTCTTGTCCCACTTTACTATGCAGAGTTTTAGATTGCACAACTATTAGGTATCTTCTCTCTTGGCTGCTTCTCTCCTTTCTTAAAAAAAATATTTATGCAATTTGTTATGTTTGGGTAGATTCGCCCCAGTCTTTACCCTGACATGTTTGTTGTGTTCCCTCATTTTCATGATGTTTTTTGTTAACTAATGTTTTGTAACAATCAAATGTAGCATACTCAGATAAAATTAGTAAAATTTACTAATATGGTTGCTATTGAAACCAATAGGTTGGTATAGATTTTCAGTAGCGGTATCAAAGTAACTGAGGCTAATGTGTGCCACACTATAATTTTTAGTAATTTACCATTTTGAAAATTGTGTATCTTCTCTTGTCTGCTTGGGTTAATTTGCCTCTTAAATCCAAATAAAGGGCATTGACATTTAAGGCACTACAGTTCACAGCAGATGTGTGGAAAAATAAAAGTACAACCACACAGGCAGCTTAAGGTGTTAGAAACCTTTGAGCAGAATGAGAGAGTGTGTGGTCTGTTGGTGGTTGGGGTTGGTGGAAACGGGGCTGGCATATATTCAGAGGTTGGAGAGTGTGGGTAGGTGAGGTGGGGGCTGGTTGCTTTTCTACGACATTATAATGTTTAGTAACATAGTAAAACAAATGAAAATAGCTGTAGAAGCTACACCATCAAAACTTTACAGTTAACTTTGAAATATGTCTGACATTGTTGAGTTGAATATTTTTATTCACTTACTAACAATGTAAAAATACTCCCCTAGTTTTAGATGTGAGATGTTTGTCCCTGATGCAGTTTGGAGATTGTAATCTGGCTTTTTTTTTAATTTGCTTTGGGAATAATGGCTTTCTTCCTCTGTGAGTGGCCTTTTTGTCCATGTTGGTGCAGGGTTCAGCCAGGTAAATTCCTGTTTCAGTAGAAATTTATTTTTAAAGAATGTTGGATGGATTTCTGTTGTTTAACATTTAATATGGAACAAAACACCTCAAAAGAGGTTAAGTACTGAGGTGGGGGAGGCTTATTGCTGGACGTTACTGAGGTGCTTGTACTTGTATATCCGTGTTCTGTTTGGGGGAATTTGTCTGCCATAATTCAAGGGCACACATTTTCAATCTTAAACCAGGACTCCATGTCTTTTTTTCTCAAAACTTTTAATACTTGTAGTCTAAACTTCTGCTCTCTTTCAAATATCCACTGTGCTTCCTCAAACCTTTCTCCTCACGCTCAAAACTTGTCTCAACTCTGATCAAATCTCCACTTGCAATCCTCTCTGCTTGCAGTTTTTGCTCTCGCTTGGAGCAAAAATGTACCACTAGTTTCCTTCTAGTGAGTGTGCCTGAAAATGTAAAAACAAGTATTAAACTTTTGAGAATAAAAGACATGTAATCCTGCTTTCAGATTGAAAAGTATGGCAGAAAAATTCCCCCATATAAGTGTAATCAGACAAGTGAGAATGTGTCCTTTGGGCACCAGGAGTGCAGCAGACATCTGGATCCTGTCTGGGAAGCAGCAGACATCTGGATCCTGTCTGGGAAGCATCACAAGATGTCAAAACATTTGAATATCATTTTATGTTGTGTCTGGGGAGACTTATATGTAGAGCTTCAAAGACCTGCACATAAAGTGATATCAAACTGTAAACTGAAAGAGGAATGCAGTACCTTAGTGAAAAAGGAACCTTTGAATGTTGGCAAAACCTTAGAGGAACTGAAAAAAATGTACTGTTGGCACCTGAATGAGTGGAGATTAGTATTGTCTGCCCTTGCACCAACAAACTGCCCTTGCTCCAACTGAGGCCTGAAAGCTTCTTGTCTTTAGGCCTGAACCTGGAACCTAAGAGAGTCTCCTTCATCGCCATCAGAAAATGTTTGCGGATAGAAACTGAGAAGAGCCAAAAAAAGATGTTGCAATGCGTGTGGCACTGAGTGATTCGAAGCCTATTCAGCAGAGGAACTGTTTCAGTTCTGGACAACCTACAGTAACACTTCCTGTTGGGTTGAGGGACATTTTTGTGTGACTGGACGAATGTTACAAAACTTTATTTGTCCTGTGCTCACATTCAAATTATTACACACTTTGACAAGAAAAAGTGACAATGAAAAATAGGACATAAAGTCAACCATTCTGCTTTCATTTTATAATTTATTATAAAATTTAGAAGATACTATTTTATGTAGCAGAGAATGCATACTTTGCAGAAATAAAGTACTCCTATGTAAATAATACTAAACTTTTTGTTGGGAATTATTTTTGGTTCAACAGAATGCATGTACGGTAATTTGCCACCCTTTGGTATTACCACATGTTTGCATTACTCTTTAGAGAGTGATGCAAAAATGGAAGAGGTTTTCATTTTTACTGACCGTAAATGCGGAGAGGTGTGGGGCAGTGCTTAAAAATAGACTGTGTGACTGAGACAACATTGTGGCCACAGTTTCAACAACCTTTTTGTTTTTTCTAATTTTCACTTGCAAGTATTCCTCTTCTCATTGTGATTATTAAAGCTTTAGCTTTCAGTGCAAATAAGGAAAATCCTTGAGCAGACATTAAGCGCGCTTTTTATTATCACCATGGGCGCAGCTGCTTGCAGTGTAGCCATTCAGAACCTTTTTTAACATTTTTAAGCACTTTAATCAAGATTATATATTTTCAGTTACATGTTGGAGGCGTTTTCCAAGTGTGATGAAGATTCATTTGTATCAGTGTGTGAGGTGTGTGAGGTCATGTGTGTGAGCTTCTGCTAACCAGCAGAGGGAAACCTTCCTCTAACTAGTGAGTCATAATGTTTTATTTTAAAACCACAGTTATCTGTCTGACTCTTTACAGTATAAGATGAATGCCTTTCTTTTCATAATGAAGACACAAATGTTTTTGTATGTAGGTGTGCAGGAGTGTGTGTGTGTGTGTGTGTGTTTTTCACTGTTAAACACACTTTGTATTTATATTTATGGTTTTATGTGTGTTATAAGAATGTTTTTTTGTTTGGTTTGTTTTTTTTTTAATAAAAAATATAAAATTAAAGTGGAATATACGAAATGTTTATACTTGCTTTCTTATATATTAGTTATTTTTGGTAAAGCAGACGGTATGGGTGGCATTACATTAGATGACTTCAGATGTTTTTCTCCCAGGTTATTTTTTTCTACTTTAGTAAGTTGATCTACAGGGTCTCGCTAAAGTATTTGTCTTATTTAAGCTTTTACGTTCCATTCCTCTTACTTGTATTTAAGGCATAGATCAAGTCAAAGCAACACATAATTGTGAAGCAGAAAGAAAAAGATAATAAAATTGTCTACCTATTTTTACAAATAGCAAAAATGTGACATGTGTATCCAACTCCATTTACTTTGATAATTCTTATTAACTCTTATGCAACTAATCCTTCTGAGGTCATCTAAATAGAGGGCACCTGCATGTGATTTTATTACATGTCACATAATGACAACAAAGTTAATTTTATTTACTGCAAAACATGGTGGTGGCTGTGTCACACTGTGGGTAACGGTTTAATGAATAGGAACAGAAAAACTGGTTATAGTTGATGCAGTGAAGAAGAGAAATGAGGAAATTTACTGAATATCTTTTGACCTTCTTTGACATGCAGCAAGACACTTCACGTGCTTTTCAGATTCAAAGGTAACACAGTGAATTGTGAACTGAAAGTATGTAAATATCATGCAAATGACAACAATAAGGAAGTCCAGTAAAACCCTGAAGGCTTTGCAACAACTGAGAGCTGTGTGAACAGTTTTAGCTCATCAACAAAGCATCAGTTTATTTCCTGAGATTAAAAACTTTTTCAATAAGATTTATAAGCAAGTGGGTAGTATTAAGTAAAATAATAAACCGATTTGTTTTCCTGCTCATGGGGGGAAAACTAGGGTTATTTCAGAAAATACTTTTGAATTTTCTATGATTGACTAGTAATCAAATCTTCTATAAAACAATAGCACCAAAGACTAACTGTCTGAAACAAAGCATTTCTCATATATTAGGCAAATTTTCATAAAGAAAGAAAAGGCATCTTAATAGCCTTTTGTACTTCACTATGGCAACAGTGTGTCAGCTCACTGATATCCACGTCTGTCAAAACTCAATAGCATATTAAAATTTTGGTCACTAACACTCACTCGTTTTCAATCTAGAATCTTTATTATTTGAAGAGATGCAAATTAATAAAATAAAGTGTGAGAAATCAAGTAATTGTCTGTGTAAAATAAAAACTAAAAATGAACAAGCAACAGTTGTTAGAAATAAAACGAGAAAAGATGAGTACATTAATAAAGAGTTACACAACAACATTTGTATCAGCGATCTTAAAAGCACATCCTAAAGCAAAAAAGTTAGACTTGACCAAAAAGTAGTTGCACTGAATTATCAGACTTAATCATAATTTTTAATCTATATTTAAGCAATGCCTTCCTCAGCTGCTAAGAGTTCAAACAACAGATGATTTTGGTTTCCAATGGTCAGCAAAAAACAATTTCTCTTGAGGATCTGAATAAGGTCCAGGTCATGAATGTTGAAATTTATTATGATGGTCCCAGTTTTCAGTGTAACGTCTGGTAACCTGCACACATAAGAAAAAATGATAAAAATAATGATTAGTTAAAAAAAAACCTTCACATTTGTCACAACATTTGACAGTTCAAAGAAATGAATCTATTAATGGACTTTCCTCTGTAATCACAACCAATGAAAGCGGTTTAGGCCAAAAGTTTAAAAGTCAAACAATGATGGGGTGTTTATGAAGAATGTTCTTTCTCTAGAAAATAATATTCACAGATATTGAATAGTGAACTTTTCACTGCAGCAACTTCAACTGACAGAAAAGAGCTTAAAAAATGTTTAAAAAAAAAATACATCATGCTCCAATCTAAAGAAATGATGAGCAACAAACTGATTAGCATCATTTATTTTGGAAAGGTTTGCAAACCCTTTTTTGTTTTTGTTTTTGGGGCTGTGGCTCTCCATCGAAGAACAGTGAGGGCCGTTATCCATAAAAAGAGAATATTGAAATTCAATATTGGCCTCGACGAAGGGACGTATTAATGAGTTGGCAATAAGAAAAAGACTTAGAACTAAGAACTCTTAGACTGAGAAAATTATCTTTATAAATGATCTTTATAATCTCAAAGACTTAGGGAAAATATTATGTGGACCTCTGAGACAAACCTGGAGGTTTTTGAAAGGAGTTTGTTCCATTACATCTGACCTATGACTAATATATCAGAAAATGACCACCAGAGCTTACAGCCAAGCATGGCTGAGTATTATTATAGGATTGATACACTGCTGTAGGATCTGGCCAACTTGTATCAATTCTGCTCTGAAATAGAAAATCCAACAGGAGAATGTCCAACCATTGGGTTGAGCTCTTAAATTCAAGGTGACTTAGGTTATGAGAAAGAACAATGATTCACAGCACACCAGTGTGACCACTTCCTAATGGTTACAAAACCGAAAACAAAAAAGGAACATGTTGGTAAAGCCAACTGAGAAGCTGTGGGATGACCATGAAGAGGCCCTGCACATATAAATGAGAGTGAATTTAAACACTTCCGCATTCAAGTTTTTCCACTAAATGGTAAATTGTAATTTTTAAATTTATAAAGTTCCATTCCAGAAAATCATCTAAGATATATGTTGTTTAAAAATGTAAAAAATCACTGGCACTTATCGTAAAGTCTTGAAGGTCATCATTATTGTCAAGGGCTTCCTAAACAGTTATTAGTGTTAAAGGACAATTACGTACTTTCCAGGATCAAGAAGGCTTGGATAGCCTTTTGTCTTAAGAAATAATATAACCTTTGAAAAACAAAATCAATCTTCACAGGTCTGTACGGCTTTAAAAATCCAGCATTATTTCATATTGTCTATGTGTTCTTTCGCTGTTAATGGCTTCAAAATATTCACAAAAATTAAGGATGGCCATAACCATCCAGAAACAACTGAACACAACTTTACCAAACATAGAGTTTCTCATTTGTAATGCTTGCGACAATGAGCAGATGTCACCTTTATTAAAAATTACCTGTCCTTCTGCAGGGCTTCCTCTTCCAAACCACACAGCCAACCAAAATCAAAATGAGAACACCCACCACTGGAAAGATTGATATGTTGATGGATGTAATATTGGATTTTTTCCCTAAAAAAATGTAAAAAAGGAACATGACATTTTGTAAAATTTGTATACATTTTTACTTTCCTTTAAAGCATTGTAGTAAAATGACAGATGCCTTTGAAAGCTTTATGAAAAAAAATAAGAAAAACTTCTTACAATTTTCTTGTGTTTTCTAAATGCTGAATTGTGATTTTAACATCTATGAAGTTCTATTCCAGAAGAACATCTAATGTTTACATTTAATAAGCAGATTTTAGAGGGACAAGATGAACAAAATAAATTCATTGAGAACCTACAGGTGTCCTTTTTTTACATAAAAATGGAAATAAAAAATTAAAAATAACAGTTTAAAAAAAAGAAAAAAGAAAACTTATCAGATTAAAAAGTTAGAATATATTTCATGAAATTTACCTTCGACATTGAGGGTGAAACTGAGCATTTTCACAATCATGCCAATTGGAGTGTAGACATCAAAACTGTACTGGCCTGCATCATCCGCCTGTACATCAGTGATCTTGAGCGTGCCGGTGTCGATGGAAAACTCGACTCTGTTTCTGTAGGACTCGCGTATTTTCACCATTCCATTCTTCACAATAAACACTTTTAAATGCTCACCGGGGAGAATCTTTGAAAACACCAGCACATAACCAGTAGCGTTGGTCATCAGTCTGAGGTACAAAGTCGCTTCAGAAACAGTATTGCATGAGAAGATTAACAGCCTGGCATCACATTTTGTCTCAGGAGCCACAGATAATGCTGGAAAAGATGAAGAAAATTTACATGTACTTATAGTTATTATTATATTCTTTAGTTTTTGTGATGATGGTTAACTTACCATGGGTTGTTCCGGCTAATATCATGAGAAGAAGTAACTGCTCCATCTTCCTCTGTAAGTCACCGTAAACTACTGAAATTGATCAGCAACAATCTCTGCTGCCCACCAGATGCTGACAGGGAGCATAAACGATTGGGAGGACTCGTGTATGTACAAGAAGGAAGTAAATTAAGTCAGCACACTTTTTTTCAACTCAGTCTGTGGACGCTGTTGGTATTTCTACTCTATTACATGTGAAGTAACTTTGTCCCATTCTGTTGATTAAGAATGACAAAAACTAAATCAATAGACAATTTTGCCCAACACAGAACCAGAAAGTAGAATTATAAATTGCTGCAAAGAGATTATCATTTTTTACTCATCTACGTAACATTGCTAAATCATGAACAACAGTATTTCTCACAATAGGTGGTCAAATATTCTTGTTAATTTTCCTTTCTATTATTATAATTGAACTCCTAATCTTTCAATAATGCCTTTTTAAACAGCTGAAACACTCTAAAATCTTCCTTTGTTCAGCAAACCCATTTGAATAATGAAGTTCTCATCTTAAATCTTCTTTTTCTATTTTTCTTCAAATAGAAAAAAAGGAGAAGTAAAACACTGTCACCTGAACAAAGACATTTACATCAGAATATATTTCTATTTTTGATGATGGAAAATTATGTGTAGACATAATTTTGCATAAAACATCTAAAAAGTTCACATGAATGCAAAATAATTAACCAAAAATACTTTAATCATGTTAATTATTATGTTTTACATAATTACTGTTCTGTTTCTTGTAGAAGAACAACAAACTTTAAAAGAAATATTTTTCACCTGTTACTTTGATACGTTAAGTACAAATGTCTCAAAATTCACAGTAATACAGGTTGCAAAAAGAAGATCTACTAAAATAAAGCAGTTGATGGTGAGTTATTATCTACGCTTTATATGGGCAAAAGGAGATATCTCAGAAACCTAAAATATTCTGGTGGATAAAACCAGTAAAATCAAACTAATATGGGATTAATCTCATACTGTTTTGTGGCAATAATGGTCAAAATTGTACTCGAAATGTTGGTAAAACGTATAACAGGAACAGATTTGAAATCTACTCCACTGATTCTCACTTCTGAACATAAACGGGGACAGCAAAAAGAAGTTACGAAAGTTTAAACTGTCAGCAATAAAACTATAGTTGATTATTTTGTGATTTTCCCATAGGTCTTATGTGGAGTCACTCCAGATCTTAAGGAAAAATGTAACTGTGACAAACTTTAAATTAATTTTGCCTCGACTTGTTTAGAAGGCTTTGGGACAGAGCACAGACACATTAGCACCAGCTGCATGTCTTTCACACCGTCAGCTAAAACAGAGTACTAGAGAGTTGATGCAGTTTTAATTATGTATTATATATACATTATATCAGAATGTAAGTGCTATACCCTACCTAGCCAAACTACTCAAATCAAAACAGGAAAGAAGACAACTGGTGACTCCCCATCTCAACCAGCAAAGCTAGATAATAATAGTGAGTTCAGCCACACAGTTCACTGTGTGGTGAATGTTTTTGTGTGGCAGACTGGCAGATGTAGGGAGGAGGATGTAAGTTTTGGTTGAGGTCTTTTTCTCCTGCTCAGCTAATCAGCTGTGGAAGTGAAAAGGTAAATATAGTGAATTCAAAGACATTTGGGCTGTGACAAAGTTTTCAGAGTTAAACCATTCACTGAACAACAACTAATGAGACTGTGACAATGAGTTATAACCTCAGTGAAACCCTCTCTGACAGCATTATACAAACACAAAAACAATCTTAAAATCGTATTATCATTGTTTCATATCCTCCACATGCCACTCTCCTTTCTCCTACTTATGTTTTATGTCACTACAATTGCAGCATTTTAGCAGGTAGGATGACCAAATCTTTGACAATTACAGCAAACCTTAGGTAAATCAAATGTCCTGGAGTAACAACAAATATATGAACATATTCCTTAACATCCAACACCGTCCAATCAGAGTCGCTACTTTCTCAGGTCTTAGTTGTCTTTTAACTCCTCTTATTTAGAGTCCTCCTTTTAAATGTGACAACATTTCTTCTATTGTGACGCCAATCAGCACAACGCCAGATTACTCCCTGTGTGCAGTTTCTCCATCTTCAATAGATTTTGTTCATTAGCCTACAAAAAGAGAAATACAGATACCATTTTAACAATAGAAATATCACTCTGAGATTTTCCTAAATTTTTATTGGGAAACAATAGCTGTTAGTCATGATGCTTAAGTACCTGACTTCCACCGGAGGCCCTACATGGCTTCAGTTTGCTGCACATGCAGGAAAGTAAGACCACAGTCAGCAGGACGGCCATTGCAAATCGCACTGAATTCAGGATAAGCAATATATTTTCTGAGGAAAGAAATCAAAATCTAATTAGTACGTCCTGTATAATACCCATCACCTCTGATGATTCACATATTCGATGAAACAAGGTCCACTTGGGTGGACTACTATAACCCTAAACTTTTTTTTAACATTAGCCTAAAAAAATATTCAGGGCAATCCAAGAGACGATAAACAGAATGAGCATCATTTTTATCAGAGGACTGTTAGACTTCACAATCATTGGCACAAAGATGAAAGCACGTTCCCAAATCTCTCTGCTAGAATGTATTCATGAATATTTATTGTTACTGGTGTAACTATTTAGTTCAGAAAATACCAGTGGTGAATTTTGAACATACATTAGTTTAACTTTGATTTATGAAAGGTAAACTTTGAGCATTTTCTTTGACATTTAGGGTTTTCAATGATCAAGGAGCCATAGTCTTAAACTATATAGTTTCAGAGACAGACATTTTGGTATAGTAATGTGAATACAAGGTAAAAGTAAAGAGATCCTGACACCCAAAGTGACATTTGCAAAAAGGTTCTTGTGAACCACAGCCAGTTTCTGTTACTTGGACCACATCTACCACTCGAGTTTACAAAGGTCATTTGTTTACAGAGACAGATAGACCTCCAGTAAATCTCTAAAAATTGGTAACTAAAATCTTGTTAGTAAAGTATATGCAGAAGAAAATATGCACTCTAACAAATTGAGCCAGCACACAGATTACCATGCACAAATCTGAGCTTGCCTTTAACTTGGAGGTTAAAGTAGATGCCTTTATATATTCCATCAGGATCAAAACTCTCCACTCTGTATTGACCTGTATCAATCCTCTCCACATTGCTGATCTTGAGCGTCCCTGTGTCGATCAAGAACTCGACTTTGTTTCTATATTCCTCTTCAATACTCAGTTTTCCTCTCTTCAAGGAAAACACTTTAAGATCGTATTTGTAACAACAGTAGCTTATATCCAGTTGCGTTTCTCAATAGAATGATGTAGGCTGATCCTCCGACTGTAGGAAAGCATGGGGATGTAGCTTGAGTGAGATTACATTCTGTTTCAGCAGCAACCTGAAAAAATGCTGGAAACATTTAAATGACACGTGAGTTGTATGGTAACATTAACATTACAACTCTATCGTATTTGTCTGAATAAGATCAGGATCTTACCATGAGTTTCTCCAGCCAATACAAGAAGAAGAAGAAATTGCGCCATACTCCTATGTCATCTGGTTTAACCTCTAAAACATCTGAGAAATTGCAAACAAGCTTCAGGCAGTAATCTGTCAGAAGGTTTGGCTATGAAACTCAAAGGATCCACCTAATCTGATACTATGGCATGAATATAAAGGAAGGAAATAAAGTGTACAGTCTCTGTTCTCCTTTCGATGAATCCAAGTTCAGGCCGTAGTGAACACAAGTGAAAATATTCGATCTAATTACGTAACTGAGTTCAACATATATTAGCTTGATTCAGTCAACCTTTTTATCATCATCACTCTAGCTAAGTGTGAAGCCTTCATGTTCTCAGACAGGAGAAATTGGCAGTAGCTGCGGGATTGGTTTTGTTTTTTTATTTGTTATTTTATGGTGGAGCGTATTATTGAGCTCATAAATATTCTACACATGTAGAGGATTAAAAAGAAATGGCATTCATAAATTTGCTGAATGAAAAGGACTACACAGAGAATTTTGGTAGCAAGACCTGTTTCAATACATCTCTATAAGGCGTTGGCCAGGAAACGTGGAAATGGAGAAGAGAATTGACCTATATATAGAAATGCACCACACGTCACGGCATCCTCCATGACGTGATCTAAGTTATGAAAATATTTTTTCCTTTGGGATAAAAACTGTATTTTTGAATTGAATTGAAACACACACCCCAGCTCATTTGCCATCTCATCATGCTGATGTTACACAAGCTCTGTGTATAAACACCTCCTGTTATGCAATGTTTGCATTTACTTTAATTGCAAACTAGTTTAAAGTAGTTTGCTTTAGATTTTGCTTTAAAATAGGCAATTGGCAAAAATTGACAAATGCATTTATTTTTCTGAAAAAATACAGCCAACAGATCTTTACATATAATCTCATTGTTTAAAACAAAGAAAGTTATTTTTGCTTATCAAACAGCTTTATTTTTGGCCCCTAAGTTATTTAAATTCATTAAATCAACTTTTAATGTTGCTATTTTGCTTAGTTTTCAAAATAAATCTTAAGCATTTTCCTGACAGGGGTCCATATTTTTAACAATAGGAAAATGAGACAATTCATTTTCTGTTGTGGCATCAACAAGTACAATGTTGTGTTTTATTAAAACCACCAAATCACTGCAGATTGTTTTATGATTTTATTCATTCATCTTCAGAAGTGCAGCACACACATATAACTTTACAACTGTTTACAAAAAGCCTATTTTATTTCAAACAGTATGCTATATGAAAAGTAAATTTAAAATCTACTTGATAGCAAAAGCATTATGATATGCAAAAAATCTTTGTTTCAGGAGGAGCAGCTCATGTACAAAGATTTACACAAAAAACATTTTTATTATTGATGTCAAATCAAAGTGATATTAAGGTAAAAGAAAAAACAATAGATAGCAATAAAATTATGATAGTAAAAATTAGAAATGAGCTTCCCTAAAAGGAAAAAAAAAAACATGTGTTTGCTGCTAATTTGTCTGAGTCCACTGCAGAGGGTTTTTCCAAATTCAGTTTGCCTTTCCAAACTCTTTGTGAAGATCTTCACTGTGAGGTAACAATCACATAACCTGGATAGATAAATAAAAAACACAACAACTAATTACTAAGACATAAGACTTAACACATCATTCTATAATTAATAATAGAAAATTATCTAAATCCTTATTTGTGAGTTTTCTTTTTAATCAGAAGCAGATACAGTAATTAAAAAATTACCTGTTCTTTTGCAGGGCTTACACATCCAAATCACAATGCAAACTATAATCACAAGTAGAGCAAACCCTGAAGCAGTCATGGTGGTCCTGAAGTAAACTTTTCTTTCTGAAGAGAACACAAATTAGGTAATTAGATACTGTAAAGTATCCACCATTACTTATTTGTATTGGTAAGTAATTTTTTCAAGCTTTCATCAAAGAGTTGCAGGTTCAAAGGTTGTCATTGTGTCATCTCTCCTCCTACTTGCACATAATAATTATATTTTGAACTTCAGCAACATGGAAACGGGACATGAGAAACTGAATAAGATGGAAAAAAAGAAAAGAAAGAGGAGTGCCGTTATATTCACCTTTTATTTGAAGTGTGAAACTAAGAGTTTTCACAAGGGTTTTCCTCGGAGTGTAGACATCTAGAGTGTACCGGCCTGCATCGTCCTCTTCCACATCAGTGATCTTCATCGTCCCCGTGTTGATGACAAATTCTGTCCTTGTTCTATATTCCTGTTGTATTTCTACCTTCCCTTTCTTCACAGTAAACACCAGGTTTTTATCCTTGAAAAGCACCAGCATGTAGCCAGTGGCGTTGTTCATCAGTTTGATGTACACAGTTCCTCCAGGAACAGGACTGCAGGGGGCTATGATCTGGGTGGCATCACATTTTGTCTTAGAAACTGTGGCTAGAGCTGAAAAAATACACAGATAAAGACAAAAATGACTTATTCCCAAAGTTAATTTGTTAGTGTGATAATGATCTTACCATAAGTTCCTCCAACTAACATCAGAAGAAGACAAGTTTTTTCCATAGTGCTAGTTTATCAGAAATACAAAGAACTAGAGAAATCAAGATAAACACAGTAACACATTTGAGATGACCCGGTGCTTTTTACTTGTGCTAGACACTGACAGGTACCAACAAATATCCAGGAGCATTTTTATATTTCCAAAAAAGGAAGTAACTTAGTTTTCAATTCTGCTTGGCTTTAAGCTGTTGTTAGGAGATCTCTACTATGTATGAATCAAAACATAACGTGAACATGATTTCACAAAATGTTTCAGCCACTAAATGCCTAACCAACTAGGATTTTCATTTCATGCACATTTAATCCCAAAAAATAATGGAAGTGAGAATTACAGTCAATTCCGCCAGTATATGGAGATCAGTGGAAGTACTGTTAGAGGTTTGGGGTTAGTCTGCTGTGCGTCATTGCGTGTTGTGACTTCAATATAGGAAGCTGTAGCAAAAACATGGCCTGTTCAACATTTTCAGCCTTGTGGAGAATAAGCAGAAGCTTGGTCTCTCTGTGCAGGTAACATTCTGAATGTTTAACCTGAGCGATCAAACTTCTTGCAAATGTAACTATTTTGTAGTTAATTAAGTCAGATTATGCAGAAATATAATTTTATTTTACTCTCTCTCAAGTGTTTCCTTGTGACGCCTTGGCAATACCCCTGTGAAGCCCGAGTTCCTGGCTTTCTGGATTTCTTTCCTCGTGACGCCGTGGATTGTTACCCACTGGTTGCCCGAGTCCCTTCTTCGCCTCTGCAGATTAACCATAAACCGTTCCTGGATTCTCAGCTGGCAGTCGGTTCGCTCCTCGTTCCTCCTCACCTGATTACCTGTCCGCCCTCCACCGCAGCCTCTACACCTACCTCCCAAGATCTCACTCAGTCAAGACCTCACACTGGAACCCGGATCACTTCAAGGAAACCTACAAAGAGACCATACCCCCGAACCCACTCTACTACCCCCCTGGCGGAAGTTATTCTTCATTTCAAGTAAGACCAGTCTAATTTTTCCTAAAGTTCCACTTTCTGACAACCTCAAACTCATCATCTTTCTCACTTCTCTTCAGAGTACAGATGACCCTGGTTTCCATCCACAAGGACAAGAATCACACAATCTCACTCTTTCATCATTGTTAAAATAAACTTTATTCATCTGATTATCTGTTCTCCTGGTCTGTATGTGGGTAAAGAAACTAGGACCCATCATGACATGTATTGTGTAACATAAAAACAACTGGTTAAAATTTAATATTACCTCAAAAATAGTACTTTTTTGTATACCTCAAAAAAGTATAAGCTGTAAATGAGAAGACAAGTATCTTAACTGAATCAGAAGAGTTTTCACTTCTGATTCAGTTAAGAAGTGATAGTTTCTAATTCCCTGAATTAGAAACTTATAAGCTTATCAGCTCGCAGCTAGTTGAGGTTCAGGAAAATTGAATAAGTGGTTAAATATTTTTAAAAAGATATAAAAAGCAAATTGCTACAACAAAACTCCTCAAAGTCATCGTTAGCCACTATGTTTGTTGCTCTTTTTGGAGAAAAAAAAAAGAAAAGAATAATCAACCATTTTTGAAGTGGAATAAGGTTTTAATATTAAATACTCAAAATGAAATGAAAGATTTCCTGCCAATGTCTAAGCTAATTAAAACAATTGTTTTATCAAATGAGAATGTAATGTTTCTGATTACATAGAGAACCTGCCTCCATCGGGAATATCCACATTATATGATTGTCATTTAGGCACAATATGGACAAAGAGGTGTTCAGGTTGTTTTAAAAACAATAACTGCCACTATGTGGAGATTGTAGCAGAACTCTCTTACATATAATAAAAATCATATTGCACATAGCTCCTTCTTGACATTTTGGCTCACTGAAACACTGACTTGAAGCTGGGGAATGTAAATTTTACTTTAAAAAAAGTTTTTCACATTTGTTAAAGCTGTAAAGCTGTCGTATGTTGTATGAGACAAATAATATGTGAAAAAAAATCAAGCTCCTCTACCTTCTCCCAAAGCTTCCAGTGCTAATTGCAGAAATACACCTCTCAATCAGAAACAACCAATCACAGCCAGGAAGAGAGTCTTAGCACTGGCAATCATGCTTGTGTATGTGCTGCTCACAGTCTCCCCCTTCCTCTCTGCTATGTGACAGCTCCCTCCCCATCAGCAGAGCATGAAACAAATGCTCATGCCCTTAGCATGGCCACTGCTGATGCCATTAGCACATTAAGCAGCGCATACACAAGGTTGACTGACAGCACTAAGATGCTTCTCCTTGCTTTGATTGGTTGTTTCTGAATAAGAGTGGAAATAATAGCACTAGGAGGAGGTGGAAGAGCTTGTTTCTTTCATGGCTTATCTCTCATACTGTCAGCACCTGGTGACAATTTTAATAAATATGCATTAAACATTTTTTTATAAAAGTTTCATACCTCAGTTTTAAGTCTTAGTCTCTTACGATTAAGTGCATATTGTAGGTTTATGTTTAAACCCAAATGTATATAACTGGATCAGAGGATTTGGTCCACTGCAGCAGTATCTTCTCTCTTATTGTGAATCCGCATTTAAAATGTCTTGATCTTGACCTACTTTATTATACTTTATTAGACATCATCCTTGATGATTTCCGTTATATTTTCAGTTTTTACTTCAGTTTTTTTCTTCTATATTTTGTTAGACATCATCCTTGTGTTGAGTCTTCTAAAAATTGACCTGATTTTGAACATCTTAAACTTTCTTTTCCATTCCATGTTTTCCTTCTTGTAAACAGTATCCCAGTTCTCCTCCTCTTCATCTCCCATCCAGGGACCCCAGGCTCCACCATTTAGTTGGGGGTCTGCCTGTGGGTCCTCTGAGGGATACCTTACGGGTACTGCCGTCCTGTTGTAGTACACCAGTCTGGCTAAGAGCTCCTTCACAACATCTGGCCTCTGTTCAGACAGGTCAAAACGTTCATAGGGATCTCCGGAAACGTTAAAGAGCCACACAGATTTGCGAGGTTTAATGTGTCTCTCCAGGTTCCAATATTCCCTAGGAAAACCTGGAAGAATAGGAGGTGGGATCCAATCTCCATAACCAGGGTCTCCGGTCAGAAGTTTCCAGTCTCCTGCTCGTATGGAGGCCTGAATTGCGGTATTCCAAATCCCAAATCCTTTCTGCAGGGATCCATTGCGTGCATAGTTGTACAAAGGGTCGATATTGTGGAGTATCTCAAATCTGGGTGACTCTTTTCCTTCACTGATGGCCTCCCAGACATTGTACCCATCAACCCCCTCAGTCAGGGACTCATTGCCACCTGCCAACCCGACCAATGTGGGATACCAATCAGTAATGTGTACAAGTGCTTTACTAACCCTCCTTTTCTTCCTCAAGAGAGGGCTATGGACAAACCCTAAACCTCGGACACCACCCTCCCAGTAAGTACCTTTACGTCCTCGAAGTGGCCAATTGCTGCCCCCAGACAAAGGCTGGCCACCATTATCAGTGGAGAAAATTAGGACGCTGTTTTGATAGTATCCATACTTGCGGAGAGCATACGTTATGTTGCGAACAGCTTCATCTACAATGGAGACCATTGCGGCGTACTTCCTACGTGCAACGTTCTCCAAGTTCCTTATATGGGTGGATGTATTCCTGAGGACACTGCAGAGGTGTGTGAACAGCTTGAAAGGACAGGAAGATGAAGAGTGGCTTGGACAGAGGATCATGGGCCGCTAGGATCTTGCGAACTCTCTGAGTGTACAGATGTGTGGAGTATTTACCCCTGTGTCTCCAGGCAACCAACTCGCCCTCATGGAGATCAAAACCACAAAGCCTGGGGCCATCACAGGACTCATATGTGTAGTAGTTCATGCTGCCCGTCAGAGAGCCCAAATATGTGTCAAAGCCTCGTCTCGTGGGCAAGCACTCCTTCTTGTAGAAGCCCAGGTGCCACTTGCCAACCATGTGGGTTGAGTAGCCGAGCTGCTGAAGTCTCTGAGGGAGGGTGACCTGGTTGAAGGGCAGGCAGTTGGGTTGGCGTGGACGGATGATGGAGTGCTGAAGGCCAGGTATGAATTTGGTACCTGTAGAGATAGACAATAAGAAGGCAATCAGAAAAGAAGAAGTTTGTTATCAATGTGAAGGAGATCCAAAACACTGTAAAATGATAGTGACAGACAGGAGATAGAAAATAGAGTTCAGAGTTCCCAGATTCCAACCTCGACCATTTTATGTTGATACATCAAGATGAAATAAGTAACAAAGTTCAGGCCAAGTTCTTAGGGAGAGAGTTATAAGAACTGGCAGCTCACATACATAAGGTGTAAGAAATACACTGTGCACATTTTGCTTTCCTGTAGGTGCAGCAGATGCTTTGTTTGTGCCACAGCAATCAAAAACAAAAAAAAATTAACTCGTTTTTGGCATAGTTTTTTTTAATGGACTGAAAGAGGTAAATACATTATGCTCCATATTCTCATGAAATTGATAATGATATTCTGATAGGTTTAACAGTAGGTCAGAAATGGTACAGAAGCTACTTTGTGTATTGTGTGTTGCTCTGTCACTTCACAAAGCTACTGGACTTTATCTTTTCACTTCAAGAAAACATGAAAATGTTCCTGCTTTTCCTTGGGTTTGTTTTTTTTTTTGCATTTTAAACCAATGTAATCTGTTTACAATGCTAAACAACTGACAAAATCTTTAAGGTGCAGTGTTAAATCTACACTAAAACAATGAGGCAAACTATTTATCTGCCTGTAAAAATCATAATGGAAACAGATCAGAGCTGATAAACTGACATAATCATTGCTTCCCTTGGCAGAGAAAGACCATATAAAGAGCTCCAAGAAATGTTAAATTTAGTGGTATATTACAAACACAGCTGCTATTTTAGCATTTTAAGAAAAGAAGACTTAATAATTTTTTTTTTGTTGAAAGATTCATCAACTAGTGCACAGATATTAATAATTTATAGTTATGAGGAAATCTCTTTGCTCAGTGGACATTTGTGGAAACCATGACAGTACATCAACTACATCACTGAGCTGCACTTGACAAGAATTGAGGTTATCCTTGTCTTCAATAAAAACTGCTTTTACTCTTATAGAAAAACTTGCAATTGCAAATCTATGCATTCTATTTGAAACACACATTCATACATTTTAATATCAATTTGAACCATTTTATTTTTTAGAATGACATTTGAAAGTAAATAGAAACATCTGACAGATGTTTACATATAAAATAAATATCTCTGTTTGTTTCAGATGAATAAAAATTAGAGAACTAATAGATAAAACACTCTACCTGCCGGTGATGAGTTGACTTCGGGACGGTGTACAGATGGGCTGAACATAATAATTCTCCAGCTTCACACCATCTGCAGCCAGTTTATCCAGTACAGGTGTCCTAATGTCAGAGCTGTGATAGCCAATGTCGTTGAAGCCCTGGTCATCTGTCATGATAAAGATTATATGAGGAGGTTGCTGGACAGGAGACCTGTCATTGAAAGTTTGGTCAGGCTCGTTTTCCACCTGATTGGGGCTCATCAGATCCCAGCTCATGTAGCCAAGGCTCAGCAGGCTCATCACTGAGAAACCAGTCAGGGTTGTTGTTGCCATGGTTTAAATCAATGAAGCTTGCCGATATTTTGTATGTCGTCAGTAAATCATTTTTGCTGTAAGAAAATATCCTCTCAATAGATGCTGCAATCGTCTCTTGTTACACTTGAGTTGGGGCTGAGCAATTCATAACCTTCCTAAAGCCAAAAATACACCTTCATCCTCGCTGACTCTCCAAACTGTGCCAGCCTAAATGAAAGCATTTCACTTTTCCTAGAGGACTAATCAACCCCGCCCATTTGCCTGGCTGGCCCACTGAGAAAACATGAGGCCCCCTGCCTCAAAAAAATCACACAAGCCACATAGAGGTATTGCTGCTGTATCCAGGTGTTCATTCAGACTTTACATCAAGTTATACACAATTAAGCAATGTAGATATTTCAACATTTTGCTCTGTTTCATGTAAAAACTGTTTTTATTGCCTTTAGAATTTGAGCATTTAAACATTTTCTTCCACCTATGCTCCTTCAAGGTCATGTTAAAAAAATCCAGTCCAATCTCCACAAATTGCATTAGAAATGTTTCCCTCTTGGGTGTATTCGTGTCAGACAGAGAATCTACAGAAAAAGACCTCCACTCACAAAATACCTGCTGGGGGAAAGTTGGTTCTCCGGGTGGCTGTTGGGCCCCAAAGCCACAATCCCGAACACTGTTCCCCACTTTGCTCCACAGCAGTCACAAACACGTTCCTACTATTCCTGCTGTTTTATGGGGGTGGCAGACCTGAGCAGAGAGACAGAGCAGACTCCCTGGCCTCTGATAACATCTCTGAGCAGGCGTAAAAGAAGCACTTTACAAATCACCTCGAGGGTCCACAGAGCGCAGCGGGACTGCAGAGCTTCAGCTGCAGCTCATGAGTGGAGTTATTGCTCCACAACATCTCCTCTGTGAAGCCCTTTACAGTGCTGCAGATTGATTTTGACTGGGAAGGAGGGAATTTGTTCTAGTAACACTTTTTAGGTTTTATACTCTTTTTATTGTGTTCATTTTGATATGTCTCACACACTACACTTTGAGAGACGAATCTATTCTATTTTAATGTGTTCTTGAATTTCTAATACATTTGTTATGAGACATTTGACACAAAGCAAATAAACAGAAAAAAACAAAGGAAGCAAGACATTTCTGGACAGGTTTTAGGTTCTGCATGAAATGAGACAGTGGTCAAACCCAGAAAGGAACTGAGGAAAATCATTACTCACAACTAGCAGCTGTCAAACTGACAGCAGGTCCTGTCAAACTAGCTGAAATAAGGAATAAACAAAACTAGAAAAAACATTAGAATATGAAAATAATAGCAAACATGAATGCACACATTGCTTACATTGCTTTAAATACAGAAAACATAGAAGTAAATTTATATGGTTTATATGTAAATCCAACACTTTGAAGAATTAGTGTTGGATTTATTGTAACTACACTTTGCAATTTGGACATTACATTAGTAAACATTTCACAGCTGCTTTTATTTATCTTTGTTTAACTATTTCTGCTAAGATCAAAGCTTTAAAAATAAGTTTTTAGAGGTACTCATATAGCCAATTAATTTCTACTGAGATAAAACATCCTGTATCTCATACAAACTAAAGCAAAAGGAAGCACATCCTGTTGACATTGCTTCAAACTTTCTACCTTTATGTAGGTTCAGCAGTGACTATGTTTGAACTATGATAGGAAAGCTCTGAGTATTTGAAGTGAATTAAAGACTGTCATTGCAGTTGAATGTGAAAGTTAAAAGGTAATTAATACTGAAGCAATTGTTAAAATAAACATTATGGTATTGTTTTCTAACATTTGCCTTCAAAAGCTTGAGCAAAACAAATTTTTGTAGCGTTTGATGGATGCAGGCTTATGGTCACATTTAAATTTAAGCTTCATACGATCCTCGTATGAGCCTAAAAAAGTGAATATAGTCTTTAGCTTGACATCTGTTACACTGTGAGACGTTTATGGCCCATTTTATCTTACCACTGTTGTTATTTTACAAAGATATTAAAAATGTAGCTGATGTGAAAAGGCTTATTTCTCAGAGTGCACAAGGTATTGGCTAATAGGTAATATAAAGATAAATGAAATACACTAAAATGCATTGAAAGTTTAAAGCGTTTTTGGAAAACCTTAACCTCAAATATCCTGGCATGTAGCATGATACAGAGCCTCATATCTTAAGTTCAATGCATATTTAAAATTTGCATAAGACCTGTATTTTTCCACATTTCTGTTTTGATATGTTCTAATACATATACTTTCTAAAACCTTTCTAGCACCTCAGGGTTACTGAACTGATACATTGCTTATGCCCACATAATGATTGATCTGTTGAAGATAGCATTTGGCAAACACACTGGAAGGTAAAACATCATCCCCTGCAAATGTTGATATTAGGACCTGTGGGTATGGAGGTTGTTTGGAAACCAGAGGAGGTATGGGCCCGTGTCCCAA
This sequence comes from Xiphophorus hellerii, assembly GCF_003331165.1. NCBI lineage: Eukaryota > Metazoa > Chordata > Actinopteri > Cyprinodontiformes > Poeciliidae > Xiphophorus > Xiphophorus hellerii. Next base: position 17,852,971 of record NC_045694.1, on the reverse strand, counting down.
AGAGAGCACAGCTGCGGTTGGACATGTTTTTTAGCATTTGCGGCGGCATCTTTGGTGTGGAGAGTCCAAGTCAAACCTGAAAAGAGAAAAGCAAAATCATAGTTGTGCACTTTAAGTTTTATACCATTATGTTTACTTATGCATTTTTTTTTCTAGACTGAGACACTCTGATCACAGTTGCAAAAATCAAGGTAAAAACACAGTATTTGCATTTCATGTCAAACTGTCATGGTTCTAATATAACCCATCTTTGCAGTAGTTTCTGTGTTAAGCAGAAAGCAGCCACACATCAATCTGACATACTCCACAAAAAATTTTTTAGAAACATAATCTGTGATTACTACAAGATACATGTAGTGCTTCGGTCTGTATATCATTCATAAATTGGTAAATGACTTGTGCTTGTATAACTATTTATCAAGTCCATAGGACTCCAAAGAGCTTTACAAGCATTCACACACACACACATTCACACACTTATCGTTGTACATATATGGAAGTGCTTCTTGTTTTGGAAGATGTGACTCAAACATGTGCATTTGTGTCAAAAAGGTTTGTTCCAAAATTTCCTATCTATTTTTCATTCCTTCTAGATTTTCATTTCCTTTTTCTTTACCTAAAAATATGATGACCTGAAAATATGATGTGGAAAGTTTTGAAGTAAGAAATGATCTCTCAGTCTTTAGCAGCTGTATCTGTTTTTGGTATGTTAGCAATAACATCACTCAGCTCTAACACCACAAAAGCAAAAATACTGACCTCAAGCATGTACTCACTCACATTCACTATTTTCTTGTCCTGTTCCACATTAACATATCTCCAAAATAGCCTTAGGATACTAAGAACTCCAGCATTTACCAAGAATGTTGTAATAAAAGTATTTTTAGAAAAAAGCAACCTTATTCTAACACCTTCTGGGAGACTGAAAAAACAAATGCTAAATATATAAATGTTCGTTTTTGTTTTTTTGTCATTTATTTCAATAAATATTTGTTTGTCTGATGCAAGACTAAAATGTGGGAAGTGACAGATATTCTTGAAAACCTCAGTCGTATACGTATGGAAACGGCGTGACTCAGAGGAAGTCAGTGACCATGCCAGTTGCTCTCATTGATGTCACTAATGAGACAAAGTTAGATTAAACTGACTGATTTTTCACTTTTGATCCATTACATGTCAGTGTTTTTAAAATTAGTTAGTCTGATATAAAGCATATTAGTTCACATGTAAAGATACTTACTGCAAGCAATGTCTTTTCAAGTAGCTAGAGAATGGAGAATGTTAGTAAAATTGAGTAGGTAAATATACATTTTGCTCTAAACAGCTTTGACTGGTTTAGAGTCAAAATGTAAAAGATATGTTTCACATTAAAGGTGAAGAAAGCTCCTTTTTCCAAGTTTAGTTCAAAACCTTCCTCTAAAGACTCAAATGAACTTAGGCGTACTTTATAAAGTCAACATGTTTCTAATATAATCTTTATATCTGCCTGCAGCTCCTGCTGCTGCTCTGTGTTAGTCTTCACCAGATGTTAGTTTTGGCAAAAGGAATCATTAGTGTTACTGAATACGGCTGCTCCCCCACACTGTGAACACTAACCCCTTTCTAATCTAGAAGGCCCTGCCCGTAAGCCTGGACATTACTCCCCCTCTCTACTAATCTGAGTGAGTCTGGGTGGAAGTGCTTCTTTTTAATTTTTATTTCTCAGCATAGAATCAAAAGCTTTCCCTCATTTCTGTTCGACTTGCTTGTCTGCATGTTATGTACAATGTCGAGTCTTGTTCCAATTGTTGGCAGTTATTTCTTCTTTTTGTCAAGCCTACTACAAAAAAATCTAATGAAAAATGTACTTTGTTTTTCAAAATTGTGCCTAAGAAAGATAGCACTTTGTTGTAAATACCACTGCAAGAGGTGTGAGCTCCTAGGTTGCGGCCCAAACAAGGAATCACCGTGCACATGGCGCCGCCTCTCAACTCAACATCAAGTCCCTCCAAGCAGGTGAGACTGCATGTTTTGGAGCAGAGGAAATCAGGTGATACCAGACCTGCAGCAAAGACAGAGGAATAGAGGTTGGAGTACCCTCTACTGTATGAAGGGCACAGTTCTCCCATTGAATGGGGTGAGAAACCAGCAAACCTGAGGCATCGTAGAGACATTTCCCCCTGACCCAAGTTCCAGCTCAAGGAAACCTTGTTAAGAATTTCACTTACCAGTCACTATATCTTGAAAACTCATTAAACCGTCCAATCAATAGTAATGATGGATGCTGTGTACAAAGGGCAAACAGACTCACTGACTCCACGCCTCTGTAAATTTGCAATGTGGCAAAATGACAAAGCGCAGTCATGAAAAAAACTGAAAAAAATAGAAAAATGAGAAAAATGCAAATTTCTTAAAAACCTCTGACAAGATCAGATGGAAACTGGGCACAGTGAACTAGATGTTGGACTTTCTGGCAAGTACTAATTGTCTCTGTAGTTGAGAATAGTGTATCCTCCTAACATCTAGATAAAAATAATATAATGTATTCTTGGAGTTTAATTTGCAAAAAGCCTTGTAAAGTTTGTGTGGTTATGAGATAATAGTGTGTGATTTACTATATAAAGACATCCTTTAATGTCAGAAAATTAGCAGTTCAGAAACAAACATTCATGCTTATCTTTTAATCAGAGTTGAAAGATCATAAAGAGTTTACCCTTTCTAGGAATTTCAACATCCACTCATCAGCTGCTTCCAGGTTGGAGCCCAGTGGTGATCCTCTCTCAGATCCAGACCTGGAGCACTCCATGCATATGTTTAACTTGGCTCTCATGGAGTTGAAGCAGCACCTGGCCAGCGAGGCGAGCGGCAACACTTCATTACAACCTTCTTTCCAGTCATCTGGAATTAAATACTACAAGGATCCCACAGTGAAATCAGACGGTGCATGAGTTTGTGTGCTTTTTGTCCACTGGTTCTGTTATGAAATGATCTAAGTGTTCACACATCTGTGCAAGTGTTTTATTTAAATCTGTTTTGTAAATTTACTCAGGTGGCAGGAATGGCAGGCTGCGGTAAGCAGATTTCACTGGTGGAAGTATCAGGTAATTACCTGCAAAGAGACCGCAGATGAGCGATGCTAAACACCCGGAATGCAGATTTATTTCCTGGGCTAACCTGCATAAATGTATCTGTTATTTTGTGGCCTCTTGCTGTTAAAGCAAAGGGAAATCTTCAACTTCTTTTTTGTTGTTTCTGCTTCACTAGACTTACTACCTGTTTTGCATCAGTGCTTGAATAAAATTGAGCTATAAAAATGTGACACAGCAAATTGTATAAATTGTTGTTCCTCAGTCTATCCTTTTGACACTGAAAATACGAACCAATTCAGCCATCTTGTCTGGCTGAGCTGAGTATAATTGTATGTGTTAGTGAGGTTTAAAAAAAAAAAAGGATTGTGGAAGGTGTTGAAATCAAACTTGGTGAGACCCACTGAGCACTGACATTGAATTTGGAATCCAGTCTGTTTGCCTTTCCTCCTTTTCTGATGAATGGGGCTCTTTCAGTTTGCAGCTCACAACCATCTCTCCCAGCCTGGCATGTCCTCTGCCCAGCTGGCTTTATTTTCTCCCCAAACTAATCAGAGAAATAAGGGTCACATGTTTATCCAAACACACCTGAGAGAGAGGAGACCAGATTTTCTCAGCAGCTCTCTGATTGGATTGTTTGACTGGGTGGTTTGTTGATTGTCTGGCTCAGGAGTAGGAGATTTTTTTTTTTATTTCTTTTTAGCAAGAGCAAAAAAGGTGAGCAAACTGCCACAAAGCTGAAAATGTACCTAAAGGATAACAAGAGTAAGCTTATTTTTTAGCTTGTGGGGTGATATTGTAATCTGTTCTTGAACAAACTCATGCATGCACTTCACTTTTTTTTTTAAACTAAGATTTGAAAACTACTCTAGGTGGCATTAATCAGTCTGTGGACTTGACCCCAGTCCCTCAGTCTCCCCTAAGAGCTTGACATTAGCTTCAAGATGTTTTTATTGTTGATTTTGCAACGTACTCTCTTCTGAAAAGTAAGTAATGGGTTCTGAAAAGTAAAATCTTATTTTTTTTTTCCTAATGGCTAGCTAATTGGATGTGGCAACAAACTCCTCTGACTTCAAATGTTGATCCAATTCTTTTCTAAAGTCCGGTACACCTTTTTGAAATTCTTTTGCCTTGTGTTTGTTCTCTTTCAGAAAGATCAATTTTTATGTTTACAATTTTCCAGGATCAAAGTACCAATGTTTTTTTAACCAAAGTTGATGATTTTTTTCAGCCAAGAGAGAAAGCTGATGGAACCCAGACCAGAAGTCAAAAGCGTTCTGAGATAATAAAGGTTTAGGGTTTGACCAAGCCGGAGATACTCCTTCTCCAGCTCCGTGATTTGGATGTTTTGTGGTGGTACTCTAGATTTTCCTCTATTGAATTTCTCACTCTGTCCCAAACTTTCGTTCAGACTTAAGAGCATCACTCCATTGTCTATACCCAGCTATTCTTGCAGAATTGTGGAGAGGCTGGGAAACTACGTTTTGAGCAGTCCTTGGCCAAAAGGCAGGATACACCCTGGAGAGGAACAAAGGCCAACACCAAAACACACAGATAGCAGGCACAGACTAAATTGCAGTGTTCTGGTGCTTCCTAAACACGGACTGAAGATTGTTTAAAATTTATTCAAAAATAATAACTTGTGTTAGAAAAAACTTGTGTTAGAATTATCTGAATTATTCAGATAATTCAGTTTTTATCTGAATTTAAAATAAATTTAAAATCACATTAATTCAGATCTAAACTTAAAGGAATTTGGTTTCCTTCAAAAATGTGGTTGAATAATCCGTGAAATAATGAAAACTAAAAGGAGGAAACGCCAACACTATGAACTACATCTCCCATGATGCACTGTAGCGGTTAAGGGAAATACGTCCTGTATCAGAGTTCAACATGCGGGTTTCACTTTAAACGAGTCCGTGTACCATGTGGCTAGTTTTAACGACAAAATCCTCGTTTCTGTAGCTTTCTGTCTGTCTGTCTGTTGTTTGTCCGTTTTCGCTTTGATCATGTCTGTGAACGCATCACAACTGGAGCTGAACCAGCTCATCTACCGCCATTTGAAGGAGCATGGTTTCCTTTCAGCTGCAGAGGAGCTTCAGAGGCACAGCCCACAGGTCAACACAGTGCTCACAGACATAATGGTACATAGATTAGTAACGTTAGTTAGTGCAAAAAAAAAAATGCGCCAAACTCCGCAAAATGCTGCGAACTTATGAAACGCTAATCAGAAGATGATTCGTGAGTGTGTTTTATCATTAGGTGCTTTGCAGTGACAAAACTTGTGCTGGTTCAAATTTAGCCCTCCGATATTTCAGAACAAATAGTTACTTGGATTTTTTAAAAAATGCTTTCTTGCATTAGCAGTTATTGTAATAATGTCTTACCAGTTCACACAAGCTGTATATTATCAGTTGCGTAAATGTAGCCTATAGGGTGTTCTGCAATGATATCCGGGATATTCTGTTCAAAGAAAATGTACTGGGATTTGCATGAACTCTAGTTGGGATGATGGGAACTTGATGGTGCTTGTTATCGGTCAGCGGCGTCCTCGGATTGGGATTTAGAGAATTTAGGAGTTATTATCACTCTGCCAAAGAGTGAAATAACTTAACATCCCCATCAACTCCAAGAGCCAGTGTTTTCTGGCAGCTTTAACATGAAATTGTATAGTTTTTATTAATTGTGTCCTTTTAGTAGCTTTTTCCTGTTGAGGTCAGCAGATTTAATTTTTAAGATTCTTAAGTGTACGGGATCTACTGCAGCTTCTTACTGTGGAAAGTAGGAAAATGATCACTTCTGAAGATGAAAACCATGAACCTGTAAATTTAGCACATTCAAAATGAAAAGCTTTTTAAAAGAATGTTTCTCGCTAAACAGGTTGATCCCAAAACGCGTTTTTTTTTTTTTTTTACTTTTGTATTAAGGACCTAAATCTATTTGTTATTCAGGTGCAATGGAATATGAAGTTGCTTAAAAGAAATAAGATGAATTACAGCGAGTTGAAAGTCGTTCTTAAAACTAATTCTCATGAAAACTTCAGTTCAATTTTTAAAGGTCCCTTTTGTCCAATATTTTTCTTCTGATAAAAGTGTACTTACAGTTGTGTAAGAGATGGGAGCAAAGAAAATCCTTCATATAATCTTGTTTAAATCAGATCTGTACTGGGTACATGTTTGGGCGGCCTCTTACTAATGTTAAATAGCTGTGTGCATTTACAGTGAAGTTATTGGCATATGGTGCCTGACCCTAATTTTTAGTACCCTAGGAAAATATATTTGTATATTTGAAAATGTATTTGTTGTTTGAAATGGCATTATCACACACTAAAATAATAACGCTGCAGTTATGAGGAGTCTTTTACCATCATTATCATCTTCCTCATTAAGGAAACGTTGTGGTCTTGTTCAGCTCTTTTGTTCAGAATTTATAATTCATGATTACTCTGACCACTTGACGTTGAAAATCTGAGATGAGTGGCTATTTTTCTATTTCCTGACTTTCAGCCACATGCCTCGCTTGAATGAAATGTTATTTTCTCTTTCTCATGTTGAGGAATATTCATTCATTACCCAGAAAGAATGGAAATTATAAATTATTTGCCAGACAATCTGATGAACTTAAAAAGCAAAAAAAAAAAAAAAAAACTTAACAAATGTGCCAATGAATGTTCTCTAAATTAGGTAAAGCTCATACCAAAACTGAGAACAGTGTCATTTAAAAGACCATAATTGAAATATTTTGACACAGTGTCATGATTTGGTTCTGTCATGAGCAATAAGATTTAAAAAAAACATTTCTTGGTTATTTGAGATCTTCTAGTATTGGTTTTGATTTTTAATCTATTAAATACAGTAAAGCCAATTTGAAAGATTAATTTAGTCAAAATGGAGATGCAGTTGAGCCTGGGGGGGTTAGAACATTATATATTACATATAATTAATGAATTAAGAAAACATCAGAGTACTGCAAGAACTGTTTTATTGAAATAATACCAAGTTTGAAATACAGTCTGTTCAACTGTATTGAATTTGATGTTTTAACTTTGTTTTTTATTTCCTACAGGTGGAGTCAAAACCATCAGTCTCTTTATTAGACATCTACAAATCATGGTTAAAGTGAGCCTTTTTTATCAAATAAACAGAACGATTATCTCTGGGGATTTTTCCTGCTCTGACTATGAACTCAAACTGTTGTTTTTACTCCTGATAGGAATCCCAAAAAAGAAAAGGTGTCCAAAATCAGAAAAATGCTCGAAATCAGGAAAACAAAAGTACTCCCTCTAAAGGTGCAGCTTTTATTTTTCTCTTACTGGCATTCATATTTTGGAAATTAATGTGGCTAGTATTAATACGATTAGTAAGTATCAGATCCTTTTTAACATATTTTGTCTGCTTGTCATATTAAGCCAAGACTGCCTCAACAAGGAAGAAGACGGATAAACCAGCTAAAATCCCAGCTTCACCAAAGAAGGTAAACCTTTCATCTCCTTCTGTGTCGCCTCTTCAATATTTTCAATCATTTTTTTTCTGTTTTCTTTCTCTCGTTTTTTTAAGTCCGTTCCAGCGAAAAGAAAAAGAAGTGACGAAAAGCCAAGCCGAAGTGTTAAAGCAAAGAAATCTAAGCCTAACACAATGGAGAAAGCTTCTGGTGACGAATCAGACTCCGACAGCAGTCTGGATATAGAGAAGTGGAAGAAATTACTCAACCAGTTGACAGGTGGGAGAGTGTTTGTGAAGTTTAGTACGTTTTGGCAATGTGAATATGTTTGCTGTGCAAAAGTATTCCTACTTGTTGAAATGTTTTGCATTTTGTCTTGTCACATCCACAAACTTCATTTTAATTAAGTTGTGAAATGGGAGGAGTAAAACTTTTTACAAGTAAAGACTATGAAAAGTGTGGCATGCATTTATGTTCAGCCTCTCTGAGTCAATACATTGTAGAAATATAACTTGCGGTGATTACAACTGTAGATTTTATTTGGGTGTGCTACTACCAGCTTTGAGCATCTGGATATGAGTTTATCAGTGTCTTTTCTGCACAATAACTCGACTTCGGTCAGATTGGATGAAGAGCATAGGTGTGGACTTTGCCTGAGCCATTTGAAGACAGGAATGTGTGCGTGTGAATCTTAATCTTGTCATAAAATGTCAAAAAGTATATTAAAGTTTGTGGTTGTAACACCACAAAATCTGAAAAGTAAATGCAGCTCCCGCTGGCGTTTGAATCATTCAGCCAAATTTCTGTTTGCTGTGTCTCTGCAGAGGTCGACGTTGCCAAGATGGAAACCATCAACGCTCTGGCCTCTGAATCGCAACCCAAGAAAAAGAGAGGCAGAAAGCCGCAAGCCAAACCTCTGTCCGAAGCTGACGCTCCTGTCCAGCAAAATGGTGAGACAATTGGACAGAATGAACAGGGCATAGAGAAAGTTGGGACACAAACGCCGACAAAGAAGAATGCAGCAAAAAGGAGCAAGAAAGAAAATCCAGCACCTGTGTCCTCCCCGAGCAAGCAGAGTCCGAATAAAAGAGTAAAAAGTGTAGAGGACAAGCAGGCTTCATCCGAACTCCCTGAGAAATTTGAAAAACAAACAGAATTACAAGAAATGTTGGTCCCTGTGAATGCAAAAGATGCAATGGCACAAGAAACCAAAAAAAAGAAGAAGAAAAAGAAAGAAAAGGAGGACAAGATAGAGGGGAGTGCAAATGAGACAAATAGTGATGGAAAAGACAGCAAAGAAAAAAGGAGTGAAATCACTGAGCAGGAGGATGCTGGTAAGACAGAAGGAGCAAAGAGAACGACTAAAGAAGGAAAGATGGAAGAGAGAGGCAGTGACGATGACAACATTTCTGAGTTAAGCTTACAGAAAAAGAAAGCGAAAAAGAAGGAAAAAGACAAATCCAGCAGCGAGGAAGGTTTAGCTCAAATAGACAAAGAGAAGAAAATGATGGTTGTTGGTGAAGAAAATTTGAAACAACCAGATAAAATAATAAAACCTGGTAAACCACAGAAAAAAGAAAATAACAATATGGAGGGTAATTTAGAATATGTGAGTGTGGGGGAGGAAGGAAGTGGTGTGCAAAACATTGAAGAAATAGAGAATTCTAAGGAAATGGTAACAAAAGAGAAAACCAGTAGTGAGGAATATTCGGCTGAAATGCATAAAAAGAAAGCAAAGAAAAAGAAAGACAAAAGCGTTATGGAGGAAAATTTAGAGCATGGAAGCTATGGCAGTAGAAGAAAATGTTGAAGACGAATACAATTCAGAGCAAATGGGTGGGAAAAAGAAATCAAAGAAGAAGAAAAGAGAGCCTCTTGGCTGCAAAGAATTCCCAGAGGAAGTAGTTCAAGAAAAGAAAGCAAAAAAGAAGAATGAGAAGTCTGATGAAAATGATTTAGTTGAAGAAGAGAAACCAAAAGATGACGATGATCATACGAATAATAAATGTACATTAGAGACGGACGAGGGGAGTCTGGAAATCACAAGTCCTCTGAAAAAGAAGAAAAGTAAGTCATAAGCAGAATGTGACTATGGCAGTGTGCAGTTTTTCTGAGTTTGTTTACCTCAATCTTAATTTTCTTTCAGAGAAAAACAAATTAAAATCAGACGAGGCTCCAGAGGAAGCTGAAATTTCGACAACACAATCTAACTCAGCTGACGTCCACAAAAAGGTACAAAAAGCCCTCAAGATTAGCAGATTAATGAACTCTAAAATGGTCCATTTCTTTACTGTTCAATCGTACATGTACAGTAACTGTAACTAACTCTGATATTAAACTTCCACAGAAAAAGAAATCCAAGAGGACAGAGTCGTGAGAAGAATTGACTCCTTAACCCAGTAGAAGCTCTTAATGAAGCTACGCATCATTTCTAACCAGAACTACATGGGTTAGAAAGTCAGCATAAAAAAACATGTAAATAAAATGGACATTTTAATTTTTGTACTATTTGTACTTTTTTTAATTATTTTTAGGCACTGTATCACGTAAAGGTGTGTATTTACAACATGTCATGTTTTGTATCTGATATTAAATTTCTGATCTCAGAGTTAACTTCATATGTTGGTTCAAGGACTGCAATTGAAAAAAATGTGTCCCTGTACATTTTTACTCATCTGTTGATATTTATTCACTCCTCTGCCACTAGGATTTTGTGGCCAAGAAAACATCTCTCAATTATTTTTTTTTTTACCATCTTTGTGTTCATAAAAAAATTACTGTTTAGTGTTTAAGGTGTTTTTAAAAACTTTGTCAAAAAAGATTATTTTGTTGCAAGTTTTGGTGTACATTGCATATAAATGTTTTAATGCAAAATAAACATTATAGTTTTGTATTAGACTGTACTCTTCCTTCTGGTGTCCCATGTAGAGCATGCACATAGTAAATTGTTTTAACATTTAATTGCTACAGTATATGTGAAAATTATCCTGTATTTGGTTCTGGTATGTCAAGAATATTGTATAAATTTGTGACTCTGCCTGTTTCTCTGCCAAAGGCCCTGGCAACTATCGGGGTGCATAGCATCATGAACCCTGAAATACTACAGCATTCATAAATATCCAATGAACCATGAAAATATTTCACCTGGTTTTTAGCCACATAATGATCATACTTTCTCAAATCAAATATTCCCCTTGTGCATTAAAAGATTACTTTTATACAATAAAAATTACTTTTTTGCATAAGATTGGTCTGTTACCTTTTTTTTTTTTATTTGCCATTCGTGTCAACAAACCCACTTGTAGCTGTAGCAACTTGAAAAGAAAAGAAAAAATTCAAGCGTTGCATTATGTGCGTCCGCTAGGCGGCGACGTAGCCGGTAAAGGGAGGTGAAGCGACAGCAGCAAGCAAGAGTCCCGGATGTCATGACTGCCATGGTTACAGTTCCTGGTTACGCCGACACTGAACTGAGCATCTGACGGAAAGTTTGTTTGTAGTTTTATGCTAAATAGTTTTTTGCTGCCTGTGAAATGTGGAGATTAAATAAAGTTCGCCATAAAGCTGGTGGGCATGCTAACAACCTGGAGGAGCTCAGGACGAAGAGGAGAGAAAAAGAAAGAGGTAACACTTAGTGGGTAACTCAGCTGTCAGTGGGTGTATGGAGAACTCAGTATACCCAAACTTATTTAGTTTGATTTAAAAAGGAAAACCACTACACCTAACAAACTGATCGTCAGCAGGTTTAGCCACCTTTTTAATGGAGATGTTTGGAGAGTTTGCTGATCTCAGGAGGCTATGAGATGCCAGGAAGGAAAGCTATCAGTAGCATTAAAGATAACTCGTGTTGCTCGTCATGATTATGTCATTAACACAAATGCGTTTCTACAGTTCTTCATATAAAAACAACACCACTTTAACTTCTCTTTTCTGTGTTTGTTTCCATGCATCTTCATTCTTGTGTAGCTCATTGTTTTGTTTTTTATTGACTACTGTTGCTATCTTCAGTAAAGCCATGTGCTTCCTTCTTGTGTGGCACCTAATAACTAAAGATTGATTGACCTGAGGAGGGTTTGAACCAATTTTCAAACGAGTCCATAATTCCACAGTGGGAAAAATTGCTTACAAGTAGCAACATCTGAACAGTTGCTAATCTTGCCACTTGAAGTAAATAACATCCCACCAATATCAAAGCAATGTTGAGAAATTACAAAAAGCTCAATTTCAGGCTCTATACGGCTTCGTTATCTCTCGCACCTTGCAATAATCGAAGGTACCATGATGCTGTGAAAGATAAATATTGTCACAAACTTGCCCCTACACTGGACAAAAATCCTTAACACAGCAGCAAACATACAAGATAAGTGCTGAACAGAAATTAATGAAGGTGTTGCAGTGGCTTAGTTAAAGTCCAAACATGAGCTTCATTAAAAATGTTGTGAAGCTAGCTTTTGTTATAATTGATGTAAAATGCAGTAAGCATCTGAAAACTGATGGGCTACTTCCAAATGACTTGAGTTTCAAAGCATTGTTGGGGTCTTATTGTCCTTTCTGCTTCAGCCCTGAGGCAAGCCCGCAGAGACAGACAACTTGTGAGCAAAAGGCTCCTTCTTAATGAAGATGAAGAACAGGACACCATGGAGGTTACACCTGGGGAACAGGTAAGTTTCATTAGATCTGATTGATTATTTCCCCCTAGTTTGACAATATGAGGATATACTGATTTTCTTCCTCTCCAGGATGTGGTCACCTTGTTCCAAAAACTTCACCATGGCGGCACAGAAAAAGAGGCCTTCTTAAGACCCTTGAGTAAAGCTCTGCGTAACCCATCAGCTCAACTCACCTTCATTAAGTATGGTTTTTACATCCATCACCATAAAAAGTGAGTTCAGTCAACTTAACCTCTGATGAACTGTGTGTGTGGATGTGTCCCATCAGGCTGGAGAACAGCATGCACCTGCTGGTCGGCCTCCTCACCGGCTCTGACGCTCGCTGCCGTCTGCAGGCTCTTCGCTGTCTTCATGAGCTCTCTCACTCCACCCACACCAGCGTTGCGTCCGCCTGTCTGCCCGCTACCCCCTATCTGCTCACATACCTGTCAGGCCAGAGCACCAAGTTCACAGTGGGTCTTCACCCATCTCACATGTTCATTATTAGTAGCATCATGTTATTAAAGAGACAGTTTTTAGCTTAGAGTTTGTGCACGTTTCTATCTGCACAGGAGCTGTGTCTGTACACACTGGGGAATATATGCCCGGACAGCGAGACGGTAAAAGAGAGGCTTCTGGCCCAGGGAATCATCCCAGCACTGGCCGGCTGTATACAGGTAAGCTAAAAGTTGTGATGGAAAAGTAACTGTATCTGGAGTAATTTCTGTTTATATGTTTTTGCAAAATCTTTAAGAGCATCTAACCACATTTGGAAAAAAAAAAATAACAAGATGAAAAATTCTATCTGCGTTTGAACAAGAAATGACCTGCAAAACATCTCAAAAGGGCTTTACAATACATAATTTTGAAATTGGTAGTTATTGCTTTGTATCAATAATTATTCCATTGTTATTTTTGTTAGATTTTCGATCAGTGAGATAATTAGAAAGTTTGGAAAAGTCTGGAACTTGCTTTTATCATTTAACTTTCCAAGTCTGGATAAGCGAGGCAAAAATTACTTTTCTTTAAAATTTGCTTAAAGAAGAAAATTCTCTTTGGGTTTATATACTGAGTTACATCCATTATTTTTTCTTTACATATAGTTTTTTCTGTAAATTATCTTTCATTCATTTTTTTCTTAATTGTGTGACTTGCAAATTAATTTTAAAATAACAATATATTTTTCTCTAATGAAGAAGAAAATAGATTTTCAAAACCTAATAATAATACATAATAATAATGAGTTTTTGGGGGGTTTTTTAACAGAGTTAAAGTGTAAAGAATTGCAGTGTGAGCTTTAAAGAATAAGCATCTACAGTTTGGTAATTTAGTCTAGAGTAGACAAATAGAAGTGTTATATATTTTAATGTTGCCATAAATAAACCAGTTTTCTTTAAGAAACTGATGAATCACGCTCTTTCAAATTTAATAGAGAAATGTTTTAATATTTAAAGGTCTGTAAAATCTCTGAAATTTGAATTTGAATGTGTAATTAAAAAAAATCTGTTTTTATTTGGCATTTCAGAACCACAGACATAACCTGGCAGTGGTGGAAGCTGCAGGCTTCGCCCTCTTTCAGCTTCTGCAGAGCAAAGATGCAGCGCAGAAAGTTATCCCGTCAGTACGCTCAGGGCATCAGTTTCCTCTTGGAAAATTACATGTTCTGAACAACATTACCCTTTAACACATCTGTAAGTTCTGAGTAACTTTACTGTGTGCTTGCAGGACAGTGCTGGCCTCCAGCTTACCTTCACATCTGCTATCAGTTCTGACTCCTGATCCTGATTTTGGTCTGGCTCCAGCTATAGAGTGTGCATGGTGTCTGCACTCCCTCACATCCAGGTGAAAGCTTTGATATTCAGACACTGTTTTTTTTTTTTTCATCTTTGCACATTTCTTCTTACTTGTGGTAATATTTGTTTTCTATCTTTTCTCAAACTTGCATTTAGCAGCTCTGAGGATCACAGAGAGCTGTTGGCGCAAGGGGCCTTGAGGCAGTGTGGTTCCTTGTTGGTGTCACTAGGTGGTGCTGTGGCTGATGGAAACACTGACCAAGGCGTGGAGCTGGTGTGTAAATTCTTACTTTTAGGCTTTTATGCTTATTGTCACTTTATACTGGTTTCTTTTAATGTTAAATTTTACCTTTAGTCCCATTGTACTGTGCATTTTTTTAATAATTGAAACTTTTCTCAAGGCAAACTGGACATCACTGTTAGTTTAATTGAAAACGTGCATCATATTCTTTCTTGCATGTCAGTTAAAAAACAGATTTAAAGTAGCCTTTTGTGATTTAATAATTTGTGATTATTTTGTTTATGTGTATTCAAGTTTGTGCCATTATAACGATGAGTCAAAAATATCCTTTGTAGCTTGTGTGTCCCCTGCTGAGGTGCGTTGGAAACCTCTTGTCGTCCTGCCCTGCAGAAACTGTCCACTCTCAGCTGGGTGGTGTTGATCTGGTGGCGCCGCTGTGTGAACTTGTTGTTGCCCTTATTCACACTCTGCCGGCCCTCGCCAGAGAGACAGCCTGGGTCCTCAACAACCTCACAGGTGAGAGCCGCATCACATCTCAATCACTGTGACTACAAGTTAAGTTTTTGTAACTGGTTAGGTTTTGAGCAGGAACAAATTGTCCTTAACGAAATGTCTTCTACTAATTTCTATGTTCACCTGAGGTTAATATCACAGTATAACTACAGCAGACTTTAGATGTTGGCTAGAGGAGATCAGTGAATAAACAGCTTCACTAAGACAAAGTAACACAGCAGACAGGTCGAAGATAAAGTTGTGGAGAACTTTAAAGCATGGGTTGGACTATTTTACTTTTTTAAGCTTTTAACATCTCTGGGAGCATTGTTTAATTAATCTTCTTCAAAAATGGAAGGCGAATGCCCCGACTGTGATCCTATCAAGACATGGTCATCATCATAAAATGACAAGCCTGACAGGGAGAAGATTAGAGATGCAGTCAGATGTGTAAAGAAGCTGCCCAGCTCTACAGATCATGTAGGAGAGTCTGTTGATATGACAACTATTAATTGTGCCTTTACGAGAGTATGAAAAGAAGAAATCTGTTGTTTAAAAAGCCACAGAAAGTTCAGTATTCAGTTTGACAGAAAAAGTAACACTAACCCCTTGTATCATCCTTAATGTACCATTCCCAATGTAGAAACATGAGGGTGTCGACATCATGCGGTGAGGAAATTTTCATCACAAGGGACAGGAGTCATGGTCGGGGTCCACCGAAGTCCTTAAAATTGATTAAATATATTATTTGCAATATAGCTTACTAAGCTTTGCACAAAATCAACCTGTTGCAATGGAATTATTTTACACAAAATTAATTATTCTTATCATGTATGCCACACTTCACAGATTTTTAATTGTAAAAAAAATTAAATGCATCTATCATGATGTTGTTTTCTTAGTTATTTAGTTAAAATCCATATAAAATATATTGGAGCTTGTAGTTGTAATGTGACAATGTGTACTTTAGCAAGAACAGTAGACTCAGCAAAAAAAGCTATATTTCCTAAGACATAAGCAGCCGGAAATACCCAAGCGGTGGATTGTTATTGTGAAAGAGAAGAAATGTGTCCTATTATCCTTTACACATCTGAATGTATTTAATCACTTGCAATGTTGCTAACAGTTTAGCAAGGCATTTCTATAAATGTTTGGAATAATTCAGAAGCATTAAATCCTGTAATTGTTGGTCAGTTTTAATCTGTGTTTTTCTCGCCTCTCTGTTCCAGCCCACTCCACAGAATCTTGTTCTGCTCTCTTAACTTTAAACTTGGTGCCGAGACTGTTGGAGCTTCTTCCTTTTTCTCAAGGCATTAATACTATGGTCAGCAAAAACTAAAGCCTACAGCTGGTACTTATTGTGCCTTCTCCTTTATGTCTAACACATAACAGACATTGTGTGTGTTACATTTAGGTTCTAAGGGTTTTAGCAAACGTTGCCCACAAGAAAAAGGAGTTCTGCATCCAGCTGGCGGAGCTTGGACTGCTGTCTGCCCTCACTGCTACTCTAAAAATGGCCGACCAAGACATAGTGACTCTGAGTCTGGAGGTCCTGTTCATGATGATCGTTAGCTCTCCGCAGGTATGCAGGGCCTCATAAAATGCTAAAACTATTCACTTTAGCTAAGCTGCTTATAACAGTGTTTGCCTTTGTTAAATAAGCCTGTTATTACCTCCAGATAGCAGAGCAGTTTGTCAGCCAAGGTGGACTTTCAGTTTTAGAAGCCATTCAGTACAACAGCGATGGAGAGGTGAGGCGAAGGGCAACATACCTCCTGGAGCAGCACATACTCAGGGAAAAATAGTATGAAATAACCTTCATTTACTTTGACTTGCTTATATTTGTTGACTTTAGGGGCTACATCATAACAATATAAGCTTTTGTGTTGTAGATGGAAAACGTTACTGGTTCCTCCGGACCCAATCCCAGGACAACTAAAAGAAAGGGAAAGACTTTAAGGATGTTGAGTAATTTGTCTTAACAGTTGTATTGTTTTATATTCTGCAACCTCTATAATGTTATCAAATGGACTACACTTACTTTTTAAGTGTAGATTTTTAAATATTTTTTTTCTCTAAATAATGAATTGTACACATTTACTTTTTTGTTCTGCACAATTAGTCAAATCCATGAAGATTTGACAAAATCTAATACGGCAGTTTATAAAATTAGCTTTTTCTACAACGGGTTTCTATGCTGGTACAGTAATATTCAGTGTAATGTGTCTACATCCCCAGTTAGCAATGTACTAGTCAATACATTTTTATGTAATAAAAATGTTAATTTATTTAAGTAAATTGTAATAAAAGTGAAACTAAACTTATTCTATTGATTTATTGCTCCCAAACTGATATGTTTCTATAATTTATATCTGTTCGTTTTTGAAAACTGTGACTTACAGCTTATAAAAACCCCAAATACATTTTCTCAGAATATTACACAAAACCAACTATTTTTAATATCAAACTGT
The DNA here is from genome assembly GCF_003331165.1 of Xiphophorus hellerii. Taxonomy (NCBI): domain Eukaryota; kingdom Metazoa; phylum Chordata; class Actinopteri; order Cyprinodontiformes; family Poeciliidae; genus Xiphophorus; species Xiphophorus hellerii. The sequence continues at coordinate 17,835,823 of NC_045694.1, read as the reverse complement.
TTTGTAATGGTTATATTGCTGTCTTCATGCTCATGGAGGAAAATGGCTGCTTGGACACTGTGAGCAGTCATTGACTCCCTTCATCAGGCAGTCAAGCCACAAAAGTGCATTATTAAAGAAGCTTGGAAAATTGAGTAGAAGGTAAAAGTGTGGTAGAGAGAGGTGGGCAGACAACTGGGCTATAAAGAGCTTTGAGGGGTTTAATAAGCAAAGAATTTTGAGGGAAATTCACACGGTGTGTACGACACAATTCAGATCTTTAAGCCCCACCACACAAATGTCCAAGACGTCAGATACAACTGCATTATTCCTTCTGTTGTTCCACTCCGGATTACAAAATGACATGAGCTGAAATTTCTGGAAAGCATTTAAATTATCTTCCATTTTGAGTGATTTGTGTAAGGGGAAACTGCAAAAACTGTGGTTTAAGCACATCATTAAGGACTTTTAAATTAGTTTCATGTGCATATCGATCTTTAATCTGACTGCATTTGTATCTCATTTTGTAAAACCTTTGGTGTCAGCAAAATAAAAAACGACATTTTCACACACACAAAAAAAAACAAATGATTACATAGAGCAATAGTTTTCTCATGGGTAATGTCTGCCTTTAGTTTCAGAGTTTTAATCTGTTAGCTGCTTAGAGGAAAATACGCCATAATTTCACTATTCCTGTTTTTATTCACAAGAGTTCCTTCTTGCAGTTTCACATTACTAATTCACACAAAAAAAACGTTGTGTTAGTATCTGCATTGCTCTGTTCTATAAGATAGTTTCCAATATTTTCCAGTAGCAGAAACCATAAACTATGTCAAATACATGTAACCTCTTTTTTCACTTGTCTGACAGTTAGAAAAACTTGAATTATTTATATTTTCTAAATACCAGAAGAATGAGTAAGAATAAGAAAACTGTATAAAGGCAATTTCTACATAAATCTGTAGGGCCTTGTAATTTAGTGTAGTGTGCATCAGATACCTAATTTCAGAGCAATAAACCATGTACAATGTAGCCATGTTTTCTTGGAGTGCTCAAAAACATTGACTTCACACATGAATTATCTACAAACTTAATTTGGGCTCAACTATAGTCTATAATAATACCTTTGGGGGTTTTCCTCAAGTTTTTTTTTGCCACCTAAGGTAGTGAGCCATGATATACATATTAAAAATGACCAAAGTTTACTGGATAAAAGCCTTAACAAGCTATGGCATAGTCAGGATATGTTACTTTTTTTCAGCAGGTAGACTTAGAGTTAGTAATTTATTTGTTAGAGTAACTTGTGTTTTCCCTTTCATTCTTTCTTAATTTTATTTTTGCAATAGTTTCTTTCTCTCCATTCCAGCAAGCACAAAATGTTTTTTCTTAAGTAAAAAGAAAATATTTGTGGGTTTTTTTTTTTTCCTTTTGGTGTACAGTATGTTTTTCTTCACAGCTAAAACAAATCCACTGCAACTATCTGCCTGACAGATTAGTTGCAGGTGTAAAATTAATATTTTAGTCACAAAATTAAGATACCATAGATTATCTGGCAGTCACCAGATAATCCATGGTATTACATGTTTGTAATGTTACAAACATGTTGTTTTTAATCTCTCACGAAATAAAGCTTTTGTTTTATTTGTTTAATCCATCAAAAATATAAAGAAATTAAACTAAAGTTATTTATTTATTGGATTGTAATTTTGATTGTTGTGGTCTTACATACTGATCAGGCTGTGCAACTCCCTTAGCAGTGAACGGTATCAAGCCCCTCCTCTTGTTGGAAAAAAAGGAGAAGAAATCAAATTTCTTGATTTCCTCTGGTGATCAACAACATCCCCTTCCTGTCGTCTTATGCAACACATTTTACATGGAACTCTTGGTGAGTTACTTCGTGCTTTGTATCACAATCAATGCATTCTTTGTGGCTGTTTATTACTGTTCTGTGCGTAGTAAGTGTCGGATTTCGTTTTCCTGCCTTTACAGTATTCCCATGCTGGAAGAGTATGTACAAGACCGGTTCAACATATTCTTGCTCTCTTTCAGCTACAGTACAACACAGTTGTGTAACAGCTTGGCAATGGAGGAAACCGAGTCAACTATGGTAGAGAAACCAACAGGAGAAAGTGAGAATCAGAAGTTAGATGAGACCCTGTTGTTGTCCAGCAAACCTCTGCACCGTTTTGTCCAAAAACAACCCAGAAGCTTTGGGGTAAATTCAACTCGTGAAGAAACAGGGGAGGTGTATATTCATATACAACTGTACACGCTGAATATATTTTTGTTTTGGATTTTTCAGATTGTGATTCTGATGTTTGGTTGTGCTGAGATTGTGATGGGATGTTCAATGGCTGGTATTAACATGGAAACCTCATTCAAAATGTATATTCCCTTCTGGCAAGGAACTCTGGTATGTATGTTTTTAAATGCTAAAGCTCAAGAACAGATCTTTAATTGTTTCTAGAACATTCAATTTAAAAAATATATATATTTCCCTGTTTCTAGTTTAACTTACCATAGACAAAGAAAATAGAAGGAAACTCCTGACCAAGCTTTGTTCCTGCTAACTCAGCAATTTCGAACATATCATTTTTGAGCTCATGTATTGAGCAATTAACGTTGCTACTTCTATTTTAAGCATTTTTCATAGAATACAAAACGGGAGAAGTGTTTTTATTTTTGTTCTGATAGTTACATGACAGCAAAAGTGTAATATATCAAATATGATGTAACAAAATCTGGCATTGTTTTTGAAATGTTTTCTTTGTTTTGTTTGAAGCATTTAATAATCAGTTCATTCTTCTTTTCTTTTTTTCTTTAATCTGAATTTCCTGACAAATATTTTTTTGTGTCGTGCTCAAACAGGTTAGCCAACCAGCATTTCAAAATTAGCACTTGTTTACATTCTTCGTGGTACATATAAAGTCCACTGTAATACAGGGTTGCCCATTTTGGAGTGGAGCTTGGAGAAATCAGAAATCAAAGCAAAAATTGTGCAGCTTATTTTTAAACTAAACAATTTTGAAATAATTTTTTTTATTGAAATAGATGCTTAATGGATGTACAAATTTCAGCCATAACATTGTGGCATGCAAAGTAAATGGCATCAGACGTCTGAATTGGACATTTAAGGTGGCTTAAACCTTCACATGAATGCAAGCTTTTCATAAATGTCCTTTTAAGACACATATGTGTAGAAACGCTACTTACTATTTAGTGCCTTCAACATTTTGTACATTTGTAATTTTAGTCCCTTTGTATTCAAATCCCATTTGATTGAATTAATAGAATACATTAGAAAATGGAAACAGCCCTTACTGTCCAGCAAAGGGAAAATTCAGGTGTAACAGCAACATCTGTTACAAAGGTTCTCAAATGAAGTTCTTAAAGTGTTAAAAACAATATATATAAAACAATATTAATAATAACAATTATTTTATTATTATTATTATTATTATTATTATTATTACCAATAATAATAATAATAATAACAATAACAATAACAATAATAATAACAATTAGGACCAATTGTCCTAATTGGTCCTAATTGTGCAGTTATTAGAAATAAAAGAGACAGACTTGAGATCCAAGGGATGTGCAAAATGATATGACCATAATGAGTTTAGATAAATAGATAAATTTATTTATTTTTAAAACATAGTTTATGGAAAGGCTGAAAGTTGGAGCTGAAGCTCATTAGAATTAATTATTATATTTCTTTTAAAAATGTTTTTACCATATTTATTTATTTATTTATTTATTTATTTATTTATTTATTTATTTATTTATTTATTTATTTAGAGGGCTTACGGCAACTTTTAATCCAGCAGATGGCGCCCTTGACAAATAAACAAACACGTTACACTTTAATATTGAACTATCTCCCATGATACAAGTACATCAGTAGACATTGCCGAATCATTCAAAACTACCTCATCATTACCTCATACCTTGAAAAAACACAAAAGAAAAAACCAATTAAAGCAATATTTCCTCCTTGAGATGCAAAGCAAGAAAGAAACCTCTTATCCAGTTAAAGTATATGTGCACAGCACAGCTGCTGCATGACCCAACTACTTCAGGAAACAATAGATGTAGCTCACCTGTTCAGTGCAAAAGCAGCTATCCTTACATGATGTGGTTATGGATGTAACTGGATAAGTAATTCCGTATTAGTACATTTGAGCTGAAAATGATTGGATCTTTTGATTGATGTGGATGTTTGTATTTGAAGTTCATTACATGTGGAGTCCCTATCTATCTACACTGAGTTACATCCATCCAAGAAGATGGTAAGCCTGTTGATTTTTCTTTTAATCCCCAGTTTTACGATTTATGCACACTTTTGTCCAACTTTATTACTGACCATACAATCTCTCTTAATTAAAGTTATCTTATCTATATTATCTTTGTAATCTGACTGCACAGGTGACCGTATCCCTGGCCATGTATGTGGTCTCTCTGTTGGGCACTATTATCACCATTGTACGAAGGATAAGCTTAATCATTTTCTACACGTGGCATCTTCGGTTTTACTTCCACAGTGCTGTAAGCTTTATATTTACGCTCTTCCTCCTTTCTTTTTGCTATAATGTTTGTTTGTGTGGATAAAACCCCCTTTTAGTATTTTACAGCTATTTTTTTTTTACCTTAGATACTATTTCTTTGGGTGGAAGGAATCTTGTCTGCATCTTCCCTGCTTGTATCAGCATTTCTTATCTTCTTGAGCGCCATCGCAGGTTATGCATTAAGATCTACGAGAAAAGCAGGTAATATGTTCTTCAACGATGTGTTATTTAAAAAATGAAAAGTTAAAATTCATGTTCTACCTTTCAATGCTGAGCCTCTGCAGAGTAACTAACAATGACTGGAGTATAATATTTCAAAAAGATGATAACCTTTTGGAAAGTGAAAATTTAGTCATAATGGTCACTTGCACAAGATACCAATATTTTGAAGCACCATGGCCAGAGTTCAGATTTAAACTGAGAGTAAATATAAAAGAGAGTATTTGGCTCTAATCAAAGTTTAAATAAAAAGCTTTAACATGACAGATGTCTCTAGTTACCCTTATATCAGCTCAAAACCACTAAAATGAGACAGAATTTTATTTGATGCACTTGTTAGTGGAAGGAAATACTTTGTGTGCACTGAAAATGTTTTCACTGTAGCCTGATTTAAAGTACAAGATGACCAATTACATCACACTATGCGTTACTAGTTAGTGAATTGTTTAATTATCAGTATTGTGATTATGTGATTCCATTTTTAATTATCTACTTTGAGTTACTGCTGAACTCAAAGTTAAGTTTACATTTCTAATCAATTTAGACTTTAATTATTTAAACTGTTAATCCAATCCAGTCAAATTTTATAGTGTTTAAATGCATACCGTTACTTTTTGGTACAGAACCATTTACATCTTCTTGTATAAAGAGACAACATTTTATTTATGTCACTTGTATTTGGTTTATAAAAATAAATTTTAATACAATGGGTTGACTTGCCTGTGCAATTATGTATATTCATTATAATGTAAATGCATCATTTTCTGATCCTGTGCGACCTAATACGAAAAAGTCATACATCCCTTTTTTATCAGTAAACAATCTGCATGACAATAATCAATCTCACAAATAAGAAACAGTGTGCGTTTTGCAAAAGGATTGATTTTTATTTCTACAGTGGCATCTTATAGAATATTGTACTTCATAAACTTCATTTTTTATAATAAACTCTAAAATGATGTTTAAATCTGCCAAAGGTCTAAATTTCTTTGAGTCCACAGTATACATTTTGGAAAATTGTAGATATTTTTATCTCGATTAACAGGGAAATTCAATTTACTTTTATTACATACACAATGAGGTAAACAATTTGTCAAAAAACACCTTAAACTGACATCTATTAGACTATAGCAAATACATGAATGATAGAAGAAACTAACATAATTGTGATAGGAAAACAGTTTGTCACAATGCTGTCTGTCAGCTATTGAGTTTTTATCATTCATTCCTGTTTCTTGTTTTCAGATTACTGTCCAGCACTTTGTGATTGATCCTCAGAGTGAAGAAAACACAAACTAGGACCAATGTTCTTCAGTACTATTCTGCACTTACATAACACTGTTTTGTTCACTTCAGGTGTTTTTATCAATTATGTCATATACTGTACATGTTTAACATGTATTTCAAACTGCTAGACAACATGAGATAAATATCTTATTTTAATTGTTGAAGAGGTCACGTGGCGTAGATCAGTTTTCAAATAAAAAGCAACCAGCTCCTTCCTCCTCATATAGCGAGACGTAACAGTATTCATACCCCTTAAACATTTCTGTAATAAGTCACACTAAAAATTCAACATGAAATGTATTGAATTGTTGTTTTTTTTAATTAACATAAACAAAATAACCCATTTAGAATTACATTTAGAGCCAGGGTTGTGTACCCATTCTTCATGTAAAAAGACTTCATCTCAATCTATGAAGTATGTGAATTTACTGACTGACATAGATTGTGAAGTTTTACCACAGATTCTTAGTTGGATTAAGTCGGAACATTTGGCCATTCTTGCACATAAATATCCTTCGGTAAAATCCGTCCTATTGTAGCCATAGCTGTGTGTTTGGTGTGGGTGTTCGAAGGGAAGGTGGATCTCCACGCAAGACTCCAAGAAGGCTTCGTATTTAATTCTATCAATATTACAATCAACTTTGATCATCTTCCTTGACTACTAGCTGTCTTCTGAACTTGAGCTGTAGATATCTGAATCTCCTTCACAGTTACCATGGAGCTCCTGGTTGTTTCACTGAGGAATGCTCTCCTTTCCCGGCCTGTCAGTTTAGATGGACAGACATATTTTGGTTGCTGTCTTTCCATTTTCAGGGATATTGTTTCACAGAAAAAACTGTATTTGTGCTGAGTTTAAATTACATAAAGATGGACTCGTTAAAAATTAGGTAATTTTTGAAAAAAGCTAGTTCTTTTGGATTTTACTGAAGGTTTGAAAGCCACGTATCATGTTTCTTCCACATTATAATTATGCATAGCATTGTGTTATGTTGATATATAACAAATAATACAAAATAAACAGAGGCTTATGGTTGTAACATGGCAAAAACCTCAGAAGGTTCAAGGGGTATAAATACTCTTAGAAGAGGCTCTATCCAGTTAATCTCAGATGAGAAAGATTTTTACAACACCTGCACCAAGTTAGAAAAATGAAACTTTTTCATTGTATCTAAATTTAACCTGAAAAATTACCACTAACATCACATCAGTAATGTTAGATTAACAATGTATTTTTTATTGAATATTATTAATTAAGTGTTTATTTACTGCTGTTAACCACTTGCTTTAGTTTTTAATCATGTACAAATTTTTAACAGCTTTCATGGTGACCAGCTTCACATTTTTAATCAGATTACTTTATTTTTGTAATAAATGTGAATTAACTTTATTGCATTAACTGATTTAAAAATTTTTTGCTTAAATAAATTTGGCTTACAAGTACGCAGATGTATAAAAAAAAATATAATATGCATCAGCCATGTCTTTGCATCATTTCTGTATCTGTATTGTGCAATGTAAATTTACAGTAGATGCCCTAACACTCGTCATACCTTCGGAAATAAAAGAGATATAATAGTATCTAACTTTATCTAGTAATAGTTATGGCTCTAAAATTTGGACAACCAAAAAGAAAGTCAAAAAGTCAGATATTTTGGAATTTTCAGTTTATTTCCCTTTGATGTTATCAGCTTTTATCAACAATAGCTCGACATTACGCTGGAAATCCTCTCATGTTATTGGTGATGCAGGGGGACATCAACATTTGGTCCACATGTATTTTTTTAGTGTTCATAGTATTTAATAGACGTAGCTGGCAGTGTAAAGGGACTGCATAGCAGCCTGGCTGGCTGGGGTGGCAGGCTTGTACTCTCCTTTGGAGGCCAGGCCGTTGATCTAATGGGAACAGAGGAGAGGAGAAAAGGGCAAAGTCAAACAGTAGCGTTAATGATCAGCCAAGTTGCATGCGTCACCTGAGTGCAAGACTGAACAGACAAAAAGCTTTAAGAAATCAATCATTTACAAGACTGTGTAAAATTGAGTAATTCCAGATAAGAAATATTTAAAGTCCAGAATGGCTAATTGATGACTTGGGAACTCATTAATGGCTTCCTGTCTGTCTGAGGCTCACCTTGGCCCTGGTGAAGAAAGCGTCCTGCGCAGCTTTCTTGTTGGCATCTTTGCCCACCCAGGCTGCAAGAGCGGAGGCCTGGAGTGCTCGGCCGTAAGAGAAGGTCAGCTTCCAGGGACGGTGGAGGGGAACTTGGTTGATTGCGTTCAGGTTGAGGGAGGCCTCCTCCTCACTCTGGCCTCCAGAAAGGAAGCAGATGCCTGAAAAGGTGGCAAAAAAGAAGCACAATTTACAGTTAAAATGTTAAAGTAAGTTTCTATTTAAATGTTACAAACAGTTAATATTTTTCCAGGAGAAGGCAACTCTCCGTCAGGAGCCTGTTGTTTTACTTTCATCAGTTATTTCTATGAGAAAGTCCCTTGGTGGTGCACCTAATTCTATCTACCTACAAGATGAAAATAGTATTTTTCTTCTCTATAAATAAAAATGTAATCTAAACCTAACAACTAGTTTAAACTAATCTGGATTTAGACTGAATGAGAGAGAGAGAGACATCTGTTGCTCCTAACATTTCACTAGAACCTCACTTTATAAATCCTAAAATATTCCTTTAACCTGATTCCTTGTGGTTGGAGGAATCAGCTCCACTAGGCTTACCTGGCACAGCAGCGGGTACAGTGCGCCTCAGGGTGGTTACTGTTGCCAAGGCGACATCCTGGGGGGTGTATTTCTTAGTGCAGGAGTGTCCAGCGGTGACCATGTTGGGTTTCAGCAGAGTTCCTTCCAAATACACATGGTGGTCATTCAGAGCCTTGTACACAGCAGCCAGGACCTGCAGATAAATACATACACATAAACATGAATGGGCATTCATATCATGTAATTATTATGGAGTTGGTGTGCTTTGTATTATACTAACCTTCTCTGTGACATACTGGGAGCGTTGCAGGTCATGGTTACCATCAGGCAGGATCTCTGGCTCCACGATGGGCACCAGGCCATTCTGGAGAAGACAGGGTTAAAACTAATGACATCTAGTTTCTTCATCTGCTGTCCATTACTGCAGCTAAAACTGTGACACAGACCTGTTGGCATATGCTGGCGTATCTGGCAAGAACATTGGCGTTCTCTGCAATGGCGAGAGCTGATGGGCAGCCATCTGAGATCTTGAGCACACACCTCCACTTGGCGAAGTCACAGCCGTCCTTCTTGTACTGGGCGCACCGCTCCGAGAGGCCATCAAGACCTAAAAAGACACAAAACATCTCACTCTGAATCGTTTTTTAGAAATATGCAAAGAAAAGTATGTTAATGGTAGTTACCTTGGGTGGTGGTCTCTCCATCTGTTCCATTCAGACCAGCTGTGCCTTTGTCTACCTATGCCAATTAATCACCAAAGAGTAAGTAGAATCTAAAAATTGTCAACACTCTTTTATTAACAGTCTTAGAAGTTTGCATGAAGATCTCTTCACCTTGATCCCAACAACAATCCCCTTCTCCTTGATAACCTGGGGGAAGAGTTTGCCGCTGTCTGACTTCTGGTAGAGCGTCTCGTGGAAGAAGATGACCCCACCGATGCTGTTGGCAATGGAGGGGTCGGATGAGAAAAGGATCTCCCGGAAGCAGCGGCGGTTCTCCTCTGTGTTCTCCACATTGATTTTCTGCAGCCTCTTCGCCATGGTGCCTTGAGGGAAGAGCGTATTTTCAGTCGCACATGACCAACTTGCAGTTGCTCCCCGTGGCAGAACAACAACCAAGACCGAGACTAACCTGTTGATTCGTCCGCAGCCAGGATTCCCTTTCCTGGAGCGACGATCCTCTGAGCAATGTCAGAGAGCTCCTTCTTCTGCTCCGGAGAGAGGGCTGGGAACTGATGAGTCATCCTTGGAGAACCATATCGGATTATTAAAATCAACTTAACATTTTGCAATGAGAGAGGAAAATGCGTTGCATTTTCACATCTTATGGAAAATGTCTGCTATTACACATCCTGCTTTTCTTGCACCACCTCTCCAGTTAAATATTTGGTCTGCATGGTTGAACTTTGGCCTTCAAAACAGATACGTTATTCTGTTTAGACGTGCGACCTGAGTTCATAGTTCACTTTGCAACAGGTTGACCAGCGTTTTTTCTGCAGAGCAATGAAAGAAAAACAAGGCACTACAACTAAGATCTTGATGACAATTTACATGCAATACATTAACTTCTGCCAAATGATATTTGCGCAAATATTTTTGCACTTGATTTCTTTTCACCTACCACCATGTCAGAAAAAAAAACATCAATGCAAATTCATATTTGAAAAAAATGTAAACATTTCTGTTTATTAGCAGTTAAAAATAGTTAACAAACCGCCTCTAACCGCCTGTGAACATGTGCATAGTCGCATGCAGACCAAACCCACTTATATGTAGCATTGCTGCAGAAACTAGTCACGTTCTGAACAATCCTCACAAATTTCTCAATTGACCAAATAAAAACGAATCTCACTTGAGTGTTTTATCAAACTGCGACGACAGCTGAAGTGACAGAGGGCCTCCTTTTTCCTCCCAGGGCTGATCGCGATGGTGATGAAGAAGGCAGAAAGTGGGTGAAGAGTTGTATTTATTCCTGTTGAGGGTGGAGGGGGGAGGTGCTCATGATGTGGCGGGAGGCGGGCCCGGGCCGGAGGGTGTCACAATGGAGACTCAATTGGCCCCCGCCAAACCCATAAAGGCGGGCTTCATGGTGATGTCGATCTGCTTCTGTGGACTTCACAGTTCATCGCAGAGCCTGGGATTGAGTTTGGAGGAAAACATGAAAGAGAGCTTTGTGTGAGTGCAAAGTCAAAGTCCGCACGAGCGAAGAAATCAAACAGAGCAGGGCGAGCTCCTCCTTCTTTAGCTTTGCAGAAATGTAACTGGAGAGCTCTGCTGCAATGTTGCAATTCAGGTTTTGCATCACTTCTGGGGGGAATTGTAAACATTCACAAGCAAAGATTTGTATCTTGCAGATGTATTTTAAGGATTCTCAAAACAGGAAGTTTGTTCAAATAAAGACGAAGGACAATCAGGAGCTGCGTGTCAAATTTTGTTTTCATCACTGTGCAGAAAACAAATCAGACATGCAGATCTCTTCTCACCTTTGAAAAATCTATTTCATTAAAGTCAATGCATAGATCGGTTTTAAATCTTTGATATCATTACTATTTTCTTTTGCATGTTATATTTTGATTGGGTTGAAATTTCACTTCAAATATGCAATCCATAATCTGAGGTAACTTTCTGCACACACAAAAAGTATACTTGTTGTCACATTCCAAGAAAAACTGCTTTTTAAAACTTGCATCTTCATGCAGTTTATGCTGTACATTGCATGCATATCTTTTTACATCGCTACTTTTTAAAAATAACTTTTATCTAATCCCAAAAGATGGGGACATTTGCACCCAGAGACTGAGATTGATGAGACAGCTTTTACACAACCTAGACTCTGCACCATGTGCAATGTCCTCTTTCTAATTGCAGTTCAGAGTTCAGCCTTTGTGGGTGATTTTATTTTCACATACTTTGTAGTTCTGAAAAGTCATCCAAAGAATCTTGCTTGTCCCAGTGAGTGTACATAAGATAGTAATTAAAACAGATTGCAGGGGACAATTGCTGGTTTGAATGTGGGACTGGTGGGAAAAATACCAGTTGTGTAATACAACTGCTGTGTCATACAACTGGTGGGAAATCCTGAATATGCCTTTCAGATCTGAAAAACTGCATATTTCTTGTGTTATGGCATATATGTATAATGTGTAATATTTGTATATTCCGTATAATATGTATATGTAACCAGAATAATGTTGTTTTCGGCAGGGAAAACTATTAAAACTGCAGAGCAACAACATATCTTAAAAAAATCTGGAAAAAAGAAAAGATTCCAAATCCTCAGGCAATTATTTCAGGAATCCATGTCACTGAGGCTCAAAATGCCTTTAGTTCTGTCATGTGCTCTGATGGTCTGATCTAGCTGAAGAATTCTGGACTTTGGTAGACTCTGAAACAAGCAAAGGCTTTAGATAAACTAACTAGTGAGGTAGAGATTGTTATCTGAGTGTGTTTCAAAAACAGAACGATTTCGTCATGTACTGTGTCATGGGCCTTCTGTCTGGGCCGTCTGAAACTGTTGGCAACTAAGTTTTGGACACAAGCAAATATAATGTGAAAAATATCTGCTTGGAGAAATCAGACTTAAAATATTTATTTTAAGAAAATTGATAACAATTTGCTAAATTCTAATGTTTTTAATTAGAAGTTCATTAAAAATGTTCATGCTGTGGAAGAAGCATCAGTGAGTTTGTTGTGCAAATGAGCAGACTGATTGGTTTTATTTTGACCGTTGCTCAAGCTAAAAAATAAATAGTTTAATCTTTACTAAAGATGGATATAAAAGGTAAACTGGTCCAGTATGGATCCCTGATTAACTGACGGAAGCTCATAATATTCCTTACAATTTTCTATGGCATTTTAATGCTATGCATACATAAATAACCAGAGCAAAAAGTGTCCTCTGGTCACCAAAATTTTTAGCATAAGAACTCTTGCAATATCCCAAGGTATCCTCAAAAACTGAAATTATGTAGTGAGTCCGTCTTGCTGCACTGTAATGTTTTGAACCAATTGTAAATGAAAAAGGTTGTAATAAAAATAATAATAATAATAAGTTCTAATTACAGTCACAGAAAGACTGTGATATAACCAAATCACAGATATCTTTGGTGGTATCACTATATCACCAAAGAAATATGAAAAAGAAAAAGAAAAGAAAATAGGCCCAAGTAAGGATCCCTGAGGCACCGGGTGGGTGGCTCAATCAGAAATTGCAAAAAACTTGACAAATAGACAAAAGGTAAACGTTTTTTTGTCCTTTAGAATAAATCCTTATTGTTAAAACCCCTTTTAAAGAACTGTGTTACAGGACAGGAGGCGCAACATCAGAAAATATTGAGACTCGTTCAGAGCGCCCTCCTTTACTGGAGATGGCGATAGAGAGCTGATGGCAGGTGAAGGTGGCCCCGCCCTCCCTCCAGAACGTTAACACTTCCGTTTCCGTGAGGGAAGGAGTCGTAACATCAACATTTCCAAACATATTCAGTCAATTACTGTTAACATTTAAATAGGTAAGGGTTTGGTTATAACATTTGATACAGAACGTGTCGTCAGACGGTCCCAGCAAATCGTCTGTTCAGCTTTAAATCTCTTCAGTTTCCATTGCATCTGCCGTTAGCAGCTAGCTAACATGCAGAGAGAGTTTCAGGCAGCTTCTCCAGAGTCTGAATGTTAAAACAGCATTGTTTTCTAAATATAGATTGTTATCACTGTGGAGTATTTGGCTTAAAAATATAAAGTAAAGCAGTATTGTTAAATTGCATCTCCGGTAATTGTTTGCTTCTTTTTTTTTTTTTTTTTTTTTTTTGCAGGAGCTAGAAGATGTCGGGGCAGAAGCGTCCTGCTGACCCCAGCGGGCCCTCTTCCTCCGGTGCCCCCCCGGAGAAGCGGAGGGAGCGGGATGGAGAGGACGGAGGTCCCGGTGTGAGCGCCGGAGCCGGAGGGAGCACCGCGGTGGAGACGGTCATCAAACTGGGAGGAGTGTCCAACTCTGTGAGCCTCTCTTTTATGTTAAGATAAGATAAGATACATTAGAAAACAGAAAAGTGTGAAGTTTTCATTATTTTCCGATCTGAATGAAATGTTTTCCAGGAGGAACAAGACATCAAAGCTCTCCAAGCTAAGAATCGAAAGTTGGGAGAATCTCTCGATCAAAGACAGGTACACTCATTTACTTAAGTGAACATGTACAACTCTAGACACAGACAAAGAAAGCTGCACTGTGCTTCATCTGTTGGCCCATTGGCTTGCAGGTGATTGAGGACGAGCTGCGAGAGCGAATTGAGAGACTGGAGACTCGGCAGGCCACAGATGATGCCAGTTTGCTGATTCTCAACAGATATTGGAACCAGGTGAACATTCAGAGAAGGAACATTAAAGAGGAATGGCTTGGGTTAACTTCTTTTACATCTAGTAAAAACGTGTCACAACTTACCCTCTTTCAGTTTGATGAGAACATCCGACTCCTCATCAGGCGCTATGACCAAACAAGCAGCGAACCGGAGAAATCTCCAACAGGCGAAGGACGGAGCCTGAAGCCGGAAACTCCAGAACCTGATGGAGATTCAAACCAGGAGCGGGCCAAAGACAGAGGTAGTTATGGATCGGGCACAGGGACAGAAAAAGGCACAGCATGAATATATTAAACAAATACTAAACCAACAATTTCTTTCCCTGTTTTTCACCCAGGTCACCAAGGAGAGACGTCTAACTCCTTTTTGGCGACTCTAGGCGAGCAGCACCAGTGAGGAAATGGAGGCTGAGCTCCAGGAGAGGGTGGAGTCGAGCCAGAAGCAGGCCAGTCGTTTGGTGGAGATCTACAAGAACCTGAAGAGCACCTTAGGACCAACTGAAAACAGAGCTTGACTCTGGGGGCGGTGAGGGGAAACATGCAGGAGTTTCTCCGAAAAAATAAAAAGAGGCAATGATGGTACTGAATGAAACTTAATCTGGAAAAAATTGTGTTTTTACAGACAGTGGTTTGAAGCAAGTCGCAATCAAGCTGAACTCCCTCCTGAGTAGGGAGAACGAGCTGCTTCAGCAGCTGACCGAGAACCTGAAACAGAAACACAGTCACATGACCAGCGAGGTACAAACTTCCTTCTTAGTGGTTGTTCTCCTCAAATCGAGATTCATCAATCCTGCTTTTTCGATTTTTCCTAATACGGTTGAGATTATTTCACAGAGATGGCGCTTTTGATGGAATTATAAGATCATGCCCATGTATATTCTTATGTGGTATTATTATTTATCTGACTTTTATTAAACTTAAAGAAAAGTATTTAGTATTTTAATTTTTCCTTGATGAGTTCAGATCAAGGAAAATGTATCGACTTCTTTGATAATATTTATAGTGAACATCTCTGTTAATTTTTTAAAGATAAATAATTAATCTTGAAATTTGTTGCCTGTAAAAATATGTGGGGCATCTCACTAGAAATGCATAAAATGGTAGGATGAATAATATTTGCCGTTTTATAAACTGTATCCCCTTAAAACCTTGGAGAGCAATCTTAAACAGTTGGATGCTTGTACTGCAGGGATCTGGTACTGCAACTTTCACACAGTTATCTGATCCAGTGCAGCATCCAGTAAGGTTCTACAGAATGAGAAACTGATCATTTAATTTGGGTATGTGAAAGAACAAACACTGGAAAAGTTGCAGGACACTGGTCCCTGATGACTGGAGCTTGAAGCCTCTGTTGTAAGGAGAGTCCTGTGGGATCTCCTCATCAGTCTTTGCTCTCCTTGTCCTTTGCAGTCTCGGTCTTTGGGTCGTGCGGCTAACAAGGCGGACCAGCGCGTCAGCGAGCTGCAGGCTCGGATTGAAGAGCTCCAGTGGGACATGGAGAAGATCCGCCGTCGAGAGAACAGGCTGAATGCCCACCTGAGCGAAATACTGGAGAGGGTGAGACTGAATTTGTCAGTAACTGGATTAAGATGTGTGTTGTAGTTTGCGTTAAACTACAACACTTGTACTGTCCAGGTTAACAGCAAAGGCTATAAAGTGTGTGGTGAGGCCAGCAGCGTGTGTGGAACAATCACTATTAACAAAAGAAAGGTCGGTTTCTTTTCCTCTTTCATTTATTTTTTTCATTTATTTAGTTTCTCAGATTGGTTCACATTTAACTTCTTTAAATAGTTTGAGGAGATGAACAGTGAGTTGGAGGAGAACACAGAGCTTGCAGAAAATCGCCTCGTTGAGCTGCAGAAGCTCCAGCAGGACCTGCAAAACGTCCAGCAAGAGAACAACAGCATGAAGGTATTTCTATTGTTGCAGCAACATTTTCAATTCAGACTTCTGCGTTTCAGCATCAGACCTTTGGCTCCACATTTAAAGCTGAACAAAACCCAGCAACTGCATCAACTCAAGCTCAAAGGCACTTTATAATGATGCTCAAGATACTAAATGGACCTCTGCTGGGTGACATTTGTATCCAGTCTACATTGCCTTGAAAAAGTATTCGTACTTAAGTTTTTCAGATTTTTCACATTACAATCACAAATTATAACCACAAAAATATATTTTTTCAACATTTCACTGTGACAGGTTACCAAAAGGACACAATTGTGAAAGAAAATTGTATAACATTCTTAATTTATATAGCACTAAAAATCTGTTTTGTGTTTTTATTCCGCTTTCCACAAATAGAGATTGAAATGTTTTCTCATTGTTTGCAAAAGAGGCCAAGCTCAGTCAGACTGGATGGAAAGCAGCTGCGTACAGCAGTGTTCAGGTTTCACTGTAGAATCTCGATTAGATCCAGGTTTAGACTTTGACTAGACCAAGCTAACACATGAATATGCTTCGATTTAAACCCTATGAGTGTAGCTCTGGCTGCATGTTTAGGATTGGTAAACCTTTTCCTGAATCTCAAGTCTATTACTGACTCTTACAGGGTTACTTCCAGTATTAGCCGGTATTTATTCTGACAGGATGATGCTGCCACCATGTGTCACTGTAAGACTGAGAAGTGTCCTGGAAGACTTTCAAGCCTTGAGATATTGTTACAAAACCTATCTGTGTTTTAAATTTCTCCATAACATTATCCCTGCACACTCTCGTGTTCTCCTTGGTTCTCCTTGGTCTTGGTGTTGCTAATGTTCTCTAACAAACCCCTGAGGTCTTAAGAGAACAATTACTGAGACTAAATTAGTCACTTTGTCTTTATACTTCATGTTATTTCGTATTAGATTCAGTTGCACTGGGTTTTATTGAGACGTTGGAGTAAAGCTGGCTTCAAACTTTGAAGCCCATAAAACTTGTTCTTTTAACTTCGGAGTTGCATTATTTTGTTTAAATTTGTAGCCTGACAAGATATTCAAAGGACTTCAGTTTTTCTACGTCATTTCAACTTATTTTCTTTGTCTTCGTTGTTTATCAATTATTTTCTTCGTTGCCAGACGGAGCTGCTGAGTCGAGCTGAAGGTTTGGTCAAAGAGTCCTCAGAGTACCGCTGTCTGCAGTCTCAGTTCTCTGTGCTCTACAACGAGTCCCTGACCCTCAAGGCCCAGTTAGACGAAACCCGGGCTCGCCTCAACACTACCAGGACGGCGCGCCTTCGACAGCTGGAGCACATGGAGGTGGGTTAGGTTGGCGTGTGTGTGCTCATGTCGCGGTTTAAATGCGTCTCTGTCTTAACCTCTGCTCACTTTCATCGTGTCTTTGTGCAGAATGATGAGGTGGCCCTGCAGAGGAAGGTCCGTACTGAAGTGTTTCAGCTGGAAGACACGCTGGCTCAGGTCAAGAAGGAGTACGAGATGCTGCGCATCGAATTTGAACAGACTCTGGCAGCCAATGAGCAAGCAGGTAATCCACCTCAACAAATGGACCTCAAGTTTTAAATCCAAGATTAAATTACTATGCACCCCTGAGCAATATATTGGTGTTCCGCAAACACTATAGACAGTTAATGGCCTGGTTTTATTAAATAAAGTGTGTTGTTCTTTCAGCAAATTGTTTTTTATAATTCTGCATTCTCCAGTTAACGATTAACTGATTACTAAATTAGTTGACGATTATTTCAATAATCGATTCATCATGATTAATCTGATTAATTGTTTCAGCTCTACGTTTTTTTTTTTTTTGTTTTACCGGTTCATCTCCTCATTTTAAATCGCACCTTTTCTCTTAGGTCCCATAAACAGGGAGATGCGTCACCTTATAAGCACGCTGCAAACACACAACCAGCAGCTGAAAGGAGAGGTGGTGAAGTACAAGTTGAGACTGAGAGAGACGCAAGCTGAGCTCCACCAGGTAGGTCAGAACGGGACAGAGAGTTAGAAGCTACGAGGTGAAACACACAAACTAAAGATGCCTCCTTGTTGTGTAGATCCGCGCCTCAAAGGGCAGCGCCATCCTCCAGTCGCAGTCGAGCACAGAGATGGACGTGAAGGACGAGATGACCTCTCCTTCGACCCCAGCTGTTTCTGGAGAACCTGTGGTCAAAATAGAGCCAGATAATGGCTCGTCCACACCCAGCAGCACTGGTAAATAACCTTAGTTTATTTTTACAATCACAGTGGTTTCATTTTACTGGATTGTCATTGATCATTTGGATCCACTTTGTCCTCCTGAAAGGAATTTCACTGAAAACAGAGCCCGGCATTGAACCGGATGCAAACATAAAGGAAGAGGAAAAAGATGAGAAAAAAGAGAAGGAGGAAAAGAAAGAAAAGGACATTATAAAGAAAGAGGAGAAAGACAGAGAGAGAGAAAAGGAGAAGGAGAGAGAGCGGCCGACCCGGAGCAGCAGCAGCAGCGGGGTGAAGGAGGAAAGGGAGAAGCCGGGCGTCAGCAGCCAGCTGGAGGAGACGGGCGGAGATCGGCTCACTGTGATCGGAGGATCCAAGAGGAAAGAGATGGAGCAGCTGAAGATTGTCCGAACAGAACTAAAGTACGTTTGGAAAGTTATATTTACCATCCGTCTTGTGTTGTATGTATAGTCTGGATCTTTTAATGACCTTGTAAATCAGCATCTAGAAAGGCTTTGTTTTATGCAGAATTCCGACTGTAGCTGGATTTTTTGTGAAACTTAAAATTTCTTCCCAATATGCATTTGTGACTTTGTAGGAAAGCCCAGGAGTCCCAGAGAGAGATGAAGCTGCTGCTGGACATGTATCGATCGGCACCAAAGGAGCAGAGAGACAAAGTCCAGCTCATGGCTGCAGAGAAAAAGACCAAGTCAGAGGTGATCATAAGCCTTGATCTGTTTTAATTGTTGTAAAACATTTTTACCAGTTAGTCTGGATATTTTTCTTAGTTTTACAAAAAAAAGAAGCGTTTGTTGAATGTGATGCGACAATACATCTCCTCTTTGTTGCAGGCAGAGGAGCTTCGGCAGAGGCTGCGGGAGCTGGAGGAGAGGGAGAGAAGAGAGGGCAAGAAAATGGCGGATGAAGAAGCTCTGAGAAAAATCCGTTCAGTAGAAGAACAGATAGACATCCTCAACAAAAAGCTGTCCATCGCCAAACAGGTCTGAGCTCCACCAGGTCGTTTACATTCACGAGCTTTCTGCCCGGTTCTCTTTTTGTCTATCTCACTTCTCCCTGCAAAACCCTTCAGGAGGAAGACGCGCTGCTGAGCGAGATGGACGTGACGGGCCAGGCCTTCGAGGACATGCAGGAACAAAATATCCGCCTCATGCAGCAGCTCCGAGAAAAAGACGACGCCAACTTCAAGCTGATGAGCGAGCGGATCAAGTCCAACCAGATCCACAAGCTTCTGAAGGAGGAAAAGGAAGAGCTTGCCGACCAACTCCTCACCTTAAAAACTCAGGTGCAACATGAGGCCACGCCTCAATATCTCATTTCAAATAAAACAATGCTTTTATTTATATTCATCGAACACTTTATAGTAAGGCAGTGAAGGCCTAGTTAGTCCCTAATAGTCTACTAGTCACAAATTATTATGAAATCAATTAACTGTTGTCTTTTTCATTTGGTTTTAACTTAAATCATGTTTGAGGGTTATTAGATTCTTTCGGACTTATTTGTTACGGTTGTGATTGACAGGTGGATGCACAGCTGCAGGTGGTCAGGAAGCTGGAGGAGAAGGAGCGCCTCCTGCAGGGCACAATTAGTACTGCGGAGAGGGAGCTGGCTCTGCGAACACAAGCTTTGGACATGAACAAACGAAAGGTAACATGTTGATCAGAAACTTAATCCTTTAAAACTGTGGAGAAATTAAACATTTTAATAAATCCTGTTTTTTTTAAAAAAAAGCACAAATTTAAGTTGAATGACGTTTGTTGGGGCTGCAGGCTCAGGAGTCTGTGCTGCTGTCAGAGGAGCTGCGGGCGCAGCTGGAGCAGGTTCAGCAGAAGCTGAAGCTGGTCAGAGAGGAGGTGGTCGAGAACAGCATCTCCAGAGAAAAAGAGTCCTTCAACGCCCGGCGAGCGCAGGTAGCAACACACACAGAGGCTAAAACTGCAGTCAGTCTGTCATTGTCTTTATTAAAAATGATGACATTAATAAAAACATGAAGTTTTTATTTTGATATTGTTACTACTGGAACTGAATGATGACAAGTAACTGTAGATTATTTCAAAAATAAAGTCCATCATTTATTTACTGTTGCTGGTTGTAATGAGAAGCTTTTGTTGGGGTAGGATTATAGGGGTTTAAAACTGATCCAAATATCTACTATTTAATTTAATGATGTTTAAAAAAAAAATAAAAGAAGTATAAAAAAAATCTCTATATTTGACTATAGATCTAAGTCTGTTTCAGGTTGAGCTTGAAAATGACAAATGATGATAAGCTCTTCTTTTATACCAGAAGATGAAGGTCATTTAGCGCCTCACTTTGTGGTAGATTTTTTGTTTTTCCCCTCACAGTCGCTTGTTTTTCAGGAGGACATCTCCAAGCTAAGGAGAAAGATTGAAAAAGCCAAGAAACCAGCTGAGAAGATCAGCAACGGAGACGAAATCCTGAACGAAGAAATTAATGAGTACAAGGTACATACAAGGGGCATAGAAAATAGAAAGCTTACATTTATTACTATGTTGTGCTGGAATAAAACATGTGACATAAAAACAGATGAATAGCCTTCAAGTTAAATTTCTGAAGTTGCTAATGTAATTTGTTTTTGTTTTTCATAACACCAGCCACATTTTGAAATACTTTAATATTTTGACTCTAATAGCAGCGTCATGGTCAGATTTTTCTAACGTTTGTCTGTAACTGAGTCAGTAGTTTTGTGTAATTATGACAAGTCTGAATGATTTGTGAAAGCCTTGTTTACAAGATTTATGAGTCAGCTAAAACAACAAAGCCCTAGCTGCTTTACAAACTTGCATGCCTTCATTTTTAAACCACTCAGCCAACAACCTTAATGGCCTCCATGTTTACTGTTGAAGACATTTCCTCCTCTTCTTCCCTTTCCTCCTCCAGGCTCGTCTAACGTGCCCGTGCTGCAACTCCCGGGTGAAGGACGCCGTCCTGACAAAATGCTTCCACGTCTTCTGCTTCGAGTGCGTCAAGACGCGCTACGACACTCGGCAGAGGAAGTGCCCCAAGTGCAACGCTGCCTTCGGGGCGAATGACTTCCATCGCATTTACATCGGCTAAATCCACCAACTCTGCCCTCCTCCAGTCGGGATGAATAGGAGCCGTTGCCTGAAGCAAGAGTCAGCACTGCAATCATGTGGTCCATCCTTTCACAGGATATTAAGTGCAGCCACAGGATGATTTCAGTGATGCTCCAAGTGGAAGACTTTATTAAAAGGTTTTATTTCCCCCACAATGACTGAAACATTCCCATCCAATATCCACTACTACGCTGATGTTCTCTGGTGCAGAAGGAATGGTTTTATACTGAGTGTCTGTTTGCTTTTAAAAACAGCATGTGAAAGCAGTAGATGAAAAACTGCAGTGAAAAAAGAACATTTCTCTTAGTGTTGTTTATATGAAGTGTCTCTGTTGTACATTTCTTCTTTTTTTATTAGAAATTATCATTTTCCTGACTCTGAATTCTTTAACATTTCCCCTGTGTTGCTGTGGTGTATTTTGATGTTCAGCCAGTTATTAAACTGCTATGAAATGTGTGCCTCTGATTCCAGCTCCTAACTTTCCGCAGCGTAGCTTACACTCTACAGTGGGCAGCTTATCCGAAGCAGAGTGTATTTGTTGATGTGTGCTTGCATAGAAGCCATTTCATCAAAGGGGGATGGGAGATGGGCATTATGCAAGATCGTTTTTGAGTTGTATATGTTATGATAGTACTCCTGCATGTGTGAGAAATCCTCACATCTCCCATGGCAGCCATCTGGGGGGTAATGCGCTGCTAATCTCACAGAGCACCTCTTTCCCTGGGACTCTCCCGCTCAGCTCCTCCAGACTAGCAGCAGTTAGCAAACACCTGGTGGAACTGCACATCTGGTGATGTCATCGTGTGAAATACTTCTCAGTGCAAAGCTAAGAAGAACGGTTGTAAACAGCATATGAGAAGCCTTGTCATGAGGATACTCTGAAGGCTGACAAGAGTAGGAGCTTCTTAAAGAGACAGAGGCCCCAATTTCAAGGTGTCAGTTTTCTTCTAAGTTATGTTTAAAACAGACTGGATTTTCATAAGAACTGAAGGTAAAGTAGTTACTTTATTGTTCTGGAAAATGGCACTATATGCTGGAAAAATGGGCACCGTCACCTACTGGCCAATCAGTGTAGGGTCGCAAAATGATCAAGCCTGTAATGAGTTAGTGGTTGAATTAATACTGTTATTTAACAAGTTAAAACGTTTATTATATGTTATGACTACTTTGTACCCAAAAACATCCTTGTTTGTGAATGAATAAATTACTCTCACTCTCTATAGTCTATCGTGGCGTTAGAAGTGCAGCACGTGGCAAAAAGACTTCAAAGGAAGATAGTGGAGCTGACACTTCCTGATCACACAAGAACGAGCTGGAGCCTAAATCTATGAGCAGTCCTCACATTTGACTGTGTGTGTGTTAAACCACAAGTCCCAGTGTGCAAATCTCTATTTATCCCTGTGCTGCAGAGCTCTCCTCCCCCTTTTCCTCCTCCTCCTCCTCCCTGAAGAACCAGGCGTGTTTTCTCGTTGGAAACAGTCGTTAGAATCGCTTGAAGGAAGGGAGTGGAGCTCAGGAAGGTGTTTCTTTTATCGGTGAAGATTTGAGCAACATAATCCATCACAGTTAACCGTTTAATGCAAGAACAGGGACACAAGGAGCTGAAGCCGAAATAAGAAGCTTTAGGTTCACTCGGGTTCGCCGCGTCACTCCCGTTTTCTTATAAATCTCCCAACGAAAGGAAGCCTTTTCACGTATTTCCGCTGTATTCTTCTGTTTTCCTGTATGAACCGCTGCGTCCTGACTGCAGATCGTGTGCTCGGACACCCTGCTGGAAGCCTTTCAACGCCAAATATAGCCGCTGTTAATGCAGGATCGCTCTGGATCAGATTCTGGCAGCGCCGCCAAACATAATTGGCTGGATAATTTGAGATCCTGAGGGGATTTTGTCTGATTTTGCTGATCACTTGATGATCAGGACCGTGTTTTCTCACGTTTTCCCGCTCGAGATGCACGTTTGAAGCCCGCTCAGACTGCTCCCCACAGAAGCCATTTTTAATTAAGCGTTTGATTTCCGAGCCTGCCTAAAGCTCCCCGAGCTGCAGCGCAAAACCTGTGCGCGCACATCTTGGCACGCCGCTTCCACACCCATCCCCATTGTTCTCCGACGGGGCCATGGCTCGGGTTTGGTTTTCTGTAGCTACGCTGGTTGTCGGCGTGTCGCTGTGCTGGGCCGGGGGCCAGCAGGCCAAGGCGGAGAGCCCGCCGGTGGTCACCCTGCGCACCGTCATCACGGGAACCTGCCAGGAGATCCAGCGGTACGCGGAATCGCTGGTGGGAGCAGGAGTGATCCGCTCCGCTGCTGAGGTACAGGAGGAGCCGCAACACACCATTATACACTCTCTCTCTTTTTTTCTCTATTCGCAAATGCTTGTTTTTTTCTTTCATTCTTAATAACTCAGCTGTAATATTCTTGATAAAACAAACCCTGATTTACTAATTTTCAGCTGTCACTTTTTCTCTTCATCCTTCACGCTCATCCCTCTCTCCATGCTCCCTCAACTTCCTAATCCTTCTCCTGATCCCCTCAACCTCCATATGACCCATTCGCCCATGCACTCACATAAACTCCCACATCATGACCCTACCCCCACCATGCTGTGGCTCCCTTCTCTTCAGAGTGCTGTGTTGTATCTTGAATCAATGATGGGTCAGGAGAACGTCCAAACCTTGGCTATGGTAAGAAAACTCCTAAACACTCCACCGTGGCATGGTTCCGACTTTGTAAGTGGCGCCACCAAGGGGGGGTCAGGTGGCAAAGGTCAATCCTGTGAATTTGCTGGTTGTCTGGACGTCATACTGACTAAATATTTGTCAAACACGTATTTAAGAGAGGGAAGTGTAAGCTTTGCTAACTTTCAATAATTATTTTTTGTTGCTTTTTTTTTCATGGAGCCATTTTTAAATGTCTACTACTTCTGTCTACGTTTTCAAATGAAATATGATCTCATAGTTAGGGTTTGAAATAGGAAGATTTGGAGTATTTAGGCACACATACGTTTGTGGGCTTTGAGATTTTTTTTTTTTTTTTTTTCTAAATTTCTCTAAACTGTTTTAATAAAACAACTAAAACTCTGCCAGGGCGTTTAAGTCCATTGCAGCTTTTCACAAGACTCTGGGGCCGCCACTGAAACTTTGGAGCTGGCCAGTTTAGCTTAGCCCATCCAACACCTGTAGTTGAAGCAAAATGACCTCTGTGAAGTCATCACCGCCTCATTTGCGATATCTGCATGCGAGCCTGCAGCCTCTCTCCCTGCTGTGTGAAGATAAGATTTTTGTTTTTATGTGTCGCTAGATAATAAGTTGCTCACTGTGACTCAGTTGGCAGATCTCAGAATGTAAAAATGCAGGGTGTATGCGCACAC
Source organism: Xiphophorus hellerii (assembly GCF_003331165.1). Taxonomy (NCBI): domain Eukaryota; kingdom Metazoa; phylum Chordata; class Actinopteri; order Cyprinodontiformes; family Poeciliidae; genus Xiphophorus; species Xiphophorus hellerii. Next base: position 17,811,109 of record NC_045694.1, on the reverse strand, counting down.
AATCCCTGGCATGGAAATTGCCTCGTTATGCAACCAAGAACGGCAACAACAAAAAAAAAGAAGCTAAACAACGTCTCTCCAACTGAACCTGGAAAAGCGAGGGTTTTGAGTAATAATAGCAAACACAACAGCTCTGCATGCAGCTCTGACTCAGCACAAGTAAACATAATGTAGCAGAGAAATTTCAAGGTCTGACAGATAAAGTTACTGTATTTAATTCAAGCCTTTCTGTTCCGCCTCACATCAACTTTTGATATATTATTAATATCATACATTGTGTCCTTTTGTTGATTATAAAACCTTCCTCTGGAGTTTGCACAAGCATTCCTCAGACATTATAGCTACAGTGTCATCCATCTTCCCATGCAGCCCACTGTAAAGCCACACTATTAAGTGTCAGATGTTAGGACTTACACTGTGGACGGTCCATGTGTTACTGTGCAATGCAACAGGTGCAGATAAGACCCCCCCTTCACACTCTCAGTCCATCTGACTGGGATACCCTTGAGCTTACAGGATAGGACTGTGCTGCATCTGATTCTGGTGTTGTGAGGAGACACTGTATATGAATAGAGAGGGATCCTATCATGAGGAGCAGCACCTCAAGGCCTCTTGCTTTATGGGCTCGTGCCAACTCCTGCTGTAAATCTCTGTCTCTGCATGATAAACGACTCTATGGCTGGCTGTATCTTCTCTTTGTTTTGCCCCTGCTTGATCAGAATGTTGTCCATCGTCTTTGCTCCAAAAACATGCCTCTCACTCTTTCCCTTCTCTCTCCTTCCCGTCTCCGCCATAGTTTCTGTCGACCGCAATCCGATTCTTGGCTGAGGGAGCAGCCAGCGGCCTGAACGTCATCGCCGTTTACGTCACCGAGATCCTCAGAGTCACAGGATTTGACGGTGGGTACCAGGATTGTTTGCAGCTGAGACACTGGGTCTGTGTTTAGACTCTGCTGCTTTCTCAGTTTTGGTGTATCGCTGATTACATTTTGCATGTTGCAGTGTGATAAGTTTATGTGCCAATCAGAGTAGAGCTTAAGAGAAAATATGCAGCTGGACCTGTGGGCAGTCTGGCTGCCACACCTTTTTAGGTGTGAGTGTTGGTTCTGGCCTGCTTTCTCCAGAACAAATAAATAGCAAACCCTAAACCGGATTTCTTGTCTTCACAGTTGCAACGTTGCCACGCTTCACGCCGGAGGGCGTGACCGCCGTTGCCCAGTGGGGTCTGGTGGGCCTCATCGCCTACTGGAGTCTGACCATCCTTCTCCGTTTGCTGATTGGCGTCTTCAAGCAGCTGTTTTGGGTTGTGAAAACGGTTTTGGCTCTCTGGCTTTTCGGACTGATCGTGACTGACAAGCACGCCTCCGCAGAGACGACAGCGATTCGAGTGGGAGTCCTGGTGCTGGTGGTCGCCCTGCTGACTCTGTTCACTTCAAGCTCCGAGAAGACTTCCGGTTTGGAGAGCCGGCTTAACAAACTGGAGGGGCGGCTGAGGGCAGTAGAGAAGAGGAAAGAGGAGTAGAGTGGGGCGAAGATTGGCGTTCATGCTGGTGGGGAGAAGTGGCAACATTTAATGATTTCTACATTTGTGACAACTTTGAAAAATAAAGTTATCTCTGAGATTTTTAATCAAAAATGTCCCTTTTTCTACTTTCAGACAGGAAATTGAGTTACAGAAATATTAGAAATATAGACATTATAGAACCTATCCATGTCTCAAAGTTAGCGGGAAACAAACTTGGAATGCAAGAGGTAACTTAAAGATGAACTACAAGTGAAGTGCAGCAATGATAATGTCAGGAATTACAGTACTTTGTATGTTATTGAGTATATTTTAAAGATGACTTAAGGCCAATTCATAAACCATGATTCAAAGTGTTATAAGAGTTAAAAAAAAATATATAACTTAAACATTAAAAACAGAATTGTGCATTTTAGAGATATGGCCAAATGCAAACTACAAAGAAATGAAGATAAAAGAATGAAATGAAAGAGCAATCCTTGACCTTTAGCAGAAACCTGCAGTAAACATAAATGTATTCAGTCAAAACTTAGAGATCATTCAGCTTTTCAGGAAGTTCATTCCACAATTAGCTCCAGCAGATTAAAGGAGTAATGTGTCTGGAAGTATTGTCAAGGAAGTGGTGTGCTAATTTATTAATATACATTAAATGTCAAACTTTAATTATGCTCATTCCTATCTCAGGGTGAAATGTGATGCACGCAAAGCAGTCAGTTGAGCTGGACACAGATGCGATGAGTGTTCCGCTTTCTTTTTCTCCACTGGAGTCAGATGCAAAAATTACAATTTATTGGCCTCAATTTTGTCTAAATAGAGCAACCAATCAACAGCATACCCTTCTCCGCTACATCTTCCGTGGTTGCCACCAGAATAATGTTTAAAATGTATCTTTTAGATTAAATTAGAAAACTAAAATAAAATGTAAGTTATTTCATAGATGTAGTTACATTTGCTTTAACAGTATTGTGAGGAATAGACACAATGGATCAAATAGAAACTTCTCAGGACTTTATTTTGCCTGAAGAAAAGCGTGCATACATCTTCTAGTTTTAGAAGATTTTTTTTTTACACTATAAACTGACAAATTTAAATATCTGCAAATGGAACTAAAACGTCTTAAATAACCTGATTGTGGCTTGAAATACTGCACTCCGGTCTGGAAATGTTGCAAAGACCTTTTAATCTTTGTTAATGCACTCATAACACGGCTTTAACAAGGAGTGCAGCAAATAGGTACTGCTGTGTTCCAACACCACAGTTTGTTGAAAATATGTACAGAGATAAGGAACTACAATAAAGCGAAAGAAAAACTCAAACTATGTGTAGCTTCTGCTAGAAGTCTACAACTTCCTTAAGGTTTTCCCTTTCTAAAGCCTAAAGCTTACCTTTTTAATCAAATCAAAGTTTTGACATGCTTTTTTATATATGAATGCTTTGACCAAATGTCTTCAATCATTAAATACTGTGTATCATTGAGCTTTAAGATTTATAACCGGTAGTCGACGTTTGACACATCATTGTGATTTGTATGCAAAAGCTGAATGGCCTCCTTTAAGTGTACGGAGAAACAATCATTTAATGATCCTGATATATAAATCTCTACTCGGTCTAACCCCAGCATATGTATCCACTCTCCTACATAGAACTGTCAGTTCTCGTTCTCTTTGCTCCAATAACATTATTCTTCTGCATGTCCCACGCTTTCGAACTGAAAAAGGGAAGCAGGCATTCAGTGTGTTGGAGTTCAGTTGCAGTCTGAACTTAAGATGTCGGAAATGATTTCACTAGACTTATTTCGAGCAGTTCTTAAAGATAGGCAACAAGATTCTATGAAACAGTGTCATTGTTTTTAAATTGTTTTTATTGTTTTATACTTGTGCATATGTATTAATTGTTTTTATCTTGTAACCAGGTTGCTATGTATTGCAAATTTCTTGCCCAGGTCCCTCTTGAAAATGAGATCTAGATCTCAACGGGATTTACCTGGTTAAATAAAGGAATATATGTATATATATATATATACAGTACAGACCAAAAGTTTGGACACACCTTCTAAATTCAATGAGTTTCCTTTATTTTCATGACTATTGAAATTGTAGACTCACACTGAAGGCATCAAAACTATGAATAACACATGTGGAAATATGCACTAAACAAAAAAGTGTAAAACAACTGAAAATACCCCTTATATTCTAGTTTCTTCAAAGTAGCAACCTTTTGCTGTGATTACTACTTTGCACACACTCTGCATTTTCTTGATGAGCTTCAAGAGGTAGTCACCTGAAATGGTTTTCACTTCATAGGTGTGCCCTGTCAGGTTAATAAGTGGGATTTATTGCCTTATAAATAGTCATGAAAATAAAGAAAACCCATTGAATTAGAAGGTGTGTCCAAACTTTTGGTCTGTACTGTATATATATATATATATATACATCGTATATATATATATATATGGATTTTTGCCCAGTTGGGACATCATGTTTAACTTCCTTGTAGTTGTGTTGCAATAAAGCTGAGGAATGTGGATCTCAGCTTTGTGAAATGAGGAAGTGCCACTGCTATGAAAACAGTCCCACAGCATGATGCTCCTACCTTCATGCTTATCTGTTGCTACAGTGTTCTTAGGTTTAAAAACCTCACCTTGAATAATTCAAATATTTTTCTTGCCACTGTGTTAAATTATCTTCTATCTCATCCATCCCTCCCTCCATTTTCTGTTCACCCTTTGTCCCTAATGGGGTCGGGAGGGTTGCCGGTGCCTAGCTCCAGCGTTCCGGGCAAGAGGCGGGGTTCACCCTGGACAGGTCGCCAGTCTGTCGCAGTCTTTTATCTCATCTCACCATTAAACCTTTCTACCAAACAGTTAAAGTTTATTATTGAAAGTCAAAATAGAATATGTACATTTATGTCCAAGTTGACTGTTCGTGACCAGAACAAATAAAAAATGTGCGATTTCCATCAAAGCTTTCAAGCAAGAAAATTTTTTTTACAATTTAAGATAATTTTAAAAGTGCCTAAAGTATCCAGACCAACAAGATCTCAGCAAGATAAGGAAAAATGTCTGAAAATCAAATCATTAATATACTTAAAGATTCTAATCACAAATAGTTACCATTTTGTATTTAGATAAGAAAGTGTTGAACACTGATTATAGAGGGAATGAATTCAGCTGCAGACTTTGAAGAAACCAATCAGGCGCAGACGTCATTAGGCAAAGTTCATCTTGAGCGAAACTCTGCATGTTCTCTGAAATCCTCCAGAATTAAACTGAAAACTTGCATAAATTCTTATCAGCTAATTATGTTTTGATTTTTACATGGCAAAGGTTTTATTTACCTGTCCAAGGTGTTCTAGCTGGGCTAACAAAGGGAATGTAGGGCATCACACCCTCTTGTGGTTGACAGAAGGTATATGCTGAAGATGTGCAAACAAAAATGTCACGCTTGTAAATTAGACTGGTGATATTTTCTCTTATTAGATGACAGGCATTTGATACCACAATAGGCACAAATCTGACAGTGCAAAAGCAAATTTTGGACTTGATCGATGGATCACTGTAGCGTCCCATTGAGGAATGTTTTCCAATCCTTTGTACTGTAGATTGGTTATGATAGAAGATGTTGTTAAAGTCGACCAGGGACACTAAACATGCCACCAGTGAATTATAAAATTGTCATAGATTATTATTTCTCCCCTTTTAAGAAAATTAAAAGGGGAGAAACAATATTTTGTGTAGCAGGAGGCTCTTTCTATCTTAGATTTATAGATATTTTAAGGTTAGGACCTGGGGAAGGTAAATTGCTCACAGATGTAGATCAACTTAGGAGGTTCTGGTGCTGGAGTAGATCTCTAGATAGAGAAACCTGTGTGGATCTGTAAAGGCTTTGAGATGCTTAGTTACTGAAGCTACAAAATTCATCAAAACTCATGCCAGGGCTACGATCACAATGAATTGTTTTGGGAAGTCGTATACTGAGCAATGATGTGTGCATATTTCATATATGGGGTATAAAAAATTTGCTTCTTGTACTTTTTTCTAAAAGATTGTTTTAACTGTTGAGGCTGGCACTGAAGGGGTTAAATAAAACATAAATAAACGTGAATATGTGCTACGTATTGGGAGATTTGGATTTCAGACTTTTGTATAAAAAACTGGAATAAATATCTTTATAGACGCCATATTTTGTGGTGATACAGGTGACGCTTGAAATGAAAGGGACCCATAAGGGCTAATGTGAAGGATTTATCTTTTGTTTGTTCTTCATGCGGGCTGCACAGTGGCGCAGTTTCTGCATGGAGTTTGCCTGTGCTTGCATGGGTTCTCTCCGGGTACTCCGGCTTCCTCCCACAGTCCAAAAACATGACTGGTCTCGTTGAGTGTGTGTGTGCATGGTTGTTTGTCCTGTCTGTCTCTGTGTTGCCCTGCGACAAACTGGCGACCTGTCCAGGGTGTACCCCGCTGGAGATAGGCACCGACCCCACTAGCGACAAGGGTGTTAGAAAATGGATGGATGTTCTTCATGCTGGTTTAATAACTCACATCTTTTGACATGACTGCAATACAGTGCCAAGTAGTATGTTTGAATGTCTTGCAGCTTAGAAAAATCAGTAGTCTGTCGGAGAGTTTGTGTTGCCAGTTTACCACAGAACCCCTGTAAACTAAGTGGTTCATAAAAAGCTAAGTTCCTTGCCTTCTTTAAGGCTTAAAACGTCTGCCCTCAACTGTGACCTAGTTTGCGTGCGTGCCTGTGTCAGTTGTGGTATTGGTGGCATGACTAGAGAGGGCTGGGTGTTGTTCAGAACTGGGTTGGTGGAGGAGGAGGCCCATCTGTAGAGGCACAGTTTGTTACTGTTGTATTAGAGGCCATCATTGGTCGAGTTTAAAATGTTGGAGGCAGTCTGGTGGTTTCCATGGAGCAGAGCAACATGTACGAGTGCCTGTAGTTACTGTAAAGAAAGGTAGTCACTTAAAGGAGGCTTTCTCATCCACAAAGCTAAAGAAGCTTCGTAAGTATTTGATGTGCTGCTTTCTGACTAGTTATGATTAGCAACAACTCTTTTTATTAGGCAGTACTTGTTTGAACATAATTTCAGTCAAGTGCACATTGTTTTGTTAGAAAGTTTTAATATTGTTATTCATATTAATGATAGGATGATCATGAATAAAGTACATGAAGTACAAGAGGGGGAAAATTTATATGTGAAGTTTATTTTCTTTATATTAACTATACAATAAGAAACCTTAATGCAAATATAGTACTTTATCTTTCTTGATAATAGGCTTCTACCTAATATTAAGCCAGTTTTAAATAGAAAATAAGTGAAATCTGGTCCCTCCTACATGCATGTTTAGAAATGACAGTAGTGTAACACTAATGGATGCAAGATGCCGTTAAAATCTAAAGAACAACATGAAGAAAGTTGGGTACTTCGGTGCGTCTTGCAGAAATACCAGATGCAAGCCTGTAGCATATTGTGTACCATAAAAACAAAAGTTCTGCAACTCACCTTGAGAAACTTTCCACATGTCTTTTAAGTGACCCGGTCTTCAGCCATTTAGCCATTATTATTTTTAAACACAATCCTGTGGAAAGCTAACTGTAGCGTCGCATTTGAGCTCCTATCAAGGCAAGTAAACTGTTGTTTACATGCAGTACCTTGCCGACCACTAGGGGGCGCCCGCTGACCACCAGTGGTCCGGAGACAGTTCGAGATATGAGCCTGGTTTGGCATATTTCTTTGTACTCTAGTATGAATGTACAGTTGGATGTACATTATCAAAGTGGATCAAAGTGAAATATGACAGGATCCTCACCTATTACTTCAACGGTAAACGTAGTGATCTAAGTACTGACCTCTGTCCCTGTGGGTGATGTTATAGATGGAAAAAATCACCCTGCTGTCCTTATTGGCTTCAGGATCATCTCGTCGCATTGGAGCTGGACTTTGGAATGAATTGAATGTCTTGAATAGATGGCGGTAGCAGATTCTTGTATGTGTTGCCATACTCCACCTCATTATATGAATAGCCTGAGAACACGGGACAGTAGAGCAGTGGGGTTATTTTAACTCTGATCATCACAGGCAGTCAAATGGGTTCCACATGCAGAGACTTGCAATCACATGTGAAAACGTCATCTTCCACATATGTTGGCCATGGGAGGCTCAGATGAAAGCAATGGTGGCAAAAGGTAGAACGTGTTTTACATGTGATTACTTTTGATTCACATGTGAAATATTATTTGGAAAATATTGCACAAGTGTAAGATTTTTCCACGTGATATAATTTGCACCTGTGAAAAGCATGATGGCAAATGTTCCACAAACGTTTAGAATCATGTGATCAAATCTGTAATTTGTTTGCATTTCACATGTAATTCTAAGGTTTAACAAAGTAAAGCTCTAATTTTTAAAGGAATCACAATAATTATCTCAATATTAAATACTGCAATCGCAGCAGACTGCTTTGACATTTTTAATCACATATTAATTTTCAAGTCTTCTGCATTCATATTGTGTATGTTAACATGTACAGCCAGCATATAGTGACATTCATCCTGATCCCCACAACTTGTTGCTTTTTCGGTGGCTGAGACAATGGAGCTCATGGAGAGAGAGGGGTGATGAAGGAAAAGAAAGGTTTGGGAAAGTTTGTTTAATCACAGCTGTGTTATCCTCATACATCTAAGTAGCAGAGTTCATCCTTCTGTAGATTTATCTTATTTTTTCTGAGTTTGGCTTCATTAAGTTAGATAAATATATGATAGATCATATATAAAACTGAAACATTTACAAATCTACATAGACGTACAATCTACAAATTGAACAGAAAGTTATGTATTCTTTCTTATAATAATTATTACATGTGGTGCTTTTACTTGGCTAAACATTTAAGGACAATAACAAACTGCTAAATGTAGGGACTATTCAAGTACAGCCATAAAGTGTGTGTGCATGTAATATCGCAATGAATCAGTCCTAGATTGAAAGGTCTTTTAGAAAATTGTGTATGTGTGTGTGTGTTTGTATTTCAGTCAGCAGAAGAAGACATTAGGACTATCGGGGTTATATTTTCATAATGTTCTGGAGCCTACAGTATATAAACAAATAATTCAGCACTGGGGATGTTTGAACACTAACAAAAAATATGTAAAAAGGTAGTTTTGAAATTTCAGTGCAAGGTCAAACAATCTTAGGCTTCGATCCTCGTAATTTGAATCCTCGGCAATTTAACTTTTTTTTTTTTCTTCAGCAGTTAATTTACTTTAACATTTTTCGATTCAAACCAAATGATCAAATTTACTTGAGAGCAGTTGATCTCACCAGCAGTTCACGTTCAGTGGGTGTTGTTTCCCAGGTCGACATGTCAGATTAGTGAACAATTTTGAAGTTCAATAATTCAATGGAGTAATTGAGGAGGTCGTCCTTCGATCGGTGGGTTGCTGGTTCGATTCCCGCTCTCCTCAGCCTCTGTCGTTAGGCTATGCACTTTACCTGTCTTGCCTGCTGGTGGTGTTCAGAGTGGCCCCAGTCAGACTCTGACAGCCTCACTTCAGACTGAACAGGGGCAGCTGTGGCTGCTATCCAGCTTGCCGCCATCTGAGTGTCCATGACTAAAATAAACTGTGAAGTCCGCTTTGAGGTCCTCCGGATTTGATAAAGCGCTATACAAGCCAACAACGAGCAATTAGACAACTGTAGCTTAATTATGTGAGTTAAAATGGAATATAACTGTAAGTCTCCTTCAAGAGAGTAATCAGGGTTTTTTTTTATTAATGTTCTATAACAAGTCATTTCATCTCATAATATCAAGTTTAAATTATAAATTGTTGTCAATTGGGCAACTTTTGTAACTTTCTTTCCTAAGTTTCAATACTTGCTTTTTTTAAGGCAACAATTGCATCACTTCAGTTTTTCAGTTGAACCACTCATTAATTTTACAATAATTTTATAAGTAGATACATTCCTATATTCACACAAACTCTAAAATCCTTAATGGTGATTTTCACTTTATTGAAAGTGAAAATTAAGTCCTTTAATGTAGCAACAAGTTTCAAAGAACAATAATGTACAGACACAAATTACATACCAATGTTGTACAAAAAAAACAGAGTATTGTAAAAAAAAAAAAAAAAAAGAAAAGAAACAGCACCAATTAATCCTAACATCAAAAAGTCTCAGAGAAAGTAGTGTTTGCAGCAAAAAACAAATAGAAAAACTGTAGCAAGGGTAAAAAATCTACATCTACCCTTCTTTGGAGGCATTTCTGATATAGTGATTTCTTTTAAATATACTTTGAGATACATTTACGGGTATATAACTGTTAATATGGCAGTTTAAATATAATGGGTTTTTTTTACCTGAGAAAACACAATTTAAAAGTAAAAATTCAATGCAATGCCATTTCATTAATCAGTGCATATACATATATATATAAATATATATAAATACCTAAACTATTTTATAGCTCATGCATCAATTATCTTAGTGATTTACAACCTTTTTTTTCTGAGAGTCCTGTTCTAGTCCCTAAAGATGATACCCAGTGCTAGCAGACCTTTTCTAATCTAATGTAAAAAGCTCCACGTTTCACATTTTCTCTGATTGCATTTTTCTAGCACACAAACTGATTATGATGCTCCGTCTACTGGCTACCCTAATTGTAGTGAATCATTGTGTTCGCAGTGAATCGGATTTGCACTTGAAACAGTTCACAAATGATATGAAGTTAATTACATTTTTAAAAATTCTTTGGACTTGGCCTGATGAGATCTCTACTAAAATAACGACATGTAAACAGAATCTGGTGTCAGTGCATGCTACAGGGGCGGACTGTCCATCGGGTGCACCAAAATATTTTCTGGTTGCCTTTTTTTCCTTTTACATTAAATTAATTCTCAATAGGGAACAAAAAATAACACCACCCTGGTTGTGTTTGTGTATGCAACCCACTTCAAAAACTCTAAATTGACTTATAGAGTCCCATCTCCTTTAACCCTAAAAAAGATGTCACAGGTATGGCAGTCATACCAGCAGACCCATGTTATTCTGCAAAATATGTTTTATGTCATGTAAAATAACGACTGTGTAAATAGAATCTGGTGCCATCTGTGGGTGACCTCAGAATGCACGCCGTGCTGTGAGATTGCACGACATGCATTTTCTGACAAGAGAGAAATGGATGGTGCCGATATTTACCTACCCCATCCTGTTTAAGCGGATTATGTGATCTCATACATTCATCACATAACAAGATACAGAAAGAAAGCACAACACCTTGGTGGGTTCTTGATGCAGTCTTGGTGGCACCATCTGTTGCAGCTGTAACATGCAATCTTAAAATTGTAGAGGTTAGATGGTTACACTACTAAATTTTGAAAAATGTTCCCATTGTTTGTTAGCTGCTGTCTTTCTCTGCTAAATTTTATTTAACTACTTGACACAATGTAGCTCCTTAACCCATCTTAAACTTTGTTAGATCTATATATGAGGATTATTCCATATGACATCTTTCTAAAATGTATATGAAATATTTTTATTTGCTTCAATGCAAACTCCACTTCTAGTCTAGACCAATAATGGTTTGTCTTATTCTTGATTAAATTTAACTCAGTCTTGGTGGTGGGCTGCAATTGTACCAAATTCCTGGTGTGGATTATTGCCTCAGTCCGCCCCTGCCTATACCTGATTATGTGTGGTTTATGTCTTTTTATTCTAGGCAGTGTGGTCCCTGGATTCGTAGAAGGCCTCTGGAGAAACAAAGCATGAACATCCAGTAAAGGCTGAAACAGTTCCATCAACACAGTGTTCAGAAGAGTGTTCACAAAAAGCTCAGCTTATCTGAGTTGTAGACATCACAGATCGGTGCATCTGAACTGAGAGGGGGAGCTGAGGGAAAAGGCCAATCCTTTTAGCTGAAATCTCGGCTCAGCATCAGGGCGAGAACACGTCTGAGCTGAACGTAGGAGTTACTGCAGATCCCTGAGACGCTGGAGGTCCAAACTGAAAACAGCAGTTTCATAGAAAAGATAAAGCAGGAAAACAATTAAATGTGAAATGCCAAAAATTAACCTTAGATTTGCAACTGTGTATATGTACCTCAGAAAGGGGAGGATATAGACTAGGTTCAGGCTGTGGCGGGTTTACACTGGCTGGTTGTGGAGGATAACATTGGCTGGTTGTGGAGGATAGACACTGGCAGGTTGTGGAGGATAGACACTGGCTGGTTGTGGAGGATAGACATTGGCATGGTTGTGGAGGATAGACATTGGCTGGTTGTGGAGGATAGACACTGGCTGGTTGTGGAGGATACACAGCGGTGTTAGGCTGGGAAGGCTGTAGAACAAAGAAAAGAATTAGTAAGTCACTACTGCAAAGATAAGGAAAATATGCAAAGATAAATAAATAAAATAAATATTTATAAACAGCAACAGGGATTTTTGTCCATTTTCAATTAATTAAATTAATTAGAGCGATGGTAATAATGTTGAACTACTGGAAATGGCACCGATTTTTTGGATGTTAATGAAAAAGAAGACAACGTAACCATTGTTAGAATAGAATAGAATAGAATTTATTGTCCCAAAATGGGGGAAGTACTATACTTGCAACAAGTATGTTATGATATTTGAGAATTTGAGTCACTTTAATATTTCAGAATTTTATGTGATGCTGCTATAATTTATTGGCAATAATTTACAGTTATAATAATCAGTTAACTTCTACCATGTTTTACCTTAGCTCCTCTCTATAAGTCACATCAAGAAAGTTCATTCTCTGTAAATGAACTCAGCAATGGTTTTCTGAAAAGTTGCTGGATTATTGGTGGTTGCTCATTTAAAAAAAAAAAAAAAAATCATGTTTCAACTACAACTAGAGGTTGTTTTAAGTTTACAAACTGCAGCAGAAACAGAGATTTTAAACTTGGAAGATCATCAGAAGACCTTCAGTATCAAACCTACCGGTTGTTCAATGGAAACAGCTACAGTTCCTGTGTAGGCTGGAGGGTTTGCTGGATGAGGAGTGTAAATTGAGGATGTTTGAATTGGGTAACTTGGTCCTGTTGGCTGACTTGTACCCTGCAATTGAAAGGAGAATATTAAAATAAAACTAAGCATTTTATGTAAATTTACTGCCTCTGCTGTGTTTTCTATTTGTGTTACAAAGTTCTCCTTTATAGTGAAAGGAAGTGGGTGTTAGATTTTATGCATTTATGTTATTTACAAAACATATCTTAAAATAAAGCTATTTAAGCAAAAAAAAAAAGAAATGCTTACATGATAATACACGGCAGGTGATGAAGCAGCTGAATCAGACTTGTCCTTTTTAGGGAAATTTTATAAGAGTTATAATCATGAAGTAAAACACCTGATTTTAGAAGTCAATTTAGAAAAATAAATACACACATGATAAGTAACAGCAGATGTTGCTGTATCTGCAGATTTGTTCTTTTTACAGCAACATTTCCTTTTGCAACAGAAACAGCAACATATCCCCAAAATGATAGCAACGACAGCAACAACAACATATGTGACCTGGGGATGCGAGACTGTAGGAACACAGAGATATGAAGGTAGACATTTGTTTGAATGATCACTGATTTCTTTTTTTCAATAAGAAAAATGTAAATGTGTTATGCCTCACCACGGTCGTCGACGGACACATGGGCAGAAAACGCCAGGTTGCCTTGTGGGTCTCTGAACTCATAAGTACCAGAATCCATAGCTTTTACAGATTTTATTTTAATGCCATCACTTTGAATACTAATTCTCCCAGAGAACCTGTTAACATCCCAGACCAAATTGCCATTTTCTATTATTGTTACATGTTTGGTTTCTACATCTTCTTTAAACGTCACGGTCCAGGGTCTTCCAGTCCATGGAGTCATAATAAGAAGATCCTCGTTCCCTTTTGAATCATAGTAACGAGTTTTCTCTGTTTGACAGATTAAGAGTGAAGAGTAGATATGTAATTTGTGCAAGTAAGATGGAAAACTCTTTCAGGATTCTGCAACAAAGCTTCTAGTTTTACCTTTTACAGTGAGAAGTATCCTTGAACGAAGAGTGCCTTCTTTTTTTCTGAAGTTGTAGTAGCCGTTGTCTGCCTGAGTGACACCAGAGATTGTCCAGAAATAGTTCTTGACGACTCCTTTTCTTTGCTCACTCTGAGGATTGGTTAAATTCCACAGAACTAATGTCTCATCTTCATTGTGAGGTGAAGTGTATTCCACATAGTGAATCAGGACAGGTAACCGATAAGACCATTCATCCATGTAATCCTTGATGATCTCTTCAGCACAATCTGAAAATAAAAATTCATAAGTTCAACCAAACATACAAAAAACATTTCTAGAATGCGTTGAGCTTTTTAAAAGGTTATTCTGTTTGAAAATCTCAATCAGTGAATTGAATTTAAATAATCTTGTTAAAAAAACATTTGGTGACAGATGATGGTTTCAAACTTGTGGTACAGAAGGACCACCGAAACCGCTAATGCGTGAAGGAAAAAATTTATAACTGGCACAAGACTGTGTGCAAAAACTAGTCAGACATAATGAGAATCAAAAAAGAACTAATTCAATGCAAAACTGCAAATGGATTCGAGTACATGTCCATTTCCGGTTAAAACCCAACAGCAACATGCATCACAACTGATTCACTAATAAACAGACAACATTATACAAGCACCTCCTTCACACCTGAAATGACATTCTGTCCTAAATAATCAGATCTCATGACTGGATGGTTTTTTACTGGTTAGGTATGTTCTACAGTAGGGGCAGCTATTAATTTTCACTCTTGTAATATACAGATTTCTATAATCCAATCAGTATAAATTAGACATCTCTGAGTTACTTTTTAAACTACTGCTATTCAGCAAGCCAAATTAGGTATATAATATGCATTTAAGACTCACCTAAGACCATTCAGCCATTCAAAATGTAGTGACTAGCATGTTAAAACATTTAAGAAAAAAAAAACACAGGGTCTTGCATGACTTAAAACAATACAGCTTCACACACAGATAAAAGTGTAAGTGCCTAAATGGCCAACAGTCAACTCAGATTTAGGTTTTATTGCAACTGAAAGCTAATCATAAACAGGAGAATAACATGATGAGGTTTGTGTGGTGGCAGTTTCCATTGACTGTTGATAAACTTCTAGATGAAATGTAATTAAAAACTAAATTAATGAGCCCTGCCACGAAATGACCTGAGAGGTTAAATTACATCAAATAAAACTTGAGATTTCAAAAAGTCCATTAAGTCTAATACACTGAACTAACGGGATCAGGCTACCACCAATGTAGAGCTAGCAAAAGGATAGCAGACACCAGGTAATTCCTCATATACAGAGGGGCAGAAAGTTTTTGAAATGATTCTTGGTGATCAAAGCAACTAACCAGCTTTTGTTTTTATCTAGTTTATATCAAAGAACACAGCAGAATAATAAAATCATATGTCGAGTCATCATTTGACAATGTAAAGAATAGTATGAGGTTCTCACCTTTTATTTTCAATTGCAACTCATAATAATTGTACTGCCATTTGTCACTGCATAAACTCCTTCATCCTTTTTGGTTAACAATGTAAGGCTGGTGGTTAACTTGCCAACTTTCAGCCGTGGGTCATTTGCCTGAAAGACAGAAAACACAAACAGGTTTATTTGGGAGAGAGAACACAAACAGCTACACTGAAATTCAAAGTATTCAGAGCCCCTAAATCTTTCCCATCTTGTCATGCTACAACCAGAATTTTTCCCATTTGCCCTCATTCCTTCATTGTAAAATAGCTCAGGCTCAGTCAGTCTACACAATCGAGCAGCAATGGTTTTGATCTTTTAATACACCTAAAGATACTGTGAGTGTTGAGTTCACTTGACAACCTCACCATCTGCATGCACAATTATTCCCAGCCTACACCAGAACAGCAACAGGTGGTTCACCTTCCCATTTTCCATCAGTATTTTCCTCTTGCCTCCATTGCTTGGAGTAAAATACAGCAGCCCTTGTTGAATATTTGGTTGAATGTGCGCGGGAAATGTAAGGTCCTGGCCATAACAAACTTCTTTCTTATCTAAAGTAGCGGAGGGACCTGATGAAGGAAAAAAAAGTGAACAGAAAGAGGAAATTATGAGTCTCGTGGTAAAAAAATAAGGTTGATAAAACAAAAAACAAAGACAATTATGAGAATTATTTCAAGAATGTTTGATACATTTTTCTGAAGACACTGTAAACTAAAACACATTAAAGATTTTTTATTTATTTATCATAACAATGGTTATATACAACCTTCCTGACACACCCACTAGGGACACTGCAGTAAAGACATTTTTGCTGAGTCATCAGTGGATTATATTTTTTTAATCTCAAAATATTCTTAAAAATTTAATTAAAAATGACACTTCATAATATCTTTACTAATGTCTTTACTAATTATAAATTCCCCTAGTTGCAGTCGAGTATGATGTTATTTTGATTATTTTGTTTCTGCAGAAGTACTAATGAGAAGTACGCTGGCTTATAGCTTTTGAAAAAAGCCACTGAAGCATCGTTCAGTATGTTCACAAAAATATGTAGCACACAGTTTATCCAAGTTATTTCTGTAACTTGGAAGATCCACCTATAACTGTCTTATTTTCTACCACTAGATGGCGCACAGGCAGGTAGCAGGACGCAATGTCCTGATCTAAATGCTTTTTAAAACTTTAAATGGATGATTGTCAGAATTATTATTAACTGTTCAAAGCCCTTTGCATAAATAACTCTTGAACGGTGAACTAAGTTTATCTTAAATAAAACTATATAACAATGTAGTTTGATGAGTAAGTTTTTCTCACCCCAGAGCGCACAGAAGACTGTAACCAACAGTATCAACATGTCCTGGAGAGAAATAGGGAAAAACGAGATTTAGAGTGCACTAAACTAGCTTACATTCCCCAAAGCAAGTTTTGTAACACAATAAATAAGTCTTAACAACCATTTTGTGCGGTCTTTTCAGATGGCCAGATCTGCAAAAGGAGTCCAAAACACCTAGCGAGACAGACGAACGAAAACATCGAAGAACATGTCACTCTAACACATATCCCTCCGCCAAAACGCATCCGTGTCTAGTCCCAATTTTGAGCTTCATTTCATAGAAGAAGAACAATCCATTTATAATTAGCGCACAATCGAATAGTATTCATGTTAGGGTCAACATAATAAGTAATGTAAAACATGAAAATAAAGAATCTCCCCTTTTCAGGTAAACATAATGCCTAAGGTTGGTTATTTTAGCCAACCTTCATATGGCGGCAGATTTTTAAGTGAATATCAAACTAAAATGGAAACAGTCCAACTTAAAATAAATAAATAAATAAAAAACGTCAGATGCCCACTTTTAGATGCGACTACGCCCCGCGGAAGTATTTACATCGCTTACTTTCATCAACCTGCGCTGAGACAGAGACGGAGAGGGCTCCACAGCGCCACGCCGCGCAGCTCCGGGGATCATCTGGCGCAGAGAGAGAGCGCACAGCTCGGCCGCCAGCAGCGCAGCGAGCCGCGGGGCTGGTGAGGGCGGAGGGATGATGTGATGCGGCGGCCCTCGAGGACAGACTTTTGGGCACCCCTGGCTTACATGGTTAAGAAACGTGATATTGTTACGAATATCTTTAAAACCGTATTTATTTTAATTAATCTGCGAAATAAAACCCACCGTTTAGGGCTCACATGGTTAAGAAACGTGATAATGTTACGAATATCTTTAAAAGGTCATATTTCAGTCCGTTTTCTCATTAATATGCGAGGGTTTAGAGCGATGCGCGCTCATGCAATTCTCGACAGGCATACGTTTCTCGGCATAACACCTGTTTTGAAAGAGGGCAAAGTAATGTAAATATGAACCAGTACAAATGAACAAAAAATGGTGCAAACTAAAATTATTCCAAATCTACGATCACCTACAGGGGGTTATTATGTATGAATCTATTTCCATTAATTGCCAAGAAAGAATGTGGGACAATATTTATGGCAGAATAACTCGGCTATTTCACCATCACAAAATCAGATACTTGTCTGGGAATATAAAAATATGTTTTGATGCAGGGCGGTGATCGTGTAATTTTCTGAAAATAGATAAAAAGTTGCATTAATTGATTTTTTTCTAGATTAGATTAGATTGATTTATTATTGACTTTTATCGGATTTATTTATATATATTCGTTGGCTGTCTACTTTTGCTAAATTTATACATGTTTATTATCCAATACAGATTGACACAGGTGGTTTTTGTTTTGTAAATTATTTTAAATATTCTCTTGCAGGTGCTTCATTTTGCACAGTGCTCTGACTTTATATTTTCTATAAAATTCCCTCGCACCTCGAATTCAAACCGTGTAAATTAAGTTCGACATGTGCAGCGCGTTGAACGCATACACTTTTTACGCTGGCGGTGACGCATGAAACGGGATCACGTGGTGCTTTTTGTGTAGCAGCGCTGCTGAGAATCAACACTGAACGGCGGTGTCGAGCGCCATCAGGGGAGGGTGGTCAGTGCGCATGCGCTTTCTGCAGACGAGGCTATATCATCCTCTTATCCTCATCCATATTAACGCTGGAATATTTCTGCGTAGGTGTTTACATCCAGGCTGCAGGTGAGCCTCTGAGACAGAGAGATCATTTGTTGACCGTCAGTAATCGGCGTGTTGCTTCGCTGTGAGTGATGTTTGAATGAGGGGGGAGGGGACATGTTTGACACCTGAGTGCCCGCGTCTCCCAACAGATGATGGAGCCTAATGAGTGACAGAGCAGGCAGATGCTCTGTGAATTTTTGTTTGTTTGTTTAACGGGGGAGATTGTCTGCGCAGATAAATTCACAGAGCTCGTTAGTCAGTCCCCTCCTCAGGCAGCTTGTTGATTGATGAAGGCATGCGGTGTTCAGACTGGTCACTTGTTTTCAGAGCGGAGAGTGCATGGGCATGAATGACAATTATGTTTACCAACGGAACAACCTGCCTTTTGCTGTGTTTTACAGGACGGACAAAAATGCACCCTTGCGTCTTCTCGATCCTGCTATTTGCCCTTCCTCTTTCTTCAGGTAACATTGCGTTTTCGCTGTGGTTATACTCATTTGAAGACCAGTTTTCAATTTGACCTTTTAAAATAAAAATAAACAATAATTGTTGTCCATTTACTATGTCAGTGTAGGTTGTTTTTATTTTAACCGATTTAAATTTTTATTGAAATGCAGGGCTGGCTCAAGGTGAATGGGGCCCAAATCAGAACCTGATTTAAAGCCTCCACAAATCTACCCTGTGTAAATAAAAAGGATAGATATTTTATTGTTAGATCATTTTGCTTAGTGGGTGAACACATGACAAACAAACAAAACAAAAAATGATTATGACAGTCTCCACAATACACTTAACCACGGACAATGTAGAAACAGCATCAACAACAACATCCTCTGCAGTCAGGCCTTCCCTCCATACTACTTAATCATGCTACAATAATATATTTCTTTATTGTCAGGATGAGTCTGAAATTTGTCCTGCATCAATTCACAAACACAAATAAGCAGAATCAAACAAGTACACATTGTATAAGTAAGATAATCAGATGACCAGATCCCTTAATGATTAATGCTACATGCTTATTTTCAGGATTGACTGATGTACAAAAGCATTTCGCAACTTAACTATATTAAACTGTGGAACTCTGTATATTTAATAGTGTGTATTAATGATTCAGAGTGTAGTCAGGATTAGAAGGGATGTTTTTGGCTAATCTCACCATAATGCTGCATTTATTGTGCATTTAGGATATTATGTTTTAGAACTAACTAAGTAGCCAACTAACAATTATTCTTCAAAGTGACTTTATCTTCCCAGTCAGTGTGCATTATTAATAAAATAGTCACTGTAGATGGTGGTATTTTAGTAAATGAAAAAGAGATAGATAGATAGATAGATAGATAGATAGATAGATAGATAGATAGATAGATAGATAGATAGATAGATAGGAAATTGTCATATGAAAGAGACTTTATTTCTGAATAGTTATATAAAACAAACAAAATGACAACTTATTGTTCTACACACAGAGTCATTTTTATTATGTTTGCAAGTTTAGTCCAAAAACTTTAAGTTGCAGTTTAACATAATTAAACTGTGAATTTTTAATTAAATGTTTTAGTAAATGTATTTAACCTAATCTAAAAGATGATTTTGGTCTTTTCCAAAGCCAGATCTTAGAAAATAAAGACTGTCTAAGAATTGCTTCTGGCCTCTAGGCTAAATTATGCCTATAAATATCATCCCTAATTTATGTCTTTTGTATGACATCTTCACTTTGTGCTTGATAACATAACTAATAGTGTTAATAATACTCCCTACAGGTTGGGATTTATTAGGTAAGTGAGTATTTTTGTTGCTGAAAATTGTCACCTACTGAATCCATTCTCATTCTTATAGTTTTTTTTTTTTTGCTCTTTCACAGGTGAAAGGGAGAAAGTTCAGACTGTGTGTGTTGGGAAGGAGTTTCGACTGCCGGTGGACTCCACGTCCAGAATTGTGACGTTTACACCGGACTCTGAGGGGCCGAGACAAGTCCTGCTTGAAAAAACCACAGTGAGTGGAAGTGTGCCACTGCTTTTCCCTGTGCTTAAGATACAAGCAGGTTAAAGTACAGCCAAAAAGTAGATTGCTTTTTCTCCATATCAGAGCTGTGCTTTACTCAGACTTGTTGCTATATTCTGCCGGTCTATCTTACATGGTTAATAATCCTCCACAGTTCTTCTCCTTACTACAGAGATTTTGTAATTTCTAAACAAACAGAGGGACTCCATTCCCAAACAGTAGAGCCAGATAACAAATTAAGTGTAATGAACTCTTCAATTTATCCAACAATCAAAGTTAATATAGTCCATTATTTGTATGAATTATTTAAATAAATTACATATAAATTATTCACATGACGTATATCTTGTTTATTTACTTTTGCTTCTGAGAGATGTAGAGGAGCAGAGGGTTTTGACCAGGACTGTTTTTTCTCTCTTTATCTTCAGGTGAAGGATCCACGTTTTGAGTGGACCAGAGATAAGACGTTAGTCCTGAAAGAAGTGACTCTCAGAGATCAGGGACTTTATGCCAATAAACTGTCTGTTGGCTTCACCTATGAGACAGTTCATCTGATTGTTTCAGGTGCGACAACTCTTAACCTCGGGCTAAATTAATTCATATATATTTCATCTGATACAAGACTCATTAATTATCAGTCACTAGTTCTTTGGATTGATATATTTAAATGTTGGATTGATTTGGTGTGATATACTTATCAGGTCTATTTGTATTCCTTTATTTTAGTAAAACAGATGGGTTTTTCTGCGACATTGAGCTACAGTTCTCCATTAAGCTGACTTGCTTTCTACCTTATGTCTTCAGAATGCATTAAGCCGTACCGCAGGAACTATGGGGAGACCTTTGAGCACAGCATCCCTGAAAATGGCTCTGTGTTGGAGTTCTCCCCTCGGGGTGCGCCGCCTGAGGCCAGGCCCATCGTGTTGTGGAACCGAACGAACCCTGAAACGTTGAACGCGGGACGGGGACGACTGCTGCGTGGGGGTAAGGTCTGGGTGGCAGAGAGAGTGACGCAAGCAGATCAAGGCAACTACACCATAAAAGACGATGACGGGAACGTGCAGTCTCGCAGCACCCTCTCTGTTCGCGGTGAGAGGAAACAAAACATGATTTGTTTTTGTTGTTTTACTTGTTTTTTTGTGTGTGGTAATAATCATGCTTTGTCTTTGTTCTTCCATCCTAACCCTAATATTCTCCCATCTATTTATTTGTCATCCATTCTCCTTTTACTTTGCATACATTTCCAGGGTACTCCTTCAACATTACACGTTTCACCAAGGAGTCTCTAAACCTACCCTTGTTTCTCCCTGTCCATCATGCTCATCTCATTTTTACCCCAAGTCGAATTCCAGATGAATCCTCTCTGGGTCCCTTCGACCCCAAACCTCCTCGCGGCCCCATCCAGCTGCTTCGTGAGGGCCAGATAATGGACCACGACCTGCGTTACAGAGGTATCATCTCTCTCATCCGGAACGGATCAGTACACGATGTCGTTATCACCAGACTTACGCCAAAGAATGATGGGCTGTATGAAATCAGAGATGGGGACGGAAACATTGTGTCCTCCACCTACTTGCATATCATCGGTGAGCATTGTGTGTTTCCCCCATTTAGATATTTGAGTTTAAGCTTTTCTCCTAATTTTCCTATTTCTGTGATGCTTCCAGAAAAAAGGGCCACTTGGCGAGCTCTCTTCAAGTCCATCAGTGTCCCTTCTGGCATGTTTGTGTCTCTGGCTGGTTTCATCTTGTTCATGAAACGCTACCCAAACTGCAGCGTCTCACAGATCATTACCGGCATCAGGACAAACCGCACACCTCCAGCTAATCCGCCAAGAGTTAACATCCAGGTAGGAGATTCAGACCCAACACTAAAATCTGCTTATTATCACTGTGACCGCACTGACACACCACCCCCACATCATTATGGAACATACATGTTCTCGATTTGTGGTGTAAGGATATATTTAGTGATGTACTTTTCAAATAGCATATTGTTTATTTAGCTTTTCAGATAATCTCAAATGTTGGTATTACTATGGAGTCATGCCAACATTTTGCACTCATCCTTGACATTCTCTGCATTAGATGCCTCACCAACCTATTTTAGCATTTAGCTTGGGGAATTGTTTACTGCTTTGAACCTCTCCACAGAATTATCAATGACTTGTGTGCTGTGTTCCTTTTCCCTCATAAATTTGAGGCCTTCACAGAACAGCTGACTTTATGCTGACATTAAATTATACACAGGATGGCTGCATTTAATAGTTAACTACTGAAGCTGAATGATTGTACTGGATTTTATTTGCAGGTATCTGAGTAAAGTGGTTTGAATTCAAACACATGCCACACATTTCCAATTTCTAGCCATCCTTTTTTCCTTCCTTTCTTCCTTCCTTCCTTCTTTATTTTCTTTCTTTCCTTCATTTGCTCACTCACTCACTTCTCAAGTATTTACTACTTGATTATCAGTGAGACTTAAATATCATATTAATCATAGAGAGAATCAAAAATGCTGTTTTCAAATTTGCTCTTGCAATAAAGCTGTAAAACAACCAACACAGCTAATTAAAATGTGGAATGAACTGAGGATCTGAACAAATTTTTTGAAATTGCTACAAGGTGAAATCAGATCTAAACTAAAACTGAAAAGAGAAGAGAAGCAGTTCTTTTGTCTGGTCAGTTTAAATGTCATGAGTTCATACTTGTCTGTGTTTCTTATTGCAGGAGTACAGTCAGCCCCTTCCACAACCCCCATCCTACTATAGTCACTGCGAACAGCCTCCAACACCAAGGAAATGGACCCCTAGGCCCAGTCCGGTTCATGCTGTAAGGCAAATAATATTATTGAAACTGTTGAATCTGAATGAATATTGAGATTAAACATTTAATCTGAACATTAAATGTTTGTACTTACAGGGTTATACTCCTGTTGGGTCAGGGAGTCCGAGAGCAGACAACCAGGATGTACAAAGACAAACACCTGGAAGCTCACCCCATCATAATTTGACCACTGAGGTAAAGATGAGCTTTAGTTGTGTCTTCTACATGATATTATTTTTTAAAAACATGTCTTTATTCTTCCCTAGTTGGATAAATCCAACGAGGAAGACGAGAAAATTTCCTTTTCTATGCCTGGGGGCTCAGACTGCCTCCACTCATCTGAGGACTGCGTCCAGTTCCAGATCAAGAAAGACAGAGACGAGCAAAGAAGGAGCAAATCAAAAGATTTCTTTTCCACGTTGCCACTAGACGAGGACAGCTCAGAATCCTGCAGTGTTTACACCTCGAAGAAATTGGACTTTTTATAAAACGGGGACCAAGACCAGGAGTTAAAGATGCAAAGTAAAGATGAAATTCCATTAATTGATTCTAAGAAGACATCATGGCACTATTTGCACAGTTTTAATTCTTTGGTTTGTACTGATTTCTGAACCATGAGGGAAGTGTTGAGTTTCCTGTCTCACTTTGCACTGGTTAATGGTGCTCTTAAAATATCCTACTGTTATCTACCTCTAAATCCTCAGGACAGATATGATCTGCACTGTATTTACTGAGTGTTTGTGTTCTCTCATCTCCAGGGCTATAATATCAAAAGTGTAACTCTAAAGTTGCAAGAGAGAATTCATATCACTTCACATCAATATAGTATGAACTGAAGTGCTTGCCCATCATACTGACTCTTTCCCTATTGTTGCTACAGTAATCGTCATTATAGATATCCCGTATGTCCTGCAGTTTATGTATGTTTGCAGGTGTAGTGGTTTTACCTTTGAGAAAACTGTAGTGTAGACATATGGCATGTATCTCCAAATATTGTAACAGCAAATCAAGCAGTTAATCTTTGAACCTTGTGTACTGGAAAAATAACTAAGTCTTTAAGTAATCCTTTATCTAATAAAGTCTTATCTCTAAAATAAAATGTATCTTTAACAAACATATCTAAAGATATTCAGTTATTTTTGTGCATGTGTATTTCAATAAATTCTTTAATGGAATGGTAAATGTATTGCTATAATTTATTTTACTAGGAGTCTATGATGAAAAGTGATGTACAGTATTAGGGTTAGGGTGATAATTTCTGCACATTATGATGACTATGGTCTACAACTAATGAAAATATAAAATTTTGTGGCCTACACAATCCTGGGAAGCACTTTTGACTTATCTTTTAAACCACTCCTTAAACCTTAACGTCCAGAAACATCAGAAGCATCTGAGGGCCAAATGAAAAAAGCCCTGAATTGTTGCTCAGTCTTTTGAAGTTTGAAGCCCAGACTGAAGTAAATTTTTTGCACTTAATTTTTATAAATTTAGAAAAAAAATGAAGATGTAGAGACCCATTTTGCTTTTGGTCCAAATTTTCATGTCCAACTTTATTCCCACTGCACATAGACTGATGAGTGCATATACTGCTTACACATCTATGTGAAGCAATCCTTTTGATCAGTCTGCTGTATATTTTAATTTTCTGAGAAACTGAGTTAGTGGTTTTCTATAATCATTAAGGCTAGCTAAAATATTTATGCTAAATATGTCAGTCTGTATGCTATGAATCTAATATAGTACAATATTTCACACTTTAACTAAATTCTGGTTATATTCTGGTTTATGTGAATTCACTCTAAAAGTGTAGTAACAATTACATTTATCTGACGGTAGAGGGCAGTGCAGAAGCAGAGGTTTGAGTTTTGACGTATGAGGAAAACAGCGTAGAAGACTTAACATCAGTTCCTTTTATAGCGGCAATGAAAGGACAGCGTGCCACTTACGATTTTAGCAAAACATAACTTAGGCATACATTACCGAATTAAAGCTATCAGGTTCGCAGCAAGCATATTTCACTATTAAGGAGGAGAGTATCAGCGCTGTGTTGAGAAGATGTCTCTGGTTTGTGCAAGTAAGTAAAACTGTATCAGTTCGTGAGACGGATTCAGAATGTTAGCTTATGCTAGTAGCTAATGTGGCTAACGTTAGCCGCCATGCAGACCGCCTTCTCCCTCAGAGAGTTTTCTCAGACGCGTTTTATGCCTTATTGTTGCTGTAGTTTGGGTCAGAATAAGTGAATACACTTTCCCCCCAGTCTGCAACGAGGTACCGGAGCACCCGTGCATCTCCCCGGTGTCCAATCATGTGTTCGAGCGAAGGCTAATCGAGAAGTACATCGCTGAGAATGGGACGGACCCGATGAACGGACAGCCGCTGTCCGAGGAGCAGCTGGTGGACATCAAAGGTACGAAACGGAGCCATAGTTTGGGTTTGGAGGGTTCCGATAGTCTCATAACAAATGTAATGTTGAAGTATTTTACACGAAAAAGCACGTTGAATTAATTTTCAATTATATGGAAATACATAATCAAATCAATCCTATTCATCCAATCCAGGTACCACGATGAATCTAAATACCGCATAAAGTTTATTTTTTTAAATAGTTAAATTAAAACAGCCAAACTTGTATGTTGATTCTTTACACATAGGAATGCATTACTATGATTTATAATTAATGGAAACCTACTGACCTGTCTGAGGCTGCGTTTGCATCAGTGAGATGTGCTGAGGTGTTACGGTAGGCTTTAGTTAATGTGCAAAGTTGCTTCTGGTGTCTCATCTTTCTCCTGACAACAGCACATAGACTATCAACGCTGTTCAGGTCAGGCCAATTTACTTGCCAGTTAAGCATTGTGGCGCCATATTGCCAAGGTCTTATTTTTCATTGTCTGTCTTCTGTTTACAAATCCAAAGTAAACAAATTCTTCATAACTAATGATGATCGAATGACGTTAAATGTCTAAAATTGTTTATAAGCAAATATGTAAAATGAAAACTGTGATTTGTTTGTTTGTTTCAGTGACCCATCCAATCAGACCAAAGGCTCCATCAGCTACAAGCATCCCTGCCATTCTCAAGTCACTTCAAGATGAGTGGGTGAGTCCTGCAGTCAGAAAATCTACCTATACTTACTTATGTTTCAGATATTGCTTTTCATCACCAATAATTATTTTGCATCTATAAAGTTTTAAACGTAACAGGAAATGCAAGCAATTTAATACATGCCCTTCGTAAACAGTACATGTTACTTGAGTTATTTTTGAAAGTCATGTTAGCATTTCCTGTTTATCAGCAGCTTTTACTAACTGGTATTTTCAGAACCAACGTAAAAGCTGACTCGATCCTGCCTTGTGTTGTGTTGTAGGATGCTGTGATGCTGCATAGCTTCACTCTGCGGCAGCAGCTGCAGACGACTCGTCAGGAACTCTCACATGCCCTGTATCAGCACGACGCAGCCTGCAGAGTCATCGCTCGACTCAACAAAGAGGTCACTGCTGCAAGAGAAGGTCTGCTTATAGTTGGCAGCAGGGTTGTTTTTTTTTGTTTGTTTGTTTGTTTTTACCAGCTTTGTATTTTGTGACAATATGTGTTTGATAAATGTGATAAACTTCTTGTTTTGCTTATGAAGGTTCTCTTGTAAACTTTTTTTCTTTTCTAATTTACAGCTCTTGCTACCCTTAAACCGCAAGCTGGACTGGTGGCTCCTCAGGCTGTGCCGGCCTCCCAGCCAGCTGCTGCTGTGAGTAGCTTGGAGTTTACTAGTAAAGGGTCTTAATAATAGTCCCTCATCTTCATGATTTTTTTTTTTTTCAATGAGGTTGAATTATTCCTTCCATTTTTAGGGTGGCGGTGGAGAGCCAATGGAGATCAGCGAACAGGTGGGAATGACCCCAGAGATCATCCAGAAGGTAAGATCTTTCTCACTTCAGTTCAGAGTTCAGTTTACAGTTACAGTTTTTAATTTTTCTGATGTTTTAATCTTGTTTTCATTCACAGCTTCAAGACAAAGCTACTATTCTCACCACAGAGAGAAAGAAGGTATTTTTGCTTCTTCTTATGTAGTATTTTCTTCTCCAGTGGAGGTGCAGTCAGCGCTCCATATTGTGTAAGCTCTATACTTTATCTTTCTATTTAATTCTATTTCACTAGAGAGGAAAAACAGTCCCAGAAGAGCTGGTCAGAGCTGAAGACCTCAGCAAGTATCGCCAAGTGGCCTCGCATGCTGTAAGTGTGGATTTGGTCTCGTCATGAAGCTTGACGTCCCTCTCTGGATAATTTAGTGTCTTTGACGGCCACAATCTCCTTCTGGTTCTACTGCAGGGCCTTCACAGCGCCAGCGTTCCTGGTATCCTGTCCCTGGATGTGTGTCCTTCGGACACCAACAAAGTGCTCACTGGTACGCTGAAAGCATCTGTGGTTGTTTTGCTTGCTTTATTATTTAACCAGTAATTTTAGGACACATTTTTAATTCCCTGAAGACTCTGACGTAAACCTGTTTTGTTTCCAGGTGGCGCTGATAAGAATGTGGTTGTGTTCGACAAGAACGAAGAGCAGATTGTGGCAACTCTGAAAGGTCATGCCAAAAAGGTCACCTCGGTCATTTACCATCCATCCCAGGTGACTTTCTTCTTTATGAGTTTATGACTTTTATTTAAAAGAATAGTTGGATGTTTAGAGATGTCTGATGAGAATTTTATTCAAACCTATTTTCCTCTCCAGTCCGTGGTCTTCTCTGCCTCTCCTGACGCCACCATCCGTGTGTGGTCCGTTACCGGCGGCAACTGCATTCAGGTGGTGCGAGCCCACGAAGCTGGAGTCACCGGACTGTCTCTGCATGCTACAGGAGACTACCTGCTCAGCTCCTCTGAGGATCAGGTGGGTTTTGCTGGATGAACAGACCTCAAAGTTCTACTGCTTCACTATATTGACCTGGTTGTGTTTTTTCATTTCAGTACTGGGCCTTTTCTGACATCCAAACTGGTCGAGTCCTCACCAAAGTCACTGATGAGAGTGCTGGCTGTGGTATGTGTCTCTGTGGATGGTTGTATGTGTCAAGTCTCCAGGTGGGCACTGATTATTCTGCTCTTGGTTCCACAGCTCTCACCTGTGCCCAGTTCCACCCTGATGGTCTCATTTTTGGCACCGGTACGGCCGACTCCCAGATCAAGATTTGGGATCTGAAGGAGCGCACCAACGTGGCCAACTTCCCGGGCCACTCTGGACCCGTGACCTCCATCGCTTTCTCTGAGAACGGATACTACCTGGCCACAGGTTAAACTTTGCACTTTATTGATCTTATTCTTTTTTTTGTTTTTGACTCTGCATTAGAACTGGAAAGTTTCAGACACATTTCTAGATATCAGGACATACTTCACACAACACAATGCCTTGGATGCAGCATCTTTAGTCTAATAGCTTAGCAGTGAACAGTTGAAGGCTGTCTGCATGACATTTGATATTTAGTTTAAAAAGATTAAATGCAGAAATCAAAATATAAACAATCTAGCTGTAAGTGTATATGCTTTTGATAAATCTTATTTAAAGTAACATAACTATGCCATGTCCACCCTATCAAGTATTTGGCTAAAATCTTGCTGAGTGTGTACTTTGTGATTCCTTTTTATGTAAAGATTACCTACGTCTTTTTTAGGAAAAACACACAAGTTACACAGTGAATGTTTACTCCCATACATTGTAACAAAGTACCTATATATCTTTGAATGCTCTCTGAGTTTTTGCACTTTTTATTTGAAAAATATTTTTTTTCTTTTCTTTTATTCAGGTGCCCAGGATAGCTCTGTGAAACTGTGGGATCTGAGGAAACTGAAGAACTTTAAGACTATATCTCTGGACAACAACTATGAGGTAAAAATGGCTAATATTTCTCTTTTCTTAAACATGTCAGTGTTGAGAAATTGCTGTGTTTGACGTGAGGTATTTCTAGACTTTGTCTGGAGCAGTATTCATTTCTCATCCACAAAGTATGATATTTTGGTTGCTTACAGAAGTACTCATCCTTCATCATTGTGACTTGGAAGAAAAATTGTGTAGGTTTTCTAAATTAGAAATGAAGTCTTTAAGGTTGTTATTATCAGTTTTCACTAATAACCTTGAAACTAACCTAATTACAAACATTTGTAATAAGTTAGACCTGACTATGTTTTAGTCCCAATAAAATATAGCTGCTTTGTGAAAAGATTAGCAAGGCTGTTGGTTTGCAACAAGTCAGTAACGCTGTATAAATCAATTCCCCACATGGTGGTGGGGATGATGCAGAGAAAGGGAAGCTGGTATAAGAAGAGAACCATTTTTGAGGCTGTTAAAAAGCTTGAAACTGGAGCAGAGGTTCTCTTGGTACCCTGAACACACAGTCAGTGCTGCAGTGGAAACTCTTCTTTCTAATGTAATGTGACCAAATGAGGAGAAACTTTCTTTCTGTGACAGCGCCTTCTAAAAGGTGCCGTCACAGAAAGAGAGATGGTTTAAACCTGATTCTAAGCAAGTCGAGAGAGTAGAACATATTAAAAGCAAAAGGAGCCGTAATTAAACATTAAACATTATCTGTGTTTTTTGCATGACTGTTTATTATTGGATGCATTTACTGTTAGAGGTGATGCATTGTGAATGTTTTTTCTTGTTTAGTTACTTTTCAGTAAAAAACGTGAAATATTTCAACACTTCATAAGTACACGGCGTGAAATGTAGTGCTGTCAGTGAAATCTCTAAATTGGGCACTGAGGCCTTTTAAAGTGTCCTTGCCAGAAGCATTTTAATCAGTTAAGAGACTGAGTGAACTGCTTCCAGTTCTGAAACGATCCAGCTGTTTTCCACTAGGCATGTTTTTATTTTAAGCTCCACACACTCTGCCTTTAGCTCAGTGTTTACAATAAAAGTACTAGGAAAACCTCTGTCCTCTCAGCTGCCGGTAACCAAGTGAAAACGCACTTCGGAGCTGCGGGCACTTGACTTTTTGCAGTTTTCTTTTCTGGACTTTTTTTCAAACTGATTAGTTTTCGTTTCTCTTTCAGGTGAAGTCTCTGGTCTTTGATCAGAGCGGGACCTACCTGGCTGTAGGCGGGTCTGACATCCGTGTCTACATCTGCAAGCAGTGGTCTGAGGTGCTCAACTTCACAGGTGAGGAGACGAAATGCCAATCATCTGTTGTTTTTGACAGTAAATCTATATATTCAAATGGCCATAAATGTTTCTGCTTACCTTTCAGACCATACTGGTTTGGTGACTGGAGTTTCCTTCGGAGAAAATGCCAAGTTCCTGACATCTGCAGGAATGGACAGAAGTCTCCGATTTTACAGCTTGTAGAAAGAAAAGAAATTCATGATGAACAGGGGATAGGACAGTTGAGAGAGATGTAACTGAGTAACATTTCCAAGCACAGTCATTTAAAAAAAAAAAAGTCAATGTTAACTATACTTCTGATGTTGTGTTTGTCTTCATATCCAGGAAAGCAAGCACATAGAAATACAACAGTGTGAGCATAACATAACTTGTTTGTTGGTTTTTGAGAACAATGGCGAACAGGAAATTTCTGTCCTATTTGCCAATTGGTTTTATTGATTTTATTATTTCTTATTTTTGTTTTTAGGGAGGTTTTAATTTGATTGTGAAACAGTTCAGTGTGCTCTTTACACAACTATATCTGGTGATGATCAGCTTTGCTTTTTAACGTAGACCAGCTTCATTACTGTATCTGTAGGGAAAGATCAAATTAAATCTGTAGTGATCCTACAGTAAAACAACACCAACAGATGTAGAAGATTTATTTGTTTTTAGCCTTCCACCTTGTTTGATTCGTCATTAATTTTTTGTTCCATTTTTAACGTTTTTTTCAGTTGTACATTTGCCATTACCTACTGTTGTACCTGATACACTTCTGCCTTTGATGATAAAATAAAATATCTTTTTCAAGTTATGTTGTCTACATTTAATTTTTTTTACATAAATCAGTGACTTTATTACTTGCAAGTGTACTTTTTCAAATTGGGGCAAGTTGGTTTGGATAAGATTTTTTTTTCTCCTGCTAATCATTTGAAAATATATTTTGAAATTAATCTGATATTTTTGTCTTGCTGATCTGAAACAAATTGTGACAAAAAGACAAAACAAGAAATCTATAAGAGGGGAGAAACTGTTCACGCCTTTCAAGTTTATATGTACACCACAGCTAAAAGTGCTTTACAAGAAAAACAGAATGGCATCCAAATAACTTCAATGAATGTTTAAAAATAATACTTATAAAAAACTTTTTGAATTTAAGCAGCAATATTTACATTTTTACTAATATTTTCAGTCTTGATTTTTGCAAGGAGCTATAAAGTTTTGCACATATCAGGTATAAGTTATTTCCAGAGGTGAGAAAGAGAAAGATGGCCTCCTGTTGTTTCATTCTGGTCCTGAGATCACTGAGATTAGATATGATGACCTGAGGGGTCTACATGGTTATTCATACCAACCTGTGTTATTAATTGCGAACCAAATCCCCCCACCCGCAAAAGTGTAATATGAATTGTTCTTGCAGTTCTGAATATCTACACTTTAAAAATAAGTAAATTAAAATGAGATTAAAGGGAAAAAAAAACAAAAGCTCATTACATGAAAAATAAAAGTGACATTGATGAATGTCTTTTTAGTTAATTAAATGAGAGGAGTTACTTTCATGTTGCTAAAATTGTGTTTTTTATTGTCCGGAATAAACTCAAAATTATTATTAAATAATTGACCAAGTCAAATTAAACGATTTAGAAGGGCCTGCAAAAAGGGGCATCATCTTCTCTTCTTAGGTGACCCATATATTTAAAAATATATTCCATGAATCGAGCTTTTGAAAATAACAGGTTTTAAGCAGGTCACTGGGTATTAGAGCCCATATTCCTGTATTAAAAATGTTATTGGTCTAAAATTATCTGATCTTAAGTGTATTTTCAGTACCTGTTAGTTGGAAAAACATGTCAGTATGAAATTAATTTAAATAATGTTTTTCCCTTAAATGAATTATTTAAATAATATTCTACATAAAAGTACAGGATGAAGTAAGGTGTTGGCGCCATTACAACAGGACAGGTTATATCACTGCGGCAGAAAACGTCGCCTCCTACTGGTGAAACTAGGGAAGGTCAGGAAAGTCCTGGGTCACGTGAGTCCTGGGGTAACGTGACTCTCATGAACGGGAAATGGGAGCCAAGAGAACATAACTCACCTCGGAACCTAGAAACACGTCTCCAATTAGTCCAGGTTTGTCCATCGGTACCGTCCAGGACTTTCACAGAGAGTGTCCACGGGAGACACAGAGTGGTCCAGGCGAAAGACAGGTGAGACAGCTCTGATTTAGCTTTGTTTACTGCTAACCGGGAGCTACTTTTCCCACCTTCACTGGTGTTTTTATCATATTTAAAATCAACGTACTGTAGATTTTTATTCCCATTTTTCTCGGTACGTTAAGAATGCGGTAAGTTTATTAATATGAAGCTTTTGTTTCATTGCTTTTGCTTCTCTGGAACTGAACTGTGGTGAAAACGAAACTCAAAACTGTTATTTGTGAAAGAAAATGTGGAGAGAAAAAAAAAACTATCGACAAGGTCTTTATCCCCAGAAAAAGTTTATTTTAAGATTAATTTACTTTTTTTTTTTTTGTCATGCACCCTTAATAAATTTATTGGCTTTCACACAGAGTTGTTTGTTAAATTGATTTCTGTCAGATGATTTCTGTTACCGACCTTAGTCGAGCAGAACAAACCAGACCCTTCAAAAATCCATATAAAAATATAAAATATAATTAAAGAGACCAAATATCTCTTGGTAAAAAATATATATGTTTCTCAAACATCTCTAATCCAGTTGAGATAGAATAATATATTATATATATATATATATATATATATATACACTGCTCAAAAAAAATAAAGGGAACACTTAAACAGGTGTTTAACACTTAAAGTGTTCCCTTTATTTTTTTGAGCAGTATATATACAGTATATTCATCAAGTACATGATTGTTTGTTTTGTTTTGTTTTTTCATTTTTGGAGAATAAATAAATAGAGGAATTACAGACATCGTATTATTGCCATACATTTGCAAAAATGGAAATTCCACCTGATGATCACCACAGCAGAACCTGCTACTTCCCGTTTGTTAGCGTCCACCCATAAATTGCTGCTTTGTCAGTTGATCTTTTAGTGCCCCAACCAAAGCAACATCCTCTTTTTGCACTTTCGTTTTGACAAATCAATGCCTTTCTGTCCTTTGCTAAATAAGAAGTATTTATATTTTTTGCCCAAACTACAGTGTTTGGTTTTGTGTTGCGATTTGAAAGTGGAAGTGTTATTGGTTTTCTCTCTGTTTTGCAGTTATGGGGTCCCTGTTTCGAAGTGAGGAGGTGTGCCTGGTGCAGCTCTTCCTCCAGTCCGACTCGGCTTATAACTGTGTGAGCGAACTGGGAGAGCTGGGATTGGTGGAGTTTAGAGATGTAAGTCAATTACAGTGATCATTTGTACTTTTGCGTCAACGTGATATAGGATCTGAGTTTAATTTTTTTTAAATCTGCAAGTTGCTGATTCATTTTATCTTTATTTTCATGATATTGTCTTCTATTAAAACAATTGACTAATATCACTGTTAAAATAATTTTCTTCCTTTCAATTACTCTAAGTTGAATGGTTTGCTAGACACACCAACATTTTCCTTCCTTCTTTTGTAATAAGGAAGGAAAATGGTTATTTGTGAATACAAATTTGTGAACACAAATAACCCCTCTTGCCATCTTCCTCTTTTTTTGTATCTTTCTAGTTAAATCCTAACGTGAATGCCTTCCAGAGGAAGTTTGTCAGTGAGGTCAGGCGATGTGAAGAGCTCGAGAAGACGTTTTGTAAGAACCGACTCATTTCCCCCCCCGTCTACAAAACCCTAAACAATTACAGGCACACCGTGATAGAGATGCGTCAGAACTCTTAAAATAGATTCATATATTACAACGGGAACATAATCTCACTGAAAAATAGCCTGAGGACAGTCACTGAGTGAGGTTGGAAAAATGCCATGTTAGAAAATAAGTAATATTTTTTGAAACCCCGGTTACTATTAAATAATTGCAACTTAAGCATTTTTAAAAAGTTGAGTTATTCATTTCTGACTTTCTGTAGTGAAATATATATTATAATTCCTCTCTCCACCATTCTTCAAAAGACACAATAGGTAAACGCAATAACCTGCCTGTCAAATAAAGCTACGAGAAAGTACAACTGACCTGTAGATACACATACAAACAGTCAGAGTAATAATCAATACTTTTAAAACAACTGGAACTGTGAGATTGCCGGATGAGGACCTAAGTCTATCTTGCCACCACTCATAGTGAACAGGAAGTAGAAATCTACTGGAACTTTAACTGTAAATGTGTTCTTTGGTCAGGTTAAAATTGAGCTTTGCTTTTCTGTAACAAAATGTCAGAATCTGGTTCTCTTCCAAAGGCTCAGGCATGTGCAAGAAATCATGAAATCTTTGAAGTATGGTGACTTTTTAAATAAAACCATGTTGGGCTCGAGTAGTGAAGTACAAAAAACTGATCACAGGGTCCTTCAGCAGGATAATGATCCCACATCAGTTGCATATTGGCCATGCTAAGGCAGAAATAGTTCACCTACCACAAGACCAATGTTTCTCAGTGGCTGTCTCGGCCCTCAGATATGAATCCTGAAAAGATGTAGTGTGACTCTTATGTTTTGGGAGTTGTATATTTGAATCTATTTCCATCATTTTATGTTTCGACATTGTCCCTCAGCCTTTCTGGAGCAGGAGATCAATCGCTCCCTGAAACCGCCCCTGCAGCGCCCCCTGGCCCCTCCGAGCCCGGTGCCCTCGGCCCCTCAGCCGCGTGAACTCATCACCATAGAGGAGGAAAGTGAGAGGCTGGCGAGAGAGCTCAGAGAGGTAAAAAAACAACAACACGACTGCGAGTTGGTGCTGACGAGCTTCTGTTGTTGATGGGGCGTGGCCTGTTTGTTTGCCTCCAGGTGTCCAGGAACAGAGACAGCCTCCGGGCTCAGCTCACGCAGCTCTGCCAGTACAAAGGAGTCCTGACCCAAACGCACTCGCTCACAGCCACGCAGGTCTTTACACACGTGATATCTAGACATTGCTATTAAGAGTTTCTTCAAAATGATGGAGCAAAAGGTAAAAAAAAAAAAATAAATAAAATTTCCACCTTCCTTTAACAGGGACCACCACCTGTGTTGGAAAGCCACGGCCTGTTTGATCACCGCCAAGATGTCCGCCTTAGGTAGATCTCTGCATTTTCTTCTTCTTCTTCTTCTTTTAGCGATGCACAGATCAATCAGCCAGACTTCAAGTTCGGCCAATTTTTCCATTTATTTTATCTGATCTTTGATCTGCAAGTCAACACCTGAAAAATCTTACGTTTTTTTTTTTTTCCTACTTCATAAATGCAATAAAACTAAGAACTCTGTCCATTTCCAGGCAATAAATCAATCATTCAACAGCAGGCTTTGGATTTAAATAAAAAATCAGAAATGGATTACAGAAACATTTGAGGTAGGATAGGGATAGTTTTGTAGTTTCTTAATATAACGTTGGATTGAAAGCTGCTGCTCTGGCAAAGAACACACAGGATGTTTTCTTCTGCTTTATGTGTTGTTCTTTTTAAAAAAATGAATCGGCAAGCTTAAAGAAATTTGGATATTAACGTCAACCAAGAAAACCTTGATTGGTTCCTCTCTAGTTTTTCCTCAAAGATTTAGATTTTTTTTTAAATCCCATCTTCCTCTCTGCCTCAGCTTTGTTGCAGGAGTGGTCCATCCTTGGAAGGTCCCCTCGTTTGAACGGTTGCTATGGCGGGCATGTCGCGGTTACATTATTGTGGATTTTAGAGAAATGGATGACCGACTTCAGCACCCAGACACGGTAAGAGCTTGGAGACAGGATCTCTAATTTAGTTTCATTTAAATGTAACATGTTTCTGTTTTCCCACTGGATCTGTTTTCTGCCTCTCGGTCTTCAGGGGGAAATGGTGCAGTGGACCGTTTTCCTGATCTCGTTTTGGGGAGATCAGATCGGACAGAAAGTGAAGAAGATTTGTGATTGGTGGGGAAACCTGTGCATCTATCAGATTATTTATTTAATTTCTAGTTAAAGTATTCTCTCATTTCTGATCAGGCTGATTTTTTATTTATTTATTTTTACGTCGAGCAGCTTCCACACGCAGACATTTGTATACCCAGAGAGTACAACTGAGAGAGAAGAAATTCTGGAAGGCCTTCAAGGTCGGATTGAAGACATCAAATCAGTGCGTGCCTTTTTTTTTTTTTGTTTCAGCATCAATACCAGCATTTCCTCTTTTTGGAAACCCCAAAAGTACCAAATGTGTTTAGACTGTGTGGTAATGTTCCTTTTTTTATGTCTTCTCTGGTCAGTCTGTTGCTAAACTCCCTGTTTTCACTTCCTCGTCGCGTTTTTCAGGTGTTGTCTCAGACCGAAGCCTTTCTGCAGCAGCTGCTGCAGCGAGCCGTGGCTCTCCTGCCTCAGTGGAAGGTCCGGGTCCAGAAGTGCAAGGCCATCCAGCTGGTGCTGAACCTCTGCAGCCCCTCCGTGACTGATAAGTGCCTGATCGCCGAGGCCTGGTGTCCCACCGCCAAGCTGCCGGAGCTGCAGAGCGCCCTCAGAGAAGGAGGGGTGAGATGGACGCAGCAGCAAATCAGAGACATGCAATGCTGCTGGAGATTAGATTTAGTAAAATAAAATAACTGATGCGCTGCTTTTTCTTCCATTTTCAGAGGAAGAGTGGCAGCGGCGTGGACTCCTTCTACAACCGCCTGCCCTGCTCCACCCCTCCTCCCACTCTGTTCCCCCTCAACTCCTTCACAGCTGGTTTCCAGAGCATTGTTGACGCTTACGGAGTGGCCAGTTACCGGGAGGTCAATCCAGGTTTGTCTCTGTCATTTTATCCATCAGATGACTCTGTTAAAGCAGAGATCAAAAGCAACCAATTTGTTCAACCGTTTTCTTTTGTTCCCCTCTCCGTGCCTCTGCAGCGGTGTACACCATAATCACGTTCCCCTTCCTGTTTCGCTGTGATGTTTGGGGATGTGGGTCATGGATTACTCATGTCTTTGGCTGCCCTCTGGATGGTCCTTGAGGAGAAAGACCCCAAACTCAAAAACAACAGCAATGAGGTACACTTCATTCTTTAGATTAGCTCTCCTTCGTCTCTGGTAAAACGTATGCATTTAGAGCATAATTCAACTCTTAATTCAGCAATTACATTTTTTTAATTGATCTTCGTAGAGTCATAGTTGGAAAACAAGATATGAATGTATGTTAACCAAGTCTGTTTCTGCTTTAATAGGTTCTTAAACAGTTTTAGATTTTATCTAAAAATCAGATTAAATGATTTAGTTGTTTTTCTTTTCATGGAAACTAGAACAATAAATTAAAAATCATTGCTAAGCTATAGTTATTGAATTCAATATTTCAAAGAGACGCTTTTTTCTGAGTTCATCTCTAGTTAAAGCTTATATCCTGTCTGTGTTTTATTCATATTTCCTAATGAATTGGAAATTAGCCAAGTGACACATACATCCAATGAAACATTGCTCTTCTGAAAGTGGTTTTAATTAGTTTAAGACATTTGGAGTGGGGCATTCCAAGGTTTTGGCTGCAAGTGAAACGTGTTTCTGTTTCCAGATCTGGAGGATGATGTTTGGAGGACGTTATCTGATTCTGTTGATGGGCCTCTTCTCCATCTACACGGGAGCCATTTACAACGAGTGTTTCAGCCGAGGCATGAAAACTTTCAACTCGGGGTGGCACGTCGGCCCAATGTTTGACAAGAACATCTGGAAGTGAGGACAAGCCATTAAATTTCTCAACAATGTATAAATATTGTTTAATCACCCAGTTTTTCTTTGTTTTATCTCTAACCCACTGTAATTCTTACATTTATGTTATCTGCTTCAGCCCGTCGGTGCTGCAGGGGAAACCAGTTCTTGTCCATGGATCCTAATGTGACCGGGGTTTTCACCAGCCCATATCCCTTTGGGATCGACCCGGTACAGCCGTCAGATCCTTAATCATTTCTTTTTAATTAAATACCGAATTGAAGCCAATCTTATTTTGCCTTTTGGTTATTGTTGTCAGATCTGGGGCCTGGCTAATAACAAGCTAACCTTCCTAAACTCATACAAGATGAAGATGTCCGTCATCATCGGCGTCATTCACATGACATTTGGAGTCTGCTTGTCGTTCTTCAACTACTGGTTAGTGATCTGGGTTCTTTCTCTGTTGTTCTAAAAAATCTGTCTCCTCCTCTCACATCTGTCTGGCCCGGTTTCTGTTTCCTGCAGAGTTAATTTTCACTTTCGTCTTGGTGTTTCTCTTCAGGCACTTTGGCAAGATCAGCAGCATCTTCTTTGTGCTGATCCCAGAGCTGTTCTTCATGCTGTGCCTCTTCGGGTACCTTATCTTCATGGTGGTCTTTA
Organism: Xiphophorus hellerii; assembly: GCF_003331165.1. NCBI lineage: Eukaryota > Metazoa > Chordata > Actinopteri > Cyprinodontiformes > Poeciliidae > Xiphophorus > Xiphophorus hellerii. Next base: position 17,772,639 of record NC_045694.1, on the reverse strand, counting down.
AATGGATCGTCTACACACCTGCTCAGTCCAGAATCGCTCCCAGCATACTGATCCACTTCATAGACATGTTCCTGTTCACAGACAACCCAGAGAACCCCCAGTTGTACACGGGTCAGGTGTGTGCTCCAACACAACAGCCACATATGTAATGGAGGCCAATGTTTTCATAGACATGCACTCAGGAAGATGCTGAATTTATTTGTTTTCCTGTTCAATATAAATGTTCTGCTTATGCTCTATAAAGTGACAATATTACATATGTTTTTTTTTTTAAATATACATGTGGAGTTTTGATATTTACTCTGCTTTCCAAAAACTATTTGCATCACTTTACAACCACAAACTACAATGTATTGAGGCTTTATGTGACAGAATAACACAACAAGGTACATCGTTTTGAAAATGAAGCAAAATAATATATGTTTTTCAACATTTTTTACCATTAGATTCGGTGGATTCATATCCCGCTGGCTGGAGTCAATATGTTGTAGAACCATTGTGCATCTAGCCTGTGTCTTCACCACGCTTGAACATTTAATTTTATTTTTTCATAGAATGTCTTGGATGTTTATCATTGTCATTCCACTTTGTGCATTTCTTTGTTTTGTTTAATTGCTTAAAATCCAAAAGAGTCATTGCAGTGTGAGGTTGTAATGTGATGAAATTATTTTAAAATTTGGATTATTTTGCTGAAAATGTACAAAATTGTTTGTTTCAATGCACAGAGTAACTATAATGTACTTCATGCTTGTTTCACTTATGTGCTTGAGGTTAGTTTTTTTCTGTAAATGTGATCCTGTTAGTCAGATTATTGTCAGAGATCAGATTCCAAGTTTATTGCAAGCACATGAATCCAATTATATATTCATCCATAATAGCAAACAGTGCTGCAGTTGTTGCTCAGTTTATTAGAGAGAACATGTTTACTACTTTTCCAAGGTATTTGTATAAACTAATATGAGCAGATTTCTTGCACTGGCTGCTGTGTTGTTGTTGTTGTTGAACATGTTTTTGTTCTCCCTGTGCAGCCTGTAGTTCAGAAGGTCCTGGTGGTGCTGGCCCTGTGTTCAGTCCCTGTCCTCCTGCTGGGGAAACCACTGTGTGAATATGTCGCATTCAAATCCAGACGGCGGCGACACATCGTAAGTCTTAAGGGTTCAGCAAGCTTTATCTATCGTAAGACTGTGAAGTGCATCGTTTGCTAGATTTAGACTCTTTGTGATATCAGGACGAGGAAAGACAGCCATTGGTGGCCGACGAAGGCTCGGTCAACACTCGGCAGGGGGAGGTGGAGGGCGGACCGGCTGACGAGGAGGTAACTGTGATTGAATTTGTGAAGCAGATTCAATTTTCTTTGCTGCACTCATGCTTCTAATTTGACGATCCAAACCGTGTCGCCTGCAGGAGTTTGATGCTGCAGATGTGTTTATGCATCAGGCCATCCACACCATCGAGTACTGCTTGGGCTGCATCTCCAACACGGCCTCCTACCTACGGCTCTGGGCCCTTAGCTTGGCTCATGCACGTTAGTAGCTAACACACACATGACTTCCTCTTTGGAGTCAAACCTGCCCAGTCTGGTATTCATCTGTTTTTCCAACCAGTCGTGGCTCTGTGACTGTGAGTCACTGGTGTTGTCTCCACAGAACTGTCAGAGGTGCTGTGGCACATGGTCTTACATCTGGCGCTGACGTGGAAGGGCTACGTCGGATCTGCTCTGCTTTTTGTGATTTTCGCCGCCTTCGCCGTGTTGACCGTCTCCATCCTCCTGGTCATGGAGGGTCTCTCGGCTTTCCTGCACGCGCTCCGTCTGCACTGGTAAGGATGTGAGGAAGGAAGAGAAAAATGTTTCGCTGAATTTATTTTTCACAGATTGTTCTGGTGATGATTTGCCAGTGAAATCAGAGCCATGTGTGGCGCGGCTTCGTTCTTTTTAATCCTTACATCGTCTCTTTTGCAGGGTGGAGTTTCAGAATAAGTTCTACAGCGGGACGGGCTATAAACTCAGTCCATTCTCTTTCAACGCTCTGATCCATGCTTCAGCTGCTATATGATGAGCCAAAAGTATCAGCCAAATCAGTTCAATTAACTGAAGTATAAGTGAATCTGAATGGTGTTTTTTTGCCTGTATGCCATGAAATGGTTAAATTAATTTGCACAATAATCATGATGAATAATGCTGACTGTTATTTTTACATCAATAGAAAAAAAAATGTGTCCACTTGATTATGACATTATTGTATGAAAATATTCTTTCGGATGCCCTTTGTAATATTTTAAACGGTGTTACACAATGCCCTCTAATTGAATTAATTACAAACATGAATTATGAAAAGGGAAAGCACATCTGCAAATGAGTCTGTTTTGCTGTTTAAGGGAATCTGACACTGATGACTTGATGAATGTTTCAGTCTGAATGATATTCATAAACCAAAGACTCCTTCCCTCATGATCATGTCCCAACATGTTTAGTGCCTTAGTGGAGCTGTTTATGTAGGCGTTATGTTTAGATCACCGCTGCTGTTGTCACGCCACTACAAAACATGTTCAGTTGACATTTTGTCTTTTTTTTTTTTTGCCGTTTAACTGTATACATTTAAATAAATTGGAAATTAAATAAAGTTTGCTTTTTGATTACTTTAAGTGGGGGGTTTTTCCCAACCTGTGGACTTGCTGTTAATCTGCACTTTCTGTTGTAAAATGTTGGTTTTATAAAGTGATCAAAAATGTGGGAAGTGCACAAGTCTGGTTACTGTAACCATTAAAACAAACAAGTCGGCATTGAAAATCACATTGTTCCTAAATGAAATGCACTGCAAACATTTAAAGCTATTTCTTAAAGTTTTCATTGAAGTTGACAAAGTTAAAGGTTAAATCTTAGCAAATTATTAGCAGTTATCCATGTTGCCTTTCCTGTTATTTCTTAAACACTTTAAATTTCACTTTTTTTTACTCATGTATATAAACATATTCCCACCCCCTGGACTTTTCTTAAGTTTATATTTTGATTTTATGTAATAGTCCATCACAAAATAGCACATAACTGGAAGTTAGAAAAAAAATATACAACATTGAAAAATTATTTTACAAGTACAAATCCTAAAAAAAGAAGAAAAGCTTGGTGTGCATTTGTATTCAACACCATTTGGACCAATAGCCCTAAGCAAAATGCAAACAGGTGCCTTCAGATTTTGTTGCCATTCAAGCAGCAAATCTTTTGCGGTATCCTACTACCAGCATTGCACAAATGGATAAACATTTCGCCCATGTCCTTGACAAAGTACACTTAATCAGATTGAATTGAGAGTATCTACAACCATGATGCCCTCACCACCATGTTTCAGGATAGGGATGGTGTTCAGGGTGACAGCATTTTGCATCCAAATAAATAAATTTGGTGTTAATCTAACCAAAAGGACTTCCTTATTGTCTGAAGATACATTTTAAGAAAGAGTAAATTGATTTTTTTCCCCCACTTGTTTATAAACAATTAAGCATAAAAACATACATATGTTACACAAAGTTATCCCTCCCAAGTTTCTATTTTTCGGAATAATCGACTGTTTCTATCCGTGCTCCTTTTCAAGTAACACCCAGTCAAGTGAACCGGATATTATTGGAGTCTCAAAGATGGCGCTCCCTCTGTCACGGTGAAACCTTATAAAAATAGTGTGTAGGAAAAGGAGAGTTGGTTTGAACTTATCTAAGGGACACAAAGTGTGCCTAGATGTTCACGGATAAACGGAATTTGACTGTCTAAGCGGAACAGAGGTCAAACAGAGATGGCTTTGAGGGAAATTAATAGGAGTGTTCGGCTGTTGATGGGTCAAATTCAGCGGTGTGGTTCTGGTGTTGCTTCAAAGCACTCAGGTAAGTAAACAAACAGCGCTGCTGTCATTGAGTCGCTGCTGTTACTAACTGGTTAGCTGGTCCTGGTACCAGCTCGGTGTTTGAGTCAGGCTGCAGCTCGGCCCGAGCCCACCCCGAATGAAAACGAAGCCGTCAACCCGACCTTCGTGAACAGGAATCCGCGGAACCTGGAGCAGATGGCCCTGGCTGTGAAGGACCGGGGCTGGAAGACCACCTGGCCTCACCAGCAGTTCTACCACAGGTAGAAAGAGATCTTTGGATCCCCCCTTTTAATAGCTTCATTGCCAGGATGCTATTTGAATCTACTTTGCCTAAATATTTCTCCAAATTTTCACGGTAAAATACTAATGTATTTTAACTTAAAAACAATCTCAAGCGACTTTTGTCACCTCTCAGGAGCTGTAAAAAATAAAGGCCTTGAAATGAGACAGTGAACTACCTGAATGACATTAGAAGCGATTTTAAAATAAAATATTAGATATTTATATAGAAGATACTTCTTTGTTTAGAGGGAACCATCTCTGAGGGGCTGAAAAGAACAAAAGCCTGAAAACTGAAATGATGAAAACAAAGTTAGGGGATTATTTTAGTTTTAATCTTCCCAAGAATCGAAAGATGGAAGTTATAGGAGCCTAGAAATAGGGACTTGTTTTGAAAATTGGTCAATAAGGTGTGTGTTGGACACACCTTATTCCTTACAATTTATGTAAAGGAATCCCCAGCTATAGTATGAAACGACAACAACTAATATTCATAACAGGAAAGAAAATATTCGTCAGTATTTGACTTGCTGATCGTGAGAAAGTTAGGCAATTTTGATTCCCGACTGGTGATATTATTATTAATACATTAATTATCCATGTAATTAAAACAACGTATGAAATATATTGAAACAAAAAGGTATGTACCCTTAAAAATATACATATAAACATATATGTAAGCTTGCATAGCATGTTTGTGTTCATACCATTCATATTAGGACATTTATGGGTTTTATCCACTCACTGGGGACTCAAGTGTAATATTAATTTTTGATTCCCCCTCATTTAGCTGAACTGTTTATTTTCCAGGTGAAGGATTATATATTTTCTTCATGTGTGGATTAGAAACACCCCTAATAAAATTAAACTTGTGTACCCAAATTCATTTTTTACAGTGAACAAAGTATGTTTTTCATCTTGAGAGAATAACATGTTAAATAAAAAATAAATCTTTACACCATCTACTTCTGTTTTGTTCATCTTTTCAGGTTGATGTTTTCTCGCAGTCAACATCACGTCACAGCAGAAGTGTTCTCCTGCACTTCACCCGTCCCAGTGCTGACCTGTTCGACCAAAGAGTGGGCCGTGAAGAAGGAGCTGGCCTCCACAAACTGCGTGGCGGCGTGTCAGGCTGTGGGCGAGGTGCTGGCGCATCGATGCCAGCAGGCGGGCATCATGAGGATGGTGTACCGGGCCATTCCCTGGACGTACCGATCCGAGGGAGTGAGTATTGGTTGCAGAATCTGATGGATTACTTTGCGTTGAAGGCCTCTCTTTTTTTTTTGTGTACTAACTACTTTCACTGACACTGATCCTAATTGAAAATAGACGGGTCAAACTTTCAGATACTAAGTAGCTATCCATATTTTCTAGGAATAAGATTACAACTTTAAAGTGACTAAAACTTGAATTTCCCAACTGAGGAGTAATCGTTATTTTAGTTCTTCTAATACAAAGGACAGTAAATAAATGCAACAGCTTTTAAGTTTTTGTTCTCCAAAATTTTTGTTGAAAAGCTATTTTGCCATCTAAAGCTGATGGAATCACTCACTGGCAACCAAAAGACAATTTGTCCAAACTACTTCCTGCTTTCCTTACAATTTCTTTGCACTTTAGAGTCCAGCCTCACCTGTGCCGTGTGAGCGAATGTTTTCTACAGCTGGAGAAGTTGTATCAAAAAAGCGTAACGGACCCGATTTCAAAACGTTGAAAAAATGTATTTTTTAAAAATAAGTTTGTAGGAAATAAAATCTGTCTGCATGCATTCGTATTCACAACACATGTACTTAAATTTTCACATGATGACACATGTTCACATTATTTATACTGTATCTAAAAATTAGATATTTCAAATTTAAATGAAGATATAATGCGATCTAAAATACAATGACTTAAATGATATTATTGTATATACTAGCTCATCAAATCAGTGTCGGTTGACAGCGTCAACTAATTTGCCTGCAGGTATTTTGAAGGTCCAGCAGGTGTCAGTATTCAGTGACTGTTTTTTCAATGTGTCCAAACGTTTCATGACTCCTCATTAACCAATCACTAATTCACACTGTTTCAAAGTAAATGCATATGTTTTATATTTCAATCTCCTTCTTCTTGCAGGTTCAAGCCTTCAGAGCTGCAATGAAGCAGGGAGGAGTCATCCTCAGTGAACCCAGAAGGAAATATGTAGGGACCTAAATTTGAGCATCATTTGTCACATATACAAATGATGTGTATCCTCATTTGTATTTGTGATGATATATCACTGTATCTAAAGCAAGTCCTGTTATTACTGTACAAATAGTTACATTAGAGAGACTACAGTAAATGGACAATATTATGAGAATTTGAATAATAATGTCTTTTACCTGAGATCTTGTGGTTTAATAAAGAGACTAAATGTTTGGAGTGTGATTTCTTTATTTGTCACTCTGAATGTTTCGTAAACAAGAGTGAGGTGGAGAAAGCCAAGAACTTACAACAGACCAGCTTTGGGTGCAACTTAAAGTTACCAATCACGGTACAGTGCAGGGTTGCCTCAGGCAGTGTGAACAGTGTGGGATTATAAAGTGCATGTAAATGCTTTAAATTTGTGCACATGCAGGTTTAATGAATTAAGCCTTAGCTTGGTTGTACTCAAAGAATAACACCAGCATGAAATAACATTCCACATCAGCATCTGGTGGATAATAAACTGATAAAGTTCATATAAATACACAAAAAAGAAACCCTGAACAATTTGGTCTTACAGGCTGGTATATAATCACAAAAACATGCACCCAGATCACCAGCAATTATATATGGATATCTATGTATTGTAAATAAGCACAATCTCTGGAAGTCACATTGATGAAGCCAAGTGAGACACTGTAGGAAAAATACAAGATGGGACAATTTCCTCATAGTAAAACCATAAAAACACCAGCAAATATGTCATTCTCAGGTTGAAGGCACTCATGCAGTCCTGGTATACACATTAGAATAAAAAATAAAATGGTCTACAATTGTTCCGTACATTAGCTTTTCATTTAAATATATTCACTGGCATGTAGAAAAACAGTTTGGCAATCAGGCATGCGCCATAAAACTGGCCTTTTAACGTGGTCCGTAATGCACAGCTTAGATACAGTAAAATCTTTCCATCAGAGATGAAGAAATATCTTTTGGAAAGAAAAAGATGTGAACACGTGGCAGTTTGAAACCTGGTGTTTGCCAGAGAACGAGAGATTACAGGTATTGCATAGAGCTCTCTGGAGTGTTGAAGGGAGAGCTCCATTAGGGCAGAAGGAGGCTCTGGTGAGTCATAATGACAGCATTTTATAACCGTAATGCCACTTAGACAGTGACATCATCTTTATGAAATCCTGCCTGCCACAGGTACAGCAATACTGCAGAGAAAACCTCATCTAAAACAAACCAGGTATTAGTAGGAGCTCAGATGTGCAATGAAGGGCTGGTGAAACATAAATTACAGCTTCAACAGAACTTCCTTGGCATGTTTCCTGGGTTCATCACTTTTGGGATTTCCTTTATTGATCCCTGTCCCTCTTGTGCGCTCCTGATAGTTCCCCCTCCTTGGTCGCTTTAGTCCTTGCTCTGACCGCTGTCTGGCAGGGAGCGCGGCTCTGGTGACACATCAACGCATGCTCTTTGGTGTGTGAGCCCCCGTCGGCCGTGGCTGCGCCTCCGCTGCTTCGGAGAGCGTCTCGGACTGCCAGGAAGCTTTGGACAGAATAAACAGCTTGTTGTGAACGTCTATATTTAATTATGTGGAAAATCTAGTGGCTCAAACCTATGGAGGCCATTGTACTAAAAGAAAAAAATATATACTGAAATCTTTCAATTATATAAAAATATGGAAATGCTCTACTTGGACATTTTCAAATTACATATTAATGATCAGGAGGCAGAAACGTTTAATGTTTTATAAGCTAATCCTGCTTTAAACTTCACCACAATTTCATCCCTGACCTCTCTGTTGTGTTCGTTAATCTTCATGATCACTAATATTCTCCAACAACTTCTGAAGGCCTTCATAGAACAGATTCATCTATGATGAAATTTAATTACACAAAGACTATTTACTATTTTCAAGGTAATGGGTTGCACTGGATTTTATTTAGGGGTATTGGAGGAAAGGAGCCCTTTTACTTACAAAAAATAAAAACTGTGTATTTTCTTTCCCCTTTTGGAATGATAAGATATTTTGTGTTGGTCTAATAGTTCCTAATATAGTGGTGCGATTTTCAAGTGAAATTTTTTTTTTTCCAAATTCTAAATATTTATATCAGACGAGCTCTGGTAACTATGAGGAACACAGTAATATTCAGTCACACTATTTTTGGGGGCATTTCTCTGAAGAGGAATCACAGGAAAGCTCTCACCCAGAATAATTTCACCAAGTTACATTTCCACAGCTGATGCTGAAAGTTCTTACTTCCGTTTCTGAATTTAAAACAGAAACGTGTCTCTAATTAAATATTAAAACAACTTTCCTTTTGCCATCTTCTTTGCTGCTGTGTGTTGGGGAAGCAGCATCAGAGCCAGCGACTCTAATAGACTGGACAAAATCATCAGGAAAGCTGGCTCTATACTGGGACTAAGGCTGGAGTCCCTGGAAACTGGTGGAGAGGAGGACACTGAAGAAGGTTCTGTCTATTATGGACAATAAACAGCACCCTCTCCACCACATAGTGGACAGACAGCGGAGCACCTTCTCACATAGGCTGCTCCAGCTCCGCTGTCGTGGGGACAGATACAGGAAATCCTTCCTGCCACATGCCATCTCACTGTACAATAAAAGCTAAATCATTGTTCTGCACTAATCAGTCCAATTTTGCACAACTGCACTGTGGCACACTTGCTGTACATATATTTACATATACATACTGTATCTGCATTTTTTGAATCTTTGCAAGGACTGCTCTAAGTTGCTTTTTATATTGACAGCATGTTTTGTTCTTACACAAAGTTCAAGCATTGTGGGTTCTCTTTAACAATAATTTTACATAAGAGACATGATGCCACAACTGAAAATTTACCCGTCAGTAGAAAAACTGCGTCTGTATGTTTGCAGAAAATTCCAACAAAATTTGGCCCAAAAACACTGTATTTTAGGAAATTATTTTACTGAAACTAAACTGTAATGAGGAAGAGAATAAGCATCTTGTTTACCGGTTCGTGTCCATTATCCATGTCATCTAGTTCGCTTATGGACTGCATGAGGGAGAAGAGGTTCATCCTGCCACTGCGGTTCACACTTGGAACAACCTTTGGAATAAAGAGACGTAGTAAACCATCGATGTCTGCAGCTGCGCCGTAAGTGAAAAACCCTAATCGGCTCACCTTGTCTGGTTCGTTTATGGTGATAATGGGACTTGCTCCTTCCTGCCTGGGAAGCTGGAGGTTGTCAGATTGTGGACTTGGTTCTTCAAACACCTGAATGTGTTTGAGAATCAAAAGAGATCAACCAGTCGGTTTTAAAATGCTGGAATATTTTTTTTATAAATTATAAAATTACCTCTTGTTCTTCCTCTGAATTATTTTTCTCATCTGGGCTGACTGAATCTTTTTCATATAGACTAGTCTACATCATCCTCCTCGTCTTCATCTTCATCCTCATCGTCCTCATCATTGTCCTCCCCTCCTGGTTTGTCGACCTGCTCTCCCTTGTCCTTTCGGACTGACTTCTGTCTTGGCTTCCAGAGAGCGCTGTGACGCTGCTGGCTGCAAAGATGAACACATCACAGCTCCTCACTTTCATTAAATCAGAATGGACAAATATTTATATCAGCCCTTCTTTTGATAGAATATGGCGTTTCATACAGCGCCGGATCCCACCTTGCGCTGAGGATACCGCTGTAGGTCTGCAGCTGCTTCAGAAAACCGTCATTGGGCTTGACGATGGACCGCCGATCCCTAACGTAAGAAAGCGCCTCATCCAGAGACCAGTGCTGCTGCTTCATGGCGTAGGCGATCACCGTGGATGCAGAACGAGACACTCCCATCTTACAGTGCACCAACACCGCCTGTCCGCTCTTCCTGTGACACACAGAGGAGGGACAATCAATCAAGAGGCTGAGAGTGCTGCAGAAACTGAGGCATAACTACAATACAACACGTTCCGAAGAGAGATGCTGCTTACAGGGGGAAACCTCTGACGAGTCTGCTAAAGTGAACTCAGAGTTTCAAAAATCAGACACTCTAAAACTTGAATAAACCTAAAAAAAAAAAATAGAGAAGTTGTCATTGTCTCTTTTAGTGTTGATGCCTGTTATGACAACACATTTTACTGAACAATAAATTAGCTCAGAAATTATTGGGAAAAACAATGATGCCACTTTCTGGAACTGGAAGATATTTTAAATATCGAAAATAAAACACAGCAACCAAAAACAATAAATTAAACAAAAATTAAAAGCACACACAGTATAAACAATAAATAAAATGGACTATGATCTCTAAACAAAATCACCCTACAATTTTGTTTTCTAATTTCTATCAGTTTGGAAATTATTGAGCTCATTTTATTTTATCATGATTAACTGATTAACTGATTAATTGTGACAGACTTACTGATGTGTCAGTCAGGTGAAATTTCAGGTCAAACTACAGAGAGTTCTGTTCATTTCAAATAGCAGAGGTGGCCTAGATAAAACAAATTAACTTCATACCATCAACCTACTTATGTCAAAGTTTGTCTCAGAGATTATCTACTTGTGCCGAGGGTTCAAACAAACCCAGGACAAAGTCCAAATTGCAACATATCTCACCTAAATGTTATAAGCATCAAACAGGCCGACTTGTCACCTGTTATGGAGCTTCTCAATGAGAATGATCAAAGGGCTTTGGAAATTCATGGAAGTATAAATAATGGCCAGATCTACTGGCTAGCTAGAACCTATAATTAGGTTTTGTACTTGCCATTTTAAAGCATTAATAGTTTTTATTTTTTGCTAAATACTGTAGTTGTCTATGGTTTGTATTTTGAGAGAGCACACTTGTATGGAAGATATTTTTCCACCATATTTGTGGCAATAGTCAAACTATCCTAATGACTTATCAGGCTTCAAGACAGCAACAAGCAAGTTAAAAATGTAGCCCAATCTTAAAATATTAATTCAATCTGTTTAAAGATGACAAATTCTGCCTACTAGTCCTCTCAGACCTACTGTTCACATTTTAGTGTGACTTCCAACTACCTAAAATAACAGCAAAAGAAGAAGTGAAAGTGCGTCAACACAGAAGATCACATTTAACAATAATTTACTGAGTAGATAAATTAGCTTTCATATATTCTTGTCTGCTGGCTAATGTGTTGATTCCAGCTGTTTGTTGAACATATTTTAAAATAAATGTAGTACTAAAATTACTCACACACTTGGCTGTTTGAAATTTTAAATGATTTTCTTTCAACCAATAAGTCTTTCTGAAATTAATGAAACAAGAAAGCAATTTAAACGGATTACTAGTTTTGAAAACAGTAATTTATTTGCTTTTATTAAATTGCTATTTAAAAACAAAATCTGCACACTGAAAATTATTTATACCTTTCTAAATTACCAGTCAAATTTCTTTTATTAAATAACAGCAATGCAAGACTGCTCATCTAAGTCTCCTTTCCATCACCCTAATCTTTCAGATTCGAGGTAGGAATTTTCTTCCTTAGTGGTTCTTGGAAAGTACCAGATCATTAAAGACACATTTCTACCTCTGAGGGTAAAAGTTTGGGTCAGTTTATTGCAATTTCCAGCAGAACAGTTAACCTAGAGATGCAACAAAACCAGAATTGAAATAGAGCTGGCTAACATTAAATAGTTCAGTTGAACAGAACAAAACTCAGCTCAATTGAAAATGCATAGACTGCTTTTGAAAGCCAGGATGGTGCTAGCAACTCCAAAATTAAATAAGCTTTACCAATTCTGACAAGAGGAGTGATCAATATTCCCTCCCAGCTTTTTTGCTGATGACAAAAAAAAGCATTTGGTTTTCCTGCAGTTTGCTCGGTGGCATTTATCCAAACGATCGGTTTTACGTGCATTTTCAGAGCAGTCTTGATCCAGAGTGGATTGGAGAAAACATAATGTTTTTAAAAGATTTTAGTTATATAATTATTCCACCCTTAAAAAAAACCTTTAAAAACGGCATAAATGCATCAATAAAAGCCTAATTTAATGTGTTGCAAATCCTCTCTGATGAGCTGCACATATGCTTATGACCAGCAAGGAGTGTGGTGGAAATATTGTGGCAATAGCAAACCTCCTCACTATCATGCAGCCCTAACTGTGAACTCTAGATGCTTGATTTTAAACTGTGCACCCTGGAGAGTTTTATACTGTGTTTGGTGAATGAGCTCTACCTTGCAGAGTTGATGAAGTTGTATGTGTCCGGCCAATGAGAGAGCAGGTCAGTAGCCTCCACATCATACACTCTGATGTTCATGTAAGTGAAGGATTCTGGGAAAAAGTTGTCAATCTCCCTTGTGACATTTAGAATGTAGCCAACGCTGAAAAACAAGCAGAAGCAGATTAGTGACTCAGCGAAACAAAATGCACAGCTCTGAGTTATACACATCAATAAACAATCTGACACAGAGACATTTAGACAGATCTGTAGGGATAGTTAGAAGTAAGAACAAACACCAACTTGTTTTTCTGTAGCTCCTCAAAGTTAGCAGCATTCCACTCAGAGCCCTGAAACGACAATAATTTAAAAAAGAAAGTCAGTGAAACAGACAAGAAGGCGGAAAGGGCCCGCAGAGCTGTCCTCCCTATCGCTGTTGACACACAATCTCCCACAAAGGGGAAGTTAAGGTCATGTGACAACATCCTGGCGAAAGCTTATTTCTGTCAGTTTGTTGACCTCTGCAGCAGGGAAAGCCCTCTTTATGGTGGTAAGCTTTACTACAACCCAAACACTTACCAGGTAAAGGTAATCAAATATTTTTGAGGGTTTGTCCATCTGAGCCATGGTAACCAAGATCTCATTATCAATGTACTCCTTGTAGATTCTCATATCAAACCCTATCCTGGACTCCAACGCAGTGTGCACCTGCAGAAACAAAAAAATAAATAAAAAAAGTGCACATTCATTAATTATTTAACCTCCTGCTGGTCTGAGAACCTGCCGTTTTAGGACCAACTTCTTTGCGGTCCTCCTCCCACATGCCTTACCATTTTAGACGTGAGGTTGTCCAGGTCTTCGGTTCTCATGATGTCTCTCAGGTGCTCTTTGATGAGCCTTTCATTGGAAACTCTGTCTACACAGCTTTTCAAACAAGGAAAGAGAAGCTTTAACACACTGTGACATATTTGCACTTGAACAACAGGAACAGAGGACAAACAGTATAACTCATTTTAAATTTACAGCTGCATGGAGAGGTGAAACCTGACAAACTAGAAATCACTTACAAAGTACAATTACAACTAAACGTTAATCAACTTCTATGCAAATAGATCGATTCAGATATATTTAAGAACGGTTGCAAATGTAATCATTATTTACTGTATCTGCAGAGTAAGAATTGTTTATAAAGGCCTCTTTGTGCCTAAATGCACTTTCTATTCAGATAAGATCTTTCATGCTTGACCTACTTGTTGTGGTGCCGTTTAAAACGGCTGTATTTCAACCTTTAACTAAGTAAATAACATGAGGATAGTTTCCTGTTCCACTTCTGGCTGGAGTGTTTCAGATCACTAATCTAATATAAAATGAAAGTAAAAAAAAAACAGCCCTCTAACCTCTGTCCATTACTGTCCCTGCGAACTGACTCCAGGTCGTTCATAGCCTCCCACTCGTTCAGGCAGAACCGATCGGACTCAATGTGCTGGGCGTAGTGCTGGGCCCACTCTAGGCCACAGCCTGGGATTAAGGCTGCTTTGACTGCCCGCTCGCAGCAGCCATGCAGCACCTGCAGGATTGACCTTAAAGGAGAAGAAACGGGTGGAGAATTTAAACCAGTAGTTAGTGCAAGCAGATAGCTCTAAATACAGATGCTAATCTATAACAAGACTATAGTACAAACTATGACTGCATGGTTGTGCCTGTCCATTACTGTCCCATTGCTGCAAATGCATTCACACCATTAAAGTTTTTCACATTTGGTCAGGTCCAAGCGAGGATTGGGATCCTGGAACTGAACAGCTAATCCTCGGAAGAGCAGGAAAATCGCTCATTGGGCTGCGAGCAATCGAAAAGATTGCAGAAACAATTAGCAAAAGTGGAGCTTAATCAAACTTTAATTTCTTCGAAAGAAATGACATAGATCAAAACTAAATTTTTCTTCTCTGGAATGTGGTAGCTTGAGACCAATGTGTTGTTACCACAGACCAATGGTCACTGCAAAGTGTGGAAACACCTCCAAAAGAGGTGTAGTTGGGGTAATAGGTATGCACTTGATGGCTCTTTCCCATATGTTTTTGTTATTCCAGTTTGACTCAGTTTTCTGAGAACTGGCATGAAATAAAAAACACTGAAATGCCTGGGGGTTAAAAATGAAATCTGAGCTCATCCTGGCCTCTCCCTACAACTCCTTGCTATTGTAGTTTTTACTTCTGTTGTATCAGCATGAGAACTCACCACATGGTCTGCATTGAAACTGGTTTAAAATTTCTGGTGTCCTCTGCTGACGTCACACTAAAACCACTGCAAAAAACAAACAAAACAAAACAGATATGAACTCTGATAAACTCCAGTGAATACAGATAAGGAGGAAGAAAAATCTGATAAGAAACAAATAATGGAAAAACGCAGAGTGCTGGAAAGGGCAGAAAGACGTTTTCAGTGCAAATTAGTGACATTTCTGGTGAACAAAATGAAAAATAAAAATGTAAAGGCAGCGAGAAAGAAGAAAAAAACGACACGGCGAGAGGTGTGATCCGGCCTTATAAGGGGTGAACACGCTGGTGAGACATGGCAACCAATCAAAGAATCTTGTGTGACACTCAGCATGTGATGGTGGATCAGTTAGTACACAGCAGACAGTTCTCACACCATGTGAGCCTGAATGTTTTAGCCCGTTTTACAACGCTCCTCTACAGACATTTGAAAACTTGATGCTTTTAATACAAACGGCAGAACCACTAAAGCTTTCAGCTGCTGAACTCTCCGTGAACACATGAGCTTCATGTTTATGTAAGAGTTTTTGAGAGAGTGAGCATGTGTAGTTTATAGCAAATGAGTCAACTCTATAAATAACATGTCTCTGGAAGGAATCCCAAATACCAGACTGCAGACTGGTTTCACTTCAAATCCTTTAGTCCTACATTTTTAAAATGTCTCTTACCCATCTCCGTCCAGATACACTTGTGTGTCGCTCCATACTGGCAGGACCAAGCCGATAGTACAATGAGTGCTGCAACGAGACACAGTGCAGGTAAGGAATTTGGATTTGACAGGGTTAAAGCAAACTTTGTTAGCCTGTGCACTGCTTGTGGAACAGTACACCAACATCTAAGTTACCCTCACCTCTTTGAGCTGGGGAAATCCATGCCCAGCAGAATGCTCTCCTGTTTGCTTGCCAGCGTGGAGACAACGATCAGATACCTGACTCTGACCGAGCTGACCGACTCCAGCTCCACCGCCTGGGTGACAAGAGGAGTCGGGAAGACAGAGAAACAGGACTAGTCAATGCAGAAAAATAAATACGCTTTCTAGGCAACATGACACCTGTTGGAACCAAAAATATTTATCTGGCTCTACATGGTACAAAGTATCATATGCTGACTTCTTTCCTTGAAAAACTGTGAGATAAGGTAGGAAAACACTATGCTTGAGGAAAGCATGATGAACCATATCTATCATATCCACAGTGTGAGGCTGTCTGAAACATAGCTAAAAATAATATAGCCATTTTCCACAGTAATAATAAATAAGCATCAGCAATTTTTTTTATCAAAAGCCCAACCTTGTAGCTGGTTTGATACAAAGAAATAAGGCTAAAAATTAAATTTTTAAGGAATGATTGTAAGCCAAATTCTTCCCATACTTCATGTTTTAGGCCCTACTAATTACATATATAATTCTGGAAAAAATTAAGAGACCACTGAACTGAACCCGTTTGAAAACCTCCTGGTTATTCTACCAAATATTGATTTTCTGAACTCTTCCAGAGTTAAAATAGTAGTACTGTTGTTTCTAAATTAATATGAACAATGTTTTCTCTGAAAGCACTGCGTCTTTTTTTATCATTCTGACCATTTCTTATTATTAGCAAATAAACACTAAATTTAGCTTTTGCTTGGAATTTCAGAGGCATGTTGTCAGTAGGTCATAGAATAAAAGAACCATGTTCATTTTACTCAAACTTATACCCATAAAGAGTAAAATCAGAGAAACTGATCATTTTAAGTGGTCTCGTAATTTTTCCAGAGCTGTATGTAACATGCATTTCAACACCGGTGCTCACCAGCTTGATGGTGTCTTCCGGTCTGAGCTGTTCAAGCATGGCATGGAGGTGTCTGTGTCGTGTCTCTGACTGCGCCACTGCCTTTTTTCACAGGAGAACTCCCGTCGTGGGAAGAAGTGTCATCTTTGAGACCCCGAGCATCGTCATCTTCCAGCAGAAGGACAGCTCCTTTAACGAGAGCAAAGCTCTCTCTGGAAACAGACAGACACAAAGTGTTTCAGTTTTATATGACTATGTTCAAACAACCATGTTAGGGTTATTGGAAAATGAGTAGATGTTTACCTTTTCTGAAGTCGTCCTCTTCTTTGGAAGCTTTCATCCTTCAAAGTAAATACATTCAAAAGAAAACCTCATAAGAAAGGTAGCAGAGTAATATACAGTCAAATTCAACAAATTAGAATATATATTACGACGAGACTCATTTGTCAGATTAAAAGCACCTTTTGAAAATAACCTCTAGGAAGATATAAAATTGTTTTTTTTAAAATAGCTTGTTGCTTTGTTGTAATATTTTAATTGTAAATGTCATGTTTTCATTAACTGTAAGTGGAAAATCATCATAATTAACAAGAAGAAAGGCTTCAAACATGCATCTGTGTAACTTAATCTATATAATGTGTTGACCATGAAATAAATGAGCTTTTCAGTGATATCCTAATTTAGTGAGTGGATCTGTATGTATATTTATTATGCTTGTACATGCTGGAGTCATTTTCAGCCAAGGTTCAGTGGATGAATGTACATGTGTGATAAGCTTTCCCCTCTTTCATTTAATCATGACAAATTCCAAGAATAATACTTTTCTTTTGCAGTTTTTTTAAATTTCTTCCTTCAATCTCAAATATTTACAGTATTTGATTTAATTACCTTTAATATGTATGACTAAGGGCAAACAGCTCCTTTCCACAAGCTTAGTGTGCAATATATCATACTTTACTGGAGTTTTTCCCCATTTGTCCTGACAGAACTGGTGTAACTGAGTGAGGTTTGTAGGCCGCCTCATTCGCACACACCTTCATTCAGCTCTGCCTACACATTTTCTATTATAGATCAGGGCTTTGTGATGGCCACACCAAAAAAAATTTTTTGTCCTTCACCGGAGCTGCACAACTATAGACATGCCAATATGGAATGCTGTTAGTGAATAATGCAGTACCAATATAACAATTAAACAATTCAACAGAGTTTACATCTTTCTGCTTTGGGTTTATAGCGAACATAGATGCAAGATAATGAGCAGCCTAAAAAGATACATAATTAAAAAAGTTTAATATTCCTCTAAAACAAGATTTTACTGAAAAAGTTGCTTCTGACCGATTTGGGAACTAAAACAACTTACAGTTTTTTCATGACGCAACCACTTTGCAACCTTCTAAAACCTTTTAATGCTGCACTTAAACAAATGAGTCAGTTCTTTGGGATAAACATGCTGGGCACACATGATATTGCCACTCTCCCACATGGGCACACAAGACTTGTTTGTGCCCATGTTTTAACTTCATGAATGATGCTTTTGATACCACCTTAAAATTTCCACTTAATTTGATTTCTTCATGATTCAGTCTATTTTGTGAAGTGTGCCAGTTCATCCTGCAGCTAATTGCCCCATCCATCATGATTCTGCCACCTCTGCACTTCACAGTTGGAGTGATGCTCTCAGGCTTCCAAGCTTCTCTCTAATTCCTCCAAATGTAACAATGGGCATTATGGACAAACACTTTCATTTGGTTTCAACAAACCAAAGGACATGTCTCCAAAAGGTGGTACTTGCATTTGCAAACTGTAATCTGGATTTTAAAAATCTTGCTTTTGGAGTGATGGCCTCTTCCTCATAGAGAGGCCTTTCAGCGCATGCTGGTACAGGACTTGTTTCACTGTGGGTAAAGACACTATTGCCAGCTGGGGTTGATTCACACCCCAGCTGGTTGTTTTTCCTTTCCTCTTCCCCCCCACACACAGGTCTCTCTCTGCACAAAACCTGTTTCCCTGTGAAACTGTAATATGACAGGACATTTTCAGTCAGTCTATTCTTGTCTGAACAGATTGATGTGGCACCTTAAGGAATCTGGAAAAAAGATTTGTGGAGGCCCGTGTCTTTCCTGATTGATTTTGAATTTCCCATGCCGCCTCACAGGGAAATAGTCTGAGTCATGCCTTAACACACATCCACAGGTCTGCCACAATTAATACAAATGTTGTGAATTAAGTTATCAAAAGCAGACAAAGCCTTCCAAAATTGCTAAAACGAAGCAAATCTTAGTGAGTGTAAACTTTTGACTTTGAAGAAAGTAGAATTCAGTTATTCAGTCAGAATAAAGGGATTTATGAAATAAAAATAATTTCAAATCCTTTTTCAAATCCTATCTGGTAATCTGTATATTTTAAGAACGGAGCCCATTGCAATCAACGCACAAACATTTTTCTGTCTTTTACAGATACTAATGCAATACATATTTCCATACACTGCATTCTCATTTTTATAGTTAGCCCATATAAAAACATTACACATTGATACACACTGCTTCAAGTGACCTCCCATCATACTTTTCTGATTGAAAACAAACAAATGGCAAACTAATGCCTGTTGTATTTTTTCATCGTGAACAATAAAGAGAAACATGTTACTTATACGTAAACATTGTTAAAATGGAAGCTGGAGGTGGGGCTTAACTAAACAGCCAAATTATAGAAGAAGAAAAAGAAAAAGAAGAAGGAGAAATGTAAAGATGAAACATGTAGCAAGAATAGAGAAGGGGTGAGAAACGAGAGAAGTAGCAGTAGTACTGGAGAAAACGAGTTTACATGGAAAGAAACATGAGACAGTAACGTTACCTTTTACGCAACTGACAAGTCCAGACAGAGTCAAGAAAAGAAAATTAAAGAGAAGTGGGCAGGAGTCAGGAGACGAACGATGAGGAGGGGATTGAAGAAGACAAAAAAAAAGGAGAAAACAAGTTAAGATAATTGGTGATTAGATTCTGTGACAAAATATGCAAAGAATGAGACTTGGACTCAGAGTTAAGTCATTTGTGGATTAGTGGGCGATGATAAAGAACAAAACAGTCAGACTTTTTACATTATTTCCATGACTGTGTGACACAGAGTGAAAGAGAGAAGATAGGGAAAAACAATGGTCAATGATAATGTGTTTACATGATTATGTGTATGTATTTAACAGCTTCAAAAAGCACTCAGACAGAAATAACGCTATTCATTTGCTTCTATTAATGTTTTCTGCGGTAAGATCCATCATCGAAATCAAATCCTTGGTTAATGAATAAACAAAGGGCTCATCATCCTCTAGGCAAACTTTGTGTGGGTATTCGCAAAGGGACACATTCAGGGGGTTGTTTTTTCTTTCGTTCCCCCCCCCCACACACAAACACACACAAAGACCTAACAGGTCTGTGCACAAACAGACGCTCTGATCTACATGCAGATAAAGTAAACAACTGCATATCTGAGGAGATAGTAAACATGGAGATGGGTAGAGACTCACAGGGGAGGTGGAGATGGATGGGATCCTGTGCAAGGTCAACAGAGCCATTGCACAGTACAAGTCTTACTCCGGCGGGCCAGTGGTTTCTGGCAGGCTCAGACAGGTTCTGCAGGTTCCTCAGCCAACAGCAAGCCGTTGGTGCTAGGGCACTTCTTTTTTTTTCTGAAATTGCAAGAAGATAATAAGATTAGAATAGATACATTAAGTAACATTCTTGCTCATACATATGCTTTTGTTTACTGTGTTTTTGATGATAATATTACACTATCCAGAGCTTAAAGAGGAAATATATCTTTCTATCTTTCAACATGGCCAAAGGTCTAACCTTATAAGAAATGGCTGAACAAAAATGTCTGGGCAACAACACTTCTGTCACTGTAAAGAGGAAGCCGCTTTTGAAGAACTGATGTCGAAAAAATCCACAAAGCTGCTCAAGAAAAAATGAATCTATTGCAAGTAAGATGAGAGCAATTGGAATAACATAGCTTTTTATGTCAATGTCAAATTTATTTACATAGGACATTTCAAACAGCTCATGCCGCACAAAGTGCTTCACAAGTTAGATGCAACTAAGGATAAAATACTTGGCAGTGGTGCAATGAAATACGTAAGAGCAATAACAACAACTAAACAGCCGTACGAAATAACTTTTGGGTCAACATGTACTAAAAGTCAGTAGATAACATGAGTCGTCAGAAGTGATTTCATGCAAGGCAAAAAAATAATCCAGAGTAATTAATGTGGTAAGGCTATGGAACATCATTTTGAAAGATCAGATGATGCAAATTTGCTTTCACATCTCTTACTCTTATAACCTCCTTTCATAATATGCAGCCAGGAGTATCTGTTAGATGCTATAACCAGAAATACGCTGAATCTGGGCTGAACCAGATTATCAATTTTCTTTGACGCCAGACCTGCGAATTTCTTTGACTAGAACAAAGAAACAAATGAACATGCTATAGAGTGTTTGATACGGGCAAGGACTATAAATCCAACAGAAATTCAAGAAATTATAAAATCATTCCCATTTATGCAAAGAGCAGATGTCCTAATGTCTATCTGACATTTTGTAAACTCAGAAAAAAAGTGCAGTAAAGTACATGTTGTTTTTCTGAACTGAAAATGGTGGAAGTTCTTACTAAAAAAATCGGCTTGTCAATATTTTATCTGCAAATCCTCTGTTCAAGGGAAAATTTCCAGACTATGAATTCTGGCTGATTTATCAGACTTTGGAAATGTTGGAGCACTTTTCTACTGTAGAGCTATTTCCCCAATACTACAGGTGTTTGCATTTTAATATATCAAAACTCCTAATTGAGTTTGAAAATAAGGGTTGAATAAGAATGTATATATTATGAGAAATAAAAACAGCCTGTTTGACAACCCTGATTGTACAAGCAGGGTGTTGGTTCTATGATGCTTTGGGGTTGTGTAACAGTTGTGACAGAAGGAACATTATAACTTGGTAGAACTGACCTGAGGATGATTTTTCAGGGTTTTCCCAGTGTATTATAAGTCTGGCGGGCCACCAGGCTTTACTTGTGCCCCCACCAGGCTAAACATTGTTTATTTTGTTAAGTCTTTTTTAAAATACTTGCATTTTTAAGACTTAATAGTTGGTGTTCAGGTATTAATCTTCCAATATTTTAACAACACATAATTATCAAGTGATATTTTTAAATTTCCTGTCAACTTTAAACATTTTTTAGCTCAAAAACACGATGGGCGCTGGATGAATGACTGCCCTAGCACCCAAACACCAGGTTTAGCAAGTTTTGTGGGGGAAACCTTGTCTTTACCACAATAAACTCCTACCACAAAACCTATTGTGTAAAATAAAATCCAGAGGCTTCTTTGTGAAACGAGCTTACTTGCCACTTTTCTTTTCACAGTTTTCAAAATATGATTGACAATGCAGCCATTTCTAAAAAATGAAAAGGTTTTTAGAAAGAAATGAGGGAAATTTAAAAATAGGTTATTCCTTAAAATATTCTACAAATAGCTTGTCATCTTTTGCACTCTATTATTTGGGATTCAATTTACCTTTTGCATCAATTGCGGGGGGGTTTAGCTTTGACTCACAAATGGGGATAATCTTGTGAATCTTTACATTTGTGTTGGATTTAAAGCTACCTTCTCTATCAAGAAAAAGTAGTTTCTCTTGATTCAAGAGAATAGCTTCTCTATAGCTTTAGTACTGATTTGTTTGCAATCTGATTTAAACAAATCAGAATCAGTCAATATCAGAATTGGCAGGTCAAAGAAAATCAGAAGTTGATATCAGCAAGAAAAAAACCTATTTATGCTCACTGAACCTTTCTGGCTGAGTGTCCAGAAAGGTTTGAAGGCTTTAGGGTCAGCTTTTAAATAAGATAATGAGTAGTTTCATCAATTTAGAACTGTACCTTTAGAAAAACAAATGACTGATATAGTATTGTTAAACATTTGCAATTTTACCAGTTGCTATGAGCCACTAAGATAATATTTATGTCTAGTATAATGCACTGCAAATACTGCAGTCCAGTATTTTCATGCGCACACTGAGTACAATGGTGATTGCAATGCAACTAATTCATTTATTTATACCTTTTAAACCATTAGGCAAAATTTCTGAGCTTAAACAAACTCAGTTTATAGTAGCCTAAATATAACATTTTACAGAGAAAGGGAAGTAAAAAATGGTTACCTATACATTGATAAGTTTACTTAAAGTAGACTGGATAAGCAGAGGAGTGAGTAATATCGGAGGATGACAATAGCTGGACAGTTATATCAACAGATGACAATAAATACAGAATTTCCTGGCCAGCTTTCCTCCGTTATTCATGCAAAGCACAGTGTGTACTGTGGTCTGCTGCCCATCACAGCAGCGGAGCAGCGCATGCAATACACGGCAGAAATTACGTTTCTTAAGCCCCGGCTCTGCTGATAAATATACTAATTTTGTATTGCTGACATTTCGCTGTTTCGTAAATAAGCAATTTGATTGACAAGTGCGCTAAAAGTAACTCTGGGATTCGCCACAGCAGCAGAACAAAACACGCAACAAATCAGCAGCGGAATCTGTGAGCCAGCTGCAAGCAGACCGAGCTTAAGCCAGCCAGGCTTTACTGCTGCCGGGGCTGCACTCTCCAAAGACAGCAGAAATGAGAATCCGTCACTAGAAATAAGTCGATATCCTACCTTCCCAGGCTGGGTCCTCCGCTCTAATTTCCTGTTTTGGCGTCTGAGTGAGTCTTCCGTACCCAGAGCTCCTTATTCCGCCCTCTGGTGCTGTCGACAGACCATTTACAGCGGAGCGAGCGGCCGCGGCTCAGTCGGGCAGGGCAGGAGGAGGAGGAGGAGGAGGTGACGCCACTCAGAGGAAGCCTTTAAAAATAATTAACCCGTTTAACAGTCACTTTACTCACTTTCATAAGATAGACGATTCCGAATGTTGAGTTGATGGAATATTTCAAGTGTTCATGAGCAAACTTTCATGTATCTTAATGGCATTTTTATGATCCAGACATTGGAAGAAAAAAAAAAAAGTGTTTTCAAAATGTCTTCCTTGAAAATACAAATCTAAGGTGATTTAGATTGTATTTAGCCCAATGAACCATCTTTTATAGCTGCAAATATTTTTGGAGTGTCTCTCTGACTGCTTTGTATCGGTGCTTTGCAGTCTGCCAGGTTTGATAGCGAGCAGCAGTGACGCACATTGGATTTAGGTCAGGAATTTCATCCCTCTGCTCAAGACAAATATATCCTCAGCATGATGCTGCCACCATCGTGTTTCATATAGGAAAAGGCGTGAATGATAAGGAACTTACTAATAGCAAAAGTCCACAAGAATGATTGAGTTTAACAATATAACATTTATATTAACGCAGATGACCCATGTTATTTTATTATTATTACAAAAAATAAAATAAAAAGTACAGAATTATTAAAAACATCTAACATGATGGCCTGGAGACCAATTGGAACTAATAAAGAAATCTTCAATATGAAATAATAAAAAAACATAAACGATCAAACAATCGAAAACATATTTAAACGTAAGAAAGACATAAATATATACTTTTCATTACAACTATCTATAAGTACAAAAATAGCCACTTATGTTTATATAAAACAACGTCGTTAACTTACTTGCTGTGATCTACATGTACTGGATATCTATGCCACACATGAAGATAGTTTGATTTCTGTCTTAATACTATGTTTCGGAAATTGTTTCGTTTTCTACTCTCATGAGCTCAAATCCAGCTCGTTTTCCGCCTGACACCGTGTTGAGCTTTGCATTAAAAGAGTAACAGCGTTTTCTATAATAATCAAGAGGTTCTATTTTTTTTCCCCTTCTCACAAACTTCACACACTGAACTAAAGTGGAAGCGATTTGCTTGCCGCGGGACTCTGCGCATGCGCATTAAGCATAAAATTGGGCACTTCCTGTGTCGTGCCCGCCTACCGAAGAAGTGGTGCAGCTGACTGAAGGTTAAATGGTGTTAAAGCTGCAACAATTGGTCGTTTTCTACCCGAAGGAGAGTTCAGATAACCCGTGTTGCTGAACTGTAATGAACGCAGTGAGGGAACTGATGAAGGTTTTCATAACGAGGCGCATCCCTGAAGAGGGAATGAAGATCCTTTCAGGAGCGACTGGAGTGTAAGAAGAGTTTTATAGCAGTCTCAATGAATAAGCAGCATAATAAACTAAAAACCTGCTAGTTAGCGCTCAGGTGTATTGAGATAATTTGACCCTAAGTTGCATAAAACTTCAACATGTTTGCAATGCTTTCATACGAGATGATTGTCAACCCATTGTCTGTGTTCATTTAGTTTATAATAGTGACAAATAAATCCCATTGTCATTTTTTTCGTTCATTTCTGTCTCCACTCTAAACAGGTGTGAGGTTTCTCAGTGGGACTCAGATGAGCCTGTCCCGAGGGCAGAGCTTCTTAAAGGAGTCCAGGGAGCTCATGGTCTTCTGTGTTTGCTGTCAGACAAGATTGATGCTGAGGTTCTGGATGCTGCAGGTAGGCATCGCTCTGATAGCAAGACCATGCAGTCATCCTCTTTACCTAATCTAAGCAACTATCCAAATGCATCTTACAATAATACATTTGTGTGTCATGATACCCACAGTACATCCCTTTGTAGCTCTTTAAATGTTGGTTAACCACAAATGATGTCTTTTATTAATACTATATGGTTTTTGCTTTTACTCAAAAGCAAAATTAGTGCACCTAAACATAGCTAAATAGGGTTAAACTTAAAGTTAGACTGACCCATATGGTTGTTGCTGAGAATTGGTTAAAAAATCTAACTAAAACATTAAAAGAACAAACAAAGCAAAAAAAATGTTTAATTGTTTGAATTTCTTTTAGAAATGCAAACAAGTGGGACCCTTTTTATGTTTCTGATATACAACAACTTACAGATTATTTTTTCTTCAAAAATAGAACTGCATTGTTCATTTCCTTAAACTCTTTGGGTTGGTTTATCACAGTGCCAGATGTCAGTAACTCTGTTTCATTTACATTGCCTTGAAGAAGTGTCCATGCAGTTCTAACTATTCACCATGTTGCACACACAAACCACAATGTACTTAAATGGATTATGTGTGACTGAGCAACACAAAGTGGTAGGAAAAGGAAACTTGTTTTTAAAAGGATTTCCAAACAAAAACGTGGTGTGAATGTTTAAGAAAAACATTCCCATTTCATGATTCTGCCACGTCTACGTTTCACAGTGTGGATGATGTTTTCACAGCGACGTGCAGTGTTAGTTTCCAGCCATGTAGGAAATTTCAAACTCTGTTGACTAGTTAGGTAACAACCGGAGAGAACTGGTTGCACTGTGTTTTATTCAGTGGTATCAGAGTAGATCTATGCAAATATATGACACATTTTTAGATAAGAAAAAAAAACTTTTGAAATCATGTTTTCTCTTCCTTCCACTTCACAGTTGTGTGCTGCTTCATTTCAGACCTCCCCCAAAAAACCTATATAGGGCTATGAGTACACTCACAAGGCACTGTAACTTATTGAAGAATTTCGTCATTTTTTCTCTCTGATCCAGTGTTAAAACAAAGTCTGCACAACATTTCAGCTGCTCCCTCTCTGATTTTAGGGCCAAACCTAAAAGTAATCAGCACCATGTCTGTGGGATTCGACCACTTGGCTCTAGATGAGATCAAAAAGCGGTGAGCTTCAGTAAATGAAACCAATATACTGAAAGGAAATGTTTAATTCTTTCTCAGCTATAAAAACTTTTCTTTTTCCTTTTAACAGCGGCATACGTATCGGATACACTCCGGATGTCCTGACTGATGCCACCGCAGAGCTGACCGTGGCTCTGCTCCTGGCCACTGCTCGCCGCTTACCAGAGGGAGTGGAGGAAGTCAAAACGTTAGCCTCATTGGGTTACTCATTTATACTAAACTAGTGTTTCTGTTACTTTTTAACCCAAAATGGCAGCAACTGCTTGAATTTACATTCTTATTAGATAAAGGTGTTTTTCCTTGTCTTAGTGGTGGCTGGAGCTCATGGAAACCTCTCTGGCTGTGCGGTTACGGCCTGTCGGGCAGCACTGTTGGAGTCATTGGACTGGGACGCATTGGTTTGTTTTTCTGCTGCTGCTTGGAAGCTCGAGATCTACGTGACAGATTCTGTGTCATTCAAACAACATGGTGTTATATGACTTGACCTTGTAATCATGATACTTTTGGTTGAATATTTGTGATCAGGTATGGCCATAGCTCAGGAGACTCCTTCCTTTTGGGGTTAAGAGACTGTTGTATACCGGAAGGACGGCTAAAGCCCACGCTGCAGAGGTGAATGGAGAGTTTGGTAAGAAAACCATTGGAAATGATACAAAGTGAAAGTGGGAATTATGGAAAGTCTGGTGTAGAGGAAATGGCAGCGCAAAGTTCAATTTTTAACTATAGTACAAAGGATTAGTTTAAAAATTAATTTGTGCATTCGATCATCTGCGTTTTACATTTATTTCTGTCTCCTCTTTGTTGAGCAGTTCCCCTGGACACGCTTGTGTCAGAGAGTGATTTCATTGTGGTTTCCTGCTCACTGACACCAGAAACTCAGGGCCTGTGTGACGAGGCATTTTTCAGCAAGATGAAAAAAACTGCAGTGTTCATCAACTCAAGCAGGTAGACATTTAAAGACTGCACATGAGGGCCAGGCATGCAGATGCAGGCTGCCCTCTGGTATCTTTCCTGCTGCGATACATGAGGATGGCGATGTAACTAGTTCTTTGTTTTAGAGGAGCTGTGGTGAACCAGGAAGACCTGTATGAGGCTCTTAAGAGCGGACAGATAGCTGCAGCCGGTCTGGATGTTACAACACCTGAGCCTCTCCCAACAAACCACCCGCTTCTTACCCTGAAAAACTGTGGTAAGTACAAAAGTACTTATACCCCATAAAGTTTTTCACATTTTGTCACCACAAATTTCAATGCATTTTTATGGGATTTAAGGTAATACAGCAACACAAGGGATTGCACACTATATGTAGGGAAAAATTAACACTGCACATCACCTTGAGCACACCACCCTTAAGGAGAAATATGGTGGTGGCAGCATCATGCTGTTGGGAGGCTGATCAGAGTTGATGAATGGAGATAAATACACAGAAATCCTGAAAGAAGAACATCTGGAAGAGACTGTATGAGACGTTGGAGAGGGAAGGACAATGACCCTAGACTGGAGCTGGAGTCAAGACGAGAACACAGGGGATAGAGGACCAAAACTAAACCAACTAGAGACCATTTAGAAAATCAGTTGTAGGTGTTTAAGAAAACATTTGAAGAAAATCTGAAAGTGGCAGCTCAGTATCAAAGTAACCTACAAGCAAAGCTCCAGATTAGTGGAATAGACAGAAAAATATCTGTGCAGTTGCACTGGAAAATATTTCTCCCTCTTGTTTTCTCATTATTGTTATCTTCTCACAACACAGCTAGTAGTTTCACACTAAGTTGCAGCAAAAAAGGCTCGTGTTACTGTGGGCTTAACTTATCTTGAGAAAAATTCAGAAAAGAAAATATCTGAGACAGCAACAACAACAACAACAACAAAAAAGAAGCTAAAACCGAGACTTTGAAAATGTGGTCTCAAGGCAGATCTTGAGAACCACAACACTCTCTTTAAACACCCAGCCAGACATCTAACTGTTTACAGCAATTCATTTTCATGTATTAGAATGGTTCAGTCAGGCCTA
Source organism: Xiphophorus hellerii (assembly GCF_003331165.1). Classification (NCBI taxonomy): domain Eukaryota; kingdom Metazoa; phylum Chordata; class Actinopteri; order Cyprinodontiformes; family Poeciliidae; genus Xiphophorus; species Xiphophorus hellerii. The sequence goes on along the minus strand of NC_045694.1, from coordinate 17,744,390 downwards.
AATCTATCTTATTTAAAAATTGATTTGCACAAATGCTCTTTGTTCAGTCTGCCTGAGTTTAAGCTGTAAGCTTGAGGCCTGCAGCTGTAATTGCAGCAAAGGTAATTCTATTTAGTTATTGAATCAGGCAGGCTGAACTGCATACATGCTACACTTTTCAGATTTTTATTTGCATAAAGTAAATCATTTTATCTCTACTTCACAATTCTGCACTACTTTGTGTTGGTCAGTCAAATAAAATCTCCACAAAATGCACTGAAGTTTATATTTTGCAAAGGCAATTGTATCCCACTTTTATAAGCAAAAATGTAAATGATTGGCCTTCATTTTTCTGTCCCCTTTTCCTTGTGCAGTTGTGTTACCTCACATAGGCAGTGCCACTTACTCCACCAGAGGCGTCATGTCAGCACTGACTGTTCAGAACCTGCTGGGAGGGTTGCAGGGCTTGGACATGCCGAGCGAACTCCGCTTGTAGACAGTGAAAAGGAACCGCTGTGCCTGCTGCTTCTTCATGAAGATAAAATGAAAACTGTACAGTGAGGTAGAAAATAGTGGTGGGAGTACTAATGCAGTCTAGACATGTTCTAGCAAACTTAAGAATTGGATTTGATCACACTACTACATGTAGTGAAGTTCTTCGAAAGAAGGTTAAGCACACCCTATGTGATCTAGTCAGAGTCTTACTATTCTTATTTTTTTTTAAATAGTACAGATCTTTCATCACTCCATCTGAAATATATAGAAATAAAGTTTTACTACCTTGTTAAGATGTGTTTCTTATAAAAATAAGCATTGTACATGGTGATCAGTACTTTATTCAGACATTGATGTTGCAGATCTGCACTTACTAAACAGTAAAACACTCCTGCTCTGTAGAAAGAGGCCATTCTTTGAAGAAAAGAACTTAACTGTCATTTAAATGTACAAAATTGGTGCTTTACCATCTAATTAAGTCATAAAATTAAAAGATGACCAAATACAACATTTCTACTTTCAGTTTTTTTTTTCACTTCTTCTGGTCTGAGTTATGGTGTCTTCATAGCATTTTTACATCATTGCCTTAATTTATAAGAACCACAACAGGAAATGATACAGTGTAGAACAGGAAAAGACATGAATTTATTTTATTTCATATCAGATAAAGTTAAGAATTTTACAAGTTCAGTATGATAAATGTTCATGATTTCGACCAGATTGTGTTTTTTGCCCTTAGATTAAAGCAGAGAGTCTGAGAAGGCCTGATCGTCTTTAAAGTTCATGCAGGTGTTTTTTGAGTGTTTATAGAGGTGGGAGGACTGGCTGAAGCGCTTGCCGCACTTTGGACAGGGATAGGGCTTCTCTCCAGTGTGGACGCGAATGTGCTTCTTACAGTCCGTCAGGTTCATGAAGGTCTTGCAGCAGATTTTGCAGGCGTATTTCTTTTCCCCTTCCACCAGCAGCACGTGGTCCTCAGCAGCTGCTTTCTTGCACTTCGAGAGTACATCCTCAGAAGCTCTAGTCAGGCTTGGCCTATCTGCACCATCACCTGCTGTTCCAGAGGGAGTGTCTGTGCATAATTCTGATCCAGGCAATACTTTGGGGGCGATGCGACGGAAAGTCGGAGCCCCAGAAGCTTTTCCCAGCCCTCGAGGGTTGGACCAGCGAGGCATCCAGACTGAGATTTGGTCTGATGCCGCTCAAGAACCCTGCCAAGGAGTTCTGATTGGGTTGGAGGATGATTGTATCACTGAATCCAGAGCTCTGAGTTGGGAGAATCTGCTGCAAAGGGACAGGGGTTACTGGAAAAACAAGAGATGATGAAGAGTCAGAAGGCTGGACAGAAGACGTACTTGCTTCTTCTGCCATTTGACTCTGTGTTGTTGCATCTTCGGGAACTGTAGGAGCATCACTGGCAGCAGCAGCAGCAGCAGTAGCAGCAGCTGTCAGACTAGCTAGAGTATCTTCTCCCAAAGCTCCCATTACACTTTCACTGCTGGGATTGAGAAAGCAGGAAAAGGCAAGTTCAGAGAAGCTGTCCAGGCCGTCACCGTCCACTGTGTCCCCACCCAGATCCCCAGACCCTGTCAACGTATCTGTGTGAACCTCTGTGCACAGCTGTGATGATAATGTTACACCATCAGCCTCTGCTGGGTCAGCCATGTTCATTTTTTCATCACCAATTTGCGCCTCTAGTGGTGATGGAAGCGGGTTGTTTGGTATTGTGTCTAAATCATTGGAATAGGAGCCCATATTTTCCATTTTCACCTCAATCAGTATCTTTGGTTCATCCTGCTCTTCTTCTCCAACTTGAACTTTAACCCCAGCGTCTCCATCTGTATCTTCAGCCTTTTTCCACATTCCTGCCCCTCCTGTGCTGCTGTCTGACTGAGTCGGCAGCTGGATTTCTTCCAACTCCCCCTTGGTTGCCTCATATTTCTCTTCCTCCTCATCTTCATCGTCACCTCGGTTGTCCCATTGCCTGCCAATCGTCTTCGAAGCAGCCGTGATGACGATAGATCTTCTCCTCCTTCCTCTGTGCTCCTGGTCACAGTGGGTGAACACTCTTTGTAGTTAAACATCCTCTTCTTGTCACCAATGAGATCCTCATCTGACTTTCGTTTTTGTCTCAAAGATGGTGCTGTGAATTGTTCACTCCTCTCCATGCCTTGGCTTTCATCCTCTCCAGATTGACTCACCTCCATTCCCATATCTTCTATCTCAGAGTCTTCCTCTGTGGCTGAGGTTACCAGATGCTGTGGAACGGTTGCCACCTGAGAGCACAGACTTTGCTGCAGCTGGTGCTGCTGCACTGACCTCCAGCCTTTAGGTGCTGAGGCAGGAAAGTTTTTCCTGGACAAGTGCAGTTTGCAGGCTTTGACCACGGCATTGAGGTGGAGATGGGATGCAGCCAACAACACGTCCATGTCATTGGAGGCCCCTAGGGAGAGGGTGGAGGTGTAGATCATGTCCAGGAGGGTGGAGAAGGCCTCTGGTGTCACAACCTCCGGATCCAGCTCCATCACATGGCGAGCTCCTTCTCCCTGAGCTCCTGAGCCCTCATCAATGGAGCTGAGGAGAGCCCTGAAGTGAGAGCTGCTGGCAGCCAGGATGGAGCAGTGGGCCTGGAAGCTCTGACCTCCAACCACCACCACACAGTCACATAGTTGGCCATGCAGGCGCTGGTGGTTGAGCTGTTTGAAAATATGCTGGAAATGTCCTGGGAAGTCCATCACAGCAAGTAGGAGTTTCTTAATCAAGAATATTCGAGCATCCGTTGCGTTATAGAAACAATATTTATACGCAGGTTACTAATATTGTCCACATCTCATCTTAATGTTGCTTCCTCAGCAGACTCACCTTCCTGTCTTGTAATGAATAGATAAGTATTGTCCTCGGCTTTCCCGGAGATGCTGTGGAGTATGGGCGGGCCTGGATCAACAATAACACGGAGGGATGCGGTGCAGACGCGAGCTTTACCACCAAAAAATAGGAAAAAGTCAGTGTGAGCACATTTCTCTCCGCTGCTGCTGAAACATTCGGTTTATGTCAAATCTCATGCCTCTTTGTGATAACATCGCTACTTAATCCAGAGCGCTCACATAATCGCATCCATTGTCTGAGCCTCCCGTTCTTTTGCAGTCTCATTCATTGACTCTTTCAGCTAACAACACCGCCCCCAACTGGTAAACTTGGGGAAGTACAACATCGGGTAGAAGAAATCAACTTTCAAATGGCAAAAATAAGTTAATAAATAAAATTAAAATTCGACAAATAAAAGAAAAAAGATCAAACTCAAGAAATATGAAATGATAAAAATGTGAAGTTCTTACACTTGTGTGGTCAAGCGCAATATATTTGCAAAAATCTACAGTAATATTTGAATATATGTCCCTTAACACGTTTCAAAGAAACCAGTAGGTTTGTACATCTTCCAACAAACTCCTGGAGTAAATCTGACCATAAATGGATTGTCTTTATCAGAAATGGTAGAACCATAAAACTAGTTTTGCTATCAAATAAATGGAAGAATAATTAATTTGACCATAAAACTTTTTTATCAGCAGATTGTCCATGGTTGTCCATGTAGGCATCAGCAAATTTCAATCTTGATGGATGTGGCTTTCTTCTTGTTTGGTACCTTCTCAATCCATGTTACTAATAAGCTGGGTTGGTTAACTGTGGACGACATATATTTTGGGATCTTCCAGTTTATCAGACTTGAGCTCTGGTAGTTTCTGAACATCCTAAACAATGCTCTTTCTTATGAAGATGACAATTTGGTTCAGACTGGTGAACCTTCCACACAAATGGGCGTTTTTATCTGATTGCAAACACACATCACAAGAGGTTTATGAACTGGATTACGTTAAACTGAGCTTGTAGAATGATCCTTACTTCATGATCTATGCTTGGAAACTGGGTGTGTGGAAAAAACAAACTAATTTAAATGAACTCTACTAAACCTAACAGAAACAGTGTTTAATATCCAACCAGAATTATACTAGAATCATGTAGATGGCTATTTAGTGAGCATTGCAGATGCAACTTCCTAAGGGACATTATGAAAATGTATGTCTGATCAGTAAAACAAGGGAAGCATAATATAAATTCAGTCCAAGAAAGAGTCAATTCTATTCAGTATTACATAACTGCAATAATTAATTTCACACTTTTAAATTGACAAAATCAAATAAACAAATAGTTTATTTGTTGAATAATCACACTGGTAGACACATTAGTAAAAGACAAAGCTTACATATTGTTTAAACTTAAAAAATAAGACTAAAGTTCACAAACTGAACATCAGAACAGCAAGAGTCTCAGATGAAGCCAAGGAGAAACATTGGTGGTTTTCCAGCTGGCTGGCTTCATGAGGAGGTCCTCGCCGTCTCTGACGTAGAAAACTGTGGATGGAGGCATGGACCAGGAACTCGACTCATATGCTGTCCAGTTTCTTTAACACATATGGGGCTGTGAACACAAGAAGCATAAAACATAAAGAAAAACGACAAAATATAAAAGCATGACATAAGCTGGAGAAGAACTACGCAGGCAGACAGACTCCATCCATCGTTAATGAACGACTATCTGGCAGGAATAGTGCTTCCCTGGATTTAGGTTGGGTTGGTTACTGCTGTCAAAAAATACAAAGCTACTAAAATGTTAGTTTCAAAACTGCTGCTTCTGTGGCTTAAAACCTTTGTAATGAGATACCAGGAGAAGTACTGGAAAGAGAATGAAGGGAGTTTTACCAGCTTTGTGCAGCAAAGAGTAATGTGGAGCTACCCCTCTCCCACTTGATGCTGCACCCTGCCAACCAACTGGCAGCCAAAAAAGTACTCAAAGTGTTTCTTTGCTCACGAGGACGATAGATTTGCCTTGTTTGACATATTTTAGTCAAGAAAAAAATATCAGCTTGTTGACAAAACAAGTCTATAAACATCAGAATGATGGAAACACACCTGCGCAATATAACAAATTCCAAGTTAAGTGTGTAATTTCACAACTGCAAAGGACTGCTTGAAAGCAACATTAGGAAACTTCTTATATTTCTGGTGCAATGCATTCAAATTATGTTTACGAATAGTATACTTGACTAAATTGACTTTTCCTCTTCTATGCCCACACCAAACGGTCATATTCAAGAAACTAGGATGGGTTCTGATGAGGCTCATTTCTTAGATTTAAATAACTTTTAAGCAGGTATTAAACATACTTTTCACTGAGTCCATATTTCTGTGTTAAAAATTATGTTGTTTTTAAATAAAAATTATTTTTAACAGTGGCTTGATGTAATATTTTAATCTTAAATGTCATGTTTTCATTAGCTGTGAAAGGAAAATCATAACAGTAACAAAGGCTGAAAACATTAGTGATTAATCTGCATATACTCAGTTTCAAAATAAATAAATTAACTTTTCAATAATATTCAGATTTCTTGTATGCGTCGTGCCTGTAGGTCTTACTAAGCAGCTAGAGTGGTAGGGAAGTCATTATTTGCGGAAAAAAGTTTAAGAGCTAGGAAAATGTGGGTTCAAATTCTTAAACTCGTCGCAATATTTAACAATTATATCACAGTCACATGTTTTCCCAATAACATGCAGGTCAAAAACTGGTAAAATATTCTGCCTAAATCGAACATATTCTGCATTTTGATTCAGTATTTGTTTCAAAATAAAACAATAATAATAATTAAAAAAAATTCTGTGCAAATATTAAATGCACAAAGCTGCTTTTTGCTTAAATGTTACTTAGAAACCGAAATAGACGGATTCTCAAAGCCATTTTTGTCTGTACTCACTGGCTCTCAGCAGAGCGACGTAAATGAGGAAATTTCGTAACGAAAGGATGACGTCTTCCCGCATCTTCCTCTTCATCTCCTCTGGGTCCATTTTAGGCCCGAGTCCTTCAAGTTTAAACATTTTTGTTGTGGTTTCGCCTCAGATGTATTATCTGGTTGATAATTTCACCTTCTTCTGCCTTCACGTGAAACGGAAATGCTCAACCGGAAACAAGGACACAGAACGGTACGGTGCGCACGGAGGGACAAACTTGTTCCCGTTTTCTTTTTTTGAGAGCGTCACTGCCCTCCTACGGTGCACACAATATATTAATAATTTATTTTCTCAACAGGTTTGAATCATACACGAATTGGATGGGGTCTTTTTGACTGTTTGGCGTTTCTCGACTTAACCAAGTATAGTTTTCATAGGTTAACTTGGCTCAGGTTAGTTTGGAAAACTTTTTGTTTGTTTGTCTTTTTGTAATGAGTAAAATCAACGTATAAAAACAGTATTTAATTGGAGATAGCAGATATGAGAAATATGTATGGGGTAAATTCTTTACTGCATTATTGTGTGAAATAAAGTTAAATTGTTACATGGAGGTGGAAAAATAGGCCAATGTGAGGAAACTAGTAAAATTTGTACTTTTGCTGACTTTGTCTTCATCTTTTTTTCTAAATTTATTTTTCAATTCATCCGTTACTGTCAGCGTCTCCCACACAAGTACTCTTTTACATATTATACTTCTTTTGAAGATTTAGCCTGTTCCTAGCAGTTGTTGTTGTTGTTTTTTCCCCCAAAATGACTAATCCAATTCAACAGTATATTGAGGATTTCTGGTGATCAAAATTGGGATGCTGTGTTTTGTTCTTTTTTTTAGTATTACTTTTGTTGTTCATTATATTACACAGCTACTGGTGTTTTTATTGGGTATTTCTTTGTGTGTGGATAGGCGGTAAATCTCCTTCCCAATGGAGAAATCACATTTAGGTTTGTAGATTACTTTGCTCACACAACATTTTTTGAAGTCTTTGCACAAATGGCCTTTAGAACTGAGATCTCTGGCTTTGTGATGACCACTCCCAAACATTGACCTTGTTGTCCATAAACTACTACTGTCCATAAATACTTGCAACTTATTTAGAGGTGTGTTTAGGTCTTTGCTTATATGCAAGTCCCACTTGTCCACAAGCTTTAACTTCCAGGCAGATGTCTTGATATGTTGTTTCAATAAGTCCACATAATGTTTTTTTCTGCGCAATGTCATATATTTGAAAATGAACTCTAGTACCTCCTGCAAATCAACATACCATGTTGCAGTCACCTTCGTACTTCAAAGATGGGAACATGTTCGCAGCCTTGAAGGTTTTCCCCATTTCCTATAATATTATGATAATCATTATTACCAAACACCTCAGTGACAACTTTTTAAAAGGTTTTTATGACAACAATGGCCTTTATTCAACAGAAGCTGGAGAGGAGGAAAGGCAAAGTGAGAATAGAAAGCCTTGCTAAAAATGACCTGAGGCTGGGAATCCAACCGAGGACAACAGCATTGTTGACTGTAGCATGTGGCTCCCTACCTCAGTTATAGTTTTATATATCTGTGTCATTATGAGTGCATGTGAAAACTGAAAAAGTAGTAATATAAACAACTTTGTGTTCAAAACTGCCATATGCAAGACATACAACTGAAACTGTGTTCCTCTAGCAGTCAGGCTTTTTGTTTTGTTTTGCACAAAAATGCTTTCATCTCTGGGCCACAGAGAGTCTGTTTGACTGCTGGATTTTTCCAATGCACGTTGCTTGAACAAATTAATCTCCAGACATTTGGAAATTATGGTAAGAAAGACTTGGGAAAAAAAACATAAAAGAGAAAAAAAGATGAATCAAATAGAAATAATTTAACTGAACTGAAACATGAGAGATTTAGTCTGACATGGAGAAAAAAGTCTGTGCGGTTTTTATATTATATGCAAATAACTGGTTCCAGTATGCACAGTAAAAGCAAATCATCTCCAGTAATTTTAGTTAATCTTGAAAGAGATATAACTGATAAATAATAGGGCATCATTCATTCATCAATGACACATTAATGCCGCGTTAATGAAAAAGGGAACTAATTAAATTCAACGAAGCGTTTATTTTTATTCAATATCATGTAACTTAGCTTATTCGTGAATATTTATTCACTAAATTTAAAAACTGTTTACTATAGAAAAGGTGGAGATATGAGGGAATAATATTGCATAGATAAGCATTACAGTTTAAAAGGTATTAAGTTCTCTCAGCAGCATGAATTTTATTGTTATCTTTTGGGTTTTATTTTTAGTGAAGGAGGGGCGCGGGTCCTCCGGACAGACAGGGATGGAGGCAGGGAGGAGAGACGCTGACAGAGGGAGGGGGTGGGTTATTTCTGAGCTCAGGGCCGCGGATTAAAGCCGAGAGAGCAGTCCCAGCGCGATGACAGCATCCAGCGTATAGCCACCACCACCAGAATCATCCTCTGCTCCGGCTGGGCGCCGTGGATTTCTCGCAATCAACCACCATCCTCTCACCCCCCTTTTGAAATTCTCCGGATCACCGATCTTTTCGGGAGGGGGATTAAGCCCCCTCCACCCCGGTCCGTCTGTCTGTGTCCTCCTCAGACCACGAGGTGAGTCTTCTCGGTATTTCCCGGTGTTATTGTCTGATGGAGGGGAGCGCTCGGCTGGATGTGACGCACCGGCGGCACCGATCGCCTCCAATCCTCGCCGTTCGTTTTAACGTTTACGGCGTGGAACCGGATCACGACTGACGGTCGCTTCCACACCGACTGCGGGTTACACCCGGTGTGTCTCAGGGTTACGAGAGATTTAAATCCGATTAAGATTACAAACGAGCCAACGAAACACTGACCCTTTTTTTTTCTTTGTTCTGCCCACATTGGGTCCACGGTTGCGCCCACCTGTCTAAGTTAATGTTTGGTCAGTGTGATGGGAAACATATCGATTATTCTAAGAGCATTATAAAGCATTTATGCTTGAACTCGTACTCACATCTCGGGTCAGTTAGGTGTTAAATGTGAGTCAGAATTACGGGCAGCACTGAGCTGACCAATCAACCATATTTAAATCGCCACATTCGCTAACACATGGTTGGTGCAGCAGGAATGGAAACACACGCTCTGCTCTGCGCAGTGAAATCATTAGAAACGCACGGACTAAATCCTGCCGGATCACACATTGTGGGGGGATTGGAGGTGGGCGGAGGGGAGGGTGATGTCAGGATCTGGGTTGTAAAACATTTTGAATGGGCGTAGGCGATGTACAGCCATAGTAGGACGGTGGCCCCCGTCTTTTCTCTCCCTCTGTATTTGTAGTCGTATCCTTTAGCTATCAAGTCACATTTTGTTCTTCTTGTGCAACACAACTAGACCGGAACGATGCGTTTTGCTGTTCTGGGGGCCTTCATTTAATGCATGACATGATACAATGTGAGCGCTCACAGCGGTTCAGAGTTCCGCGTCCCCCACATCCTCATCCTCATCCTCGTCGTCATCATCAGTGCGTGCACGTCGGCGCTCTTAAAATAAATAAATCAGATCCGCATACTGTTTTGGTTCTGTCACATACAAAAATGGATGCTCGGTGTTTTGCTTTCGTTCTCGTGTTCCCTGAGTGTGAGCGCGTGTGCGCTCCAACTGCTGCAGGCTTTGTGCGGTGTGATTCAGGAATGTGTGCTATACGCAGCATGTGATGGGAGGTCATTGTGCCGAAGGAAAATCACGACGGGCAGAACTTGCACATCAGGACAGACTTGATGCTTTCACGGCAGCGTTATGCCTCAATCTACGAGCGCTAGCTCTGTCCCACTTTTTGCAGCCAGCTCTGCTCTCCCCCCCCCGCTCCGTCTCCCTCCTTGTCTGCAGGCCAGACTGTGTAGCAGGGATGATGATTGCTGCTCCAGTCTACTCAGAGGTAGATGAGCACGATAAACACACCATACTCATGAACATTATAAGAACTGGTTGTTGTTTAAAGTAATTTGTTAATCTAATTTATGCAGGGTTAAATCGTTGTATTTAATCTGTAGCACAAACTGTGGCAGTTTGACACATGTGAAAGAAAAGGGGGGAGATGACCTCATTGATGTTGCAGCTTCATTGTGATTGCTGAGTTGACTGGCAGCAGTGGTGGCACAATGTAGGCCAACTCTGTCTATGACTGGATGACATCTAGGAAAGATAAGAGCTTTCACTTATATTGTAAACATTCAGATAAGATGGGTAAAAAAAAATTAATTTACTAAATTATTCTAGATGCATGAATTGTAAAGTATAAATAAGTGTCAATATTGTACCCAACAGCTACGAGGATACCTAAAAGAAGAATTGCATTTTTAAAAAATTAATAAAGTAGAGTCACATTTAAAGTTAATTTAAATCAAGAAATTAATATCAGATATTTTTTTTACACAGACTTATATTTCAAGTATTGACTTGACTTTGACTTATTTATGTTTATCTTGATCACTAGCTCTCAGCTAACAAAATTCAGTTAGTCAAAAAAATTTGTTATTACGTAAGATAAGATACACTCATTGTTTAAAGACTTCACAATACAAAAACACAATGTTGGTATCTCTATGACAATGGAAAAGATTGCTGAGTTGACACTTTTCCAACAGATAGTCATCGACACCCTCCACAAAATAAGCAACGAAAGGTCATTGCTAAAGAAGCTGGCTTAAAACATACTGCTGTATTCACATATGCTAGTGCAAGGAACAAAACATTTGATAGAAAACAATTCTATTAGGGAAAGACACATTAGTAAAATTGGATATGAAGACTTCAGTTATTATATAAATGAATTGCAATATTGGAATGTAACAAAATAAAGAGAAATGCTTAAAGACAAAAAAGTAGACCAGGGGTCTCAAACTCCAGTCCTCGAGGGCCGCAGTCCTGCGACTTTTAGATGTGCCTCTGCTGCACCACACCTGAATAGAATAATTAGGTCATTAGCAAGGCTCTGGAGAACTGATCTACACAAGGAGGAGGTAATTAAGCCATTTCATTCCAGTGTTTTGTACCTGTGGCACATCTAAAAATTATAGGACAGCGGCCCTCGAGGACTGGAGTTTGACACCCCTGAAGTAGACCAAACATAAAAGGTTCATACAAATGAAAAATGATTTCAATTCAAATTATTTTCCTAAATAAAAGCTAAAAAATAATTTAAAAGTTGAATTATAATAAAGCCAGTTTATTTACAATCCACAAAAAATGTAGGAATGAAAAACATGTCTCCAGTTTACTTTTAAAAATGGGAACACTCTTCAGGGCGTGGAAATAAGACTTGAATCTCCTTGGAAGGTTCACACAACAGAAACAGCTTTAACAAATAATATCGACTGAGTCCAAAAGAGCTTTGCTATCAGGTATCATCACGTTTTTTCTCTTTTTCATTTCTGTAAATGTTCTTGCCGCTGAGGTTTAAAGTACCGGTAGTTGTAATTGTGAAATAATTTGCAATAATCCAACCTGCAACTGATCAAGTCATAAAAGCATGATTCAAAAAACAAGCTCTGGATCACTTTCAGAAAGTAATTGGTCCTACTGATTATAAATTACAGCATGCAAGCAGCTAAGGTCTAAATTAAAAATTACCCCCAGGTCTTTATACTTTATATAATGTTCCAGGGCCCATAGATCTTTAGCTGCCTCCTGCAAACTCAATGGCCCTCATATTTTATTTTCTTAAAGATAAGCCTTTAATGTGCAGCTTTTTAAGGATCCCCTGACTTGAAGAAAATTGCCGCTGACTAAAATGAAGACAGATACCTTAGACTTGCATCCAAAGACCTTCCTCCGACATCAAGATGTTCTCAGTGTGGGTCTGTCTACATGTCTTTTTATAAACACCCAGAACCGCTGACAAGGATCTGTAGTGATATGCATCTCATTAAACAACGCATTATTTAATAGTTAGCTGGGGAAGCACAAGTCTTGCCAGGCAGCCAATGAAAAGGGGAAATGAAACAACTGGCATACAGAAAGCTCGCCGTCTTCATCAATCTAATGGAGCGAGCTGACGGACTGAACAAAGAGGAGAAGATGCGATTATGTCTGGAAAGCAACAGACAGGGAAATAAGCTGCAGAGTTCAATAAAGCAACAGTGGCGATCTTTTCATCAGTGAAGATACATAAAAAAGGGCTCATAAAATAAATAGAGCTCTTTGCAGATTAATATGGTTGGGATAGTTTTGGGAGATTTAACTGTTTTCCCTGGAAATGGCAAAAATATGTTCTTCTGATAAAGATAATTGACGCCAACATAATTTATAGAGACTGAGCTATAAAGAAAAGAAAACTTATTATTAAAAGTTTTTCACAACCCAAATTGTGAAAAGTGTAGCATGTATTCACATTTAGCGTTTCTAGGTTAATTGTTTTAAAGACGGTATTTCACTGCAGTTAAAGCAGCAAGTCTTTTGCTGTATGTCTCCAGTTGCTTTGTGGATCTTTAGTGAAATGTTACGCTATTCGGCAACAGCTTTTTCTATATCCATGGACATCAATTTTCAAGCCTCACCACACATTCTCAATTGAAATGAGATCTGGACTTTGACTGAGCCATTACAGGACATGAACATGGTTTGATATGAATCTCAAGATTTTTGTGGTCTCTAATAGTTTTTTCTGTAATTGTCCTGCATTTAGCTCCATCTATTCTTCTATCAAATCTGAAACCTTTTTTTTTTTTTTTTGTAATTTAACTACCATTTCATACAGAAAATTTGACAATATATGTGCTTCTTTTTGTTTTGCAACCTATTCAGCACAATGTTAACTTACTCACAGCAATAAGCCTTGAATAAAAAGCAGAAAAGGTGGATTTCTCATTCCTCGATGAGATATTTTCCGTGCCACCTTTTTGTTGTTCCACTTATGAAATTTGAAACAGCTCAGCTGCTTCACATAAATTTAAATTCCCCAATTCACCTCTTGCGATACGCATATTCACACATATTTTGGGCCAAGTGTGCTGCTTCAGGACTCAATGTTCCCAGAAGTCTGTGTCCAACTTTATTGGCAACAACTGTGAGCTTAAATGAAATGTTGAATTGCTGAACCAACCCCTGCTGCTCCAGCCCTGAGCCTCCTGTGGCGCAGCTGTGTCCGGTGTGTTGTGTTCCACCAGGGAGGGAGTTTACATATATACGCTTGTTTGTGATTTGTGGGACCTGAAGTCCAAGTTTTATGTCACCATTGGGGTCCGTCAGGTTTGTGGAACCTAAAAAAAAAAACATCCTGCAAGTTTAAATTAGACACTTGCAGGACCTTTGAGGGTCGTGAATTTGTTTTTGTGTTAAAGGAGATGAGGAATGGATTATACTATGGGGTGTCCTCTCATGCATGCCAACACAAGGATTTCTGTAAGAAACAGTTTGTCAATACCATGCAGCGCTCCACATATACTTGAATAATGTGTCCAAGTCTTGAATAACCTTTACTTCTTTTGAAGTTTGTGCAAAAGGTATGGTTTTCTTCCATGAATACTCAAATATGTCTCTTAAATTTAAATACAGACTTTGAGTAGGTCCAAACCTTCATTTGTCAAAACATAATTTATTTACTTTTACAAATTTAGAGGTGGACTTGCTGAAGTACTTTGTATTATTTTCCCACCATATTGTGCTTGAACTTAAACTAGTGAGTAGACGTTCTCCTTTAGGATTTTCTGGTTGAGAGCCAGATTTATGGTTTGATCAATTACAGGAAAACGTCCAGATCCTGAAGCAAAGCAAACCAAGACTAACATTACCACCAGCAGCTTTGACTGTCGGTATTGATGTTCTTATTTATATACTTACACACTAGATATATCAAGAAACACAACTTTTAGTCAGTGTCACTTTTGCCTCAACCAGTCTACAGGATATTTTTTTCCAAACGTCTGGGGGCTCGCCAAAATGTGTTTTGTCAAATGTTTTTGTTAGCAATGGTTTTTACCTTAAAACTCTCCCATGGATGCCTTTTGTGTCCAGTCTCTTTCTCATTGTTGAATCATGAGCACAAACATTAACGATTGCAAGGCTTTGAAATCTGATGAAAAGCTTCTGCAGGAAATACTCATGTGAAATTGAACACAACTTTCCCAAATAAACAAAACACTGCCAATTCCAATTAATCCCAGATTAAGCAAGGTGGCAAATATTATTCTCATCTAGAGCCAGGTTGTTTTGCATGGCTCTTTTTCTTTGATAAATGAAATAATCATTCAGAGACTGTGATGTGTATTTACATCTTTGGCTGATAGCAACATTTGTTTACAGTAGTAAAACTGGCAAGAATAATTTGCTTGGAAAAAGGTCACCTCATCATCATATAGGAGCGCTTTTAATAGACTCTACTGAGCAAACAACAACTAATGGGCTTTTTGCTAGAAAGGAATTGGACATTGATAAGTTATTATTATGCACAAACCCAACACTGGTTCATTTCACGAGTTCATAGCTACAACAGTATTAAAAACAACAATAAAAGTGAGATTTGAAAATTAAATTAAAAAAGAGAAAAAAATCTTACTGTTGAATCTGAAGTAATACAATTTCTGAAGTATGTAATCTCAAAAAAATGAGATTGTTCAATCATTTTTACACTACATGTAAGTTTTTTTTAAGCATGTCTGCTTGTTTTTAGCTATATTTCTTTTATTGCAGCAAATTCATTTAGCCAATCATGGGAGTTGGCTAAGGCTTTGTTTAAGAGCAATTTCTTAAAGTTTTTGCTCATTTTAATGGCCTAATTTTACTTCCAAAGACCGCGTCCGTACAGGGTTTTCTTGCCCGCTGTGACCCTGAACGACCCGGCAGCACTAATTGGGTTTAGAACAGTTTTCTGTTCAGCTGGCTCCATAGAAACTACACTTTTAGTACCACCTCTGAATCCCCCGAGGAGAGAGTGGAGTTACTTCTATGAAGTGCATGTGTGCCCATACCGGGGGCTGAATCACAGACTGTTTTGCCACAGACAGAGACACATTGTGTGGGAAAACGAGCAGTAAGAGTGGGGGGTTGGTTGTCTCAGAGAAACGAGGCACAGACATAGAAACAAGGGGACTGAGACAAGCTCTGATTGCCGAGGGCAGATCCAGTTTTTAACCTCCATGTTTGAAATGTGAAGTTACAGGGAGAACGACTGAGGGAGTCTGACTCAGAGATTTACGAGTGGAAAGCTTGGGAACTTTAAGTCCTGACAGCAGAGGACTACATTAAGATTACATATTGATTCAGATGAGGAGCAAACCCATCATATGCTTTGTAGATGCACAAATATACATGAGTCAGGTTTGAAATATAAGAATGCTATCTCTACACTGGAAACATATCTTCCATTTCTGCAAGTTCAGAGGAAGAAAGTGACAGAGTTTCAGTTGCGTTTTTAATGTTTATTTACTGACCAGATGCTGATTTATTAGTTTCTCTTGACAGGCGCTGGTTGTTCACAGATGTTGGAGCAGTCCTCCCTTTCACAACCCCCTTTTTTCCTCCAGTCTTCCTTTGCCTCCCACTACAGAAACTTTTGTTCTTTCCCCCACAATCTCCTGCAGCTTTGCTCTCTCAATTCTTTGCCCTGCCCTTTTCACCCTCTTTAAAATTCTCCCCCCTTTTGCTTTCTCACTCGATATCCTGCCCTTTTTCTCCTTTTAGTTCCCCTAGCTAATTCTTCTTTCTGTGCTGCTGCCCCTTTCCTCAGCCCCTCTACAGTCTCCACCTCTCCATCGCTTTTCTCCTTCAAGCCACTGTCCTTGTTGCCTGTCTTGGCAGAGGGGCAGAAGGAGGCGGTTGGAGGCTGAGCTAGCTGCATTAGGTCCATGTATTATTCATGTGCTCTGCTCTCTGTGCGCCTTGGTCCTGTACTGGCTTTTCTAGTGGGACACATGGGCCTCCTAAAGGAGTTGTGTGTGGGCCTGATTGAAGAGTTACTTGGATGAGGCAGTCATTTTCTTGATTTGCGCCCTCTTTTTGCACCAAAAATTGACTTCACCGATCAACATCGAAGGACAAAATTAAACGTTTTCAGCGTATTTATTTTTATTCGGCTGCAAAGCATTCCCCAGGCGTGTTTTTCTCCCCAAACCAGAGGCTAGCTAAGGCTTCAGCCATGTCTGCTCTGATGCTTATGAAAGATTTATCTTCTTTCACCTCTGGCCAAGATTTCTCTTTGCCTGGCAGCTTTCTTCTCTCTAAACTGCATCTT